>NW_028116876.1:2500-318075 GCF_964273445.1 Streptopelia decaocto
TTTATGGGGGGTTCTCACCCCTCTCTCCTCCCCAATAGACACCTGAGCAACATGTACATGTCGCTGTTTTTGTGGGGGGCAGAAACCCCAGGACGCCCAGCGGGCCTTGGGAGCCTACGCACAGGCCATATGTGTGGGGCTGGGGGGTGTTTTTGGGGGAAAAACCGGGTTTGTTCGGAAAAAAGATGAGGCTATCGGGGCCTTCAGGCCTGCAGGGGCGAGTCAGGCCTGGGTGGTTGCTATGGGGGGGGTGGGGTTGCTAGGGGGAGTGGCCACGTGATTGCTAGTGACTAAGGGGGTTGCTGAGTGGTTGCCAGGGGGCGTGGTGTTGCTAGGGGCGTGGCCACGGGATCCTTATCCAGACGGCTGTTGCTAGGGGGCGTGACGTTGCTAGGGGCGTGCTTATGGCGTCCTTATATAGGCCTGGGGTTCCTAGGGGACATGGTGTTGCTAGGGGTGTGGCCCCTGGGTCTGTCTGGGCCTATAGGGTTGCTTCAGGCCTTGCCGGTTGCTATGGGGGGGTGGTTGTTAGGGGGCGTGGCTAAGGCGACCCCAAGGCTTTTCCTAGCGGGTAAAGGGGTCGCTAGGGAGTGTGGCGTTGCTCGGGGGCATGGATAAGTCCCGTTCTCCCCAAAAGAGGAGCGGTTGGACCCCAAAGCCGCAACAGTGTCGACCTGCACCTCAACCACGCCACAGTGAGCCAATGGGAAGCCGGCAGGGGCGGGGCGGGGGGCGTGGCCACCGCGTTTGGACCATTAGCATCAAAAATGGGGGGGGGGGCGGGTGCAGCGCGGAGTGGCAGGCATGGCAGCCAATGGGGAGCTGCCCACTGTGTGCCGCAGCCAATCAGCGCTCTCCGGCAGCTCCTCCAATACCAGGAGAGCTTCGGGGCAGCGCTGGACGGGCTGAGCCTCGCAGCTGCGCTGGCGCCCAGGTGGGCGGAGCCTCGGCGGCGCCACGCCCACCTGCTGGACTTCCTGGAGAGGCTGCGGGCCGCGATGGCCAATCGGGTGAGAGGGGCGGGGCTTCGGTGGGCGTGGCCTCGAGGGTGTATTTAAAGATGGAGCATGTGTTTGGGGCATTTTAAGGGGGTTTTGGGGGACATAACAAAGGTTTGGGGCAAAACGGGGTAATTAAAGTGATTTGGGGGCAACTTAAATTGATTTAGAGGCGATTTAAGGTGCTTTTGGGGAGTTTTTAATTAAATTAACAGAAATAAGGGGGAATTATAGGAAATTAATCAGATTTTGGGGGCATTTTAAGGGGATTTTTGTGCAAAACAAGGGAATTCGTGGGGAATTAGGGGTTTTTTTGAGTGTCCCTGGTGCAGCCCCGGTGGGGCGGAGCTGCCAGCGGGGACCGGAAGTGGGCGGTGCCTCGAGCAAAGGCGGGGCCAGCGACGGGCTCCACCCTCTGCAGCCAGGAGCCAATCCTGGGCACGCAATGAGTGGGTGGGTCCTGTTCATCCTGAGCCCCCCCGAGCGTGTCCCGTTGTGAGTGACAGCTTCCAATCAAACTAGGGGACCCAGGAGTGCCCCGGGGGACTCAGGTGTTTGGGAGGGACCCAGGAGTGCCCCAAGGGACCCAGGGGAGGGAGGGAACTGGGAGGGGGTTTGTGGGCACTGTTTTATACTGGGATGTTACTGGTTTATACTGGGGGGGACTGGGAGGGGTTATGGGGGGGACTGGGTTATACTGGGACAAACTGGTGGGCTCTGGGGGTCACTGGTTTAAACTGGTTCAAACTAGTGTTTACTGGTGCGACGTTCTTGTTCCAGGGTGTGCGGGTCTCGTCTCCACTCTCCCTATTGGTCAACGGGAAGCGCCCGCCCCGCCACGCACTGGCCCCGCCCCGGCTGGCGCTCTCGGCACCGCCCCCTCTGCCGGACGTGGCCCCGGCGCCAGAATAAACGCGCCCCGATTGGCTGGAGCTTCCTGCGCCGCGGACCCATCGCCATCTTGGGAGGGTCGGCGCGCGTCTTCATGGTTACGGGCACCATATTGGGAGGGTCGGCGAGCGTTTCGATGGCAACCGCCATCTTGGGGGTGTCGGGGCCCATCGCGGCTGCCATCTTGGGAGGGAGCGGCGTCTCCATGGCGACGGGTGCCATGTTGGGAGGGTCGGGACGTCCCGCTACCGCCGCCATCTTGGCTTCCTCCTCCTCCTCTTCCAAAATGGCCTCCAGGTCCGGCAGGTCACGCGGCAGCCCCAAGATGGCAGACAGGAAGCGGGTGGAGAGCACGCCCTCCGCCTGCGACACAGGGCGGGGCTGAGGGGCCCTCCCGAACTCCTCGGGTCCCCACCCCAACTCCTGGGTCCCACCTGCAGGATCATGCGGGGCTCCAGCGGTGGGAGGGAAGGCGTGGCAGGTGGTTCCAGTTCCTCCTCCAAGGGGCTCCCCAGCGCGGCCATCACCGTCTCGTATTCGCTCAGCGCCCCCGGGGGGACCCCTCCTTCCCCCTCCCCCATCCCCGCCTGGAGGGGGCGGGGCCCGCTGGGGGGCGGGGGGAGGGGCAGCCATGCGAAGCTGCTGTGGGGGCGCCTGGGGGGGGTGGGGGAGGGGTCAGAATCAGCCCCGCCCCTTTGTGTCCCCTCCCCACCCCAATACCTCACAGCGAGAAGCGGGGGGGGAGGGGCGGCCCAGGGCGGGCCCCAAGAGCAGGAGTTGCCGCGGAGCATCATCGGAACTGGGGGTTGGCCCCGCCCACAACGGTTGGGGGGCGGGGCTTGCAGAGCTCTGCGTCCCCATTGGTCACTGGGTCTCTATGGGTCCCTGTGGTCTCTATGGGTCAATCTATGGGTCTCTATGGGTTTCTATGGTCTCTATGGGGCTCTATGGGTCCCCACGTCACTTATGGGTCACCCCACAGCTACAAAGCATCCGTCCTTTAATCATCAACTCGTAACAAGGTATCAAAATTAAAAGGGGGGGGCGGGGCCGGGGCCGGGGGGAGGGGCCATGACAGCATGAGCACGGGGGCAGGAAACGGGGCCTATTGGGGTGAACGGGGGCGGGTTTGGGGCTTTAGGAATCGTCCTCGCCCTCCTTCGCCTCCTTCTCATCCCCCTTGATGGACTCCAGCTGCGGGAACACAGAATTGGGACCATTTCACCCCAAATCCAAATTTCACCTCCAAATCCCCAAAATTCACCTCAAAACAGCCAAAATTTTGCCTCAGAATCACCACATCGCTCTCAAAAGTGGAAGAATTTATCTCAGAATTGCTAGAATTTCCTGAATTTTTTCTATTTTTGACAGAGGAGGAGGATCCGTGCTGGCCGCCCTTGGAGCCGAAGCTCTTCCCGAACCGGGAGGTGTTCCTGCCACCCCGGACACGCGCTGGCGCTTGGAGGGGCCGACGCCACGGGGCGATGGGGCGGCGGTAGGACACACGCCGGGCAGCTGTACATCCTGCAGGGGCCGCCGGACACCTGGTTTTGGCGGGAAAAATGCCCGTTTCAAGGAGCAAAATGGCGGCGTTTTGGCGGGAAACAGGGCATGGGGACGTACGTGGAGTGTAAGTGAATGAAAAGGAGTTTTAATTAAAAAATGTGCATTTTTGGGGAAGGAATATGGGTTTGCAGGTAAATTTGGATTTGGGGAGAAAAAAGGGGTTTTTGGGGGGGAAAAAGTGGGGTTTGGGGGGGGAATGGAGGAAAACAGTTTTGGTGAGAAAAGGGGTATGGGGAGGTATGTGGGAGTTTAAAAGAAGAATAAAAGGGTTTTTTTTTGCAAAAAATAGGGGGTTTGGGGGATAAAATGGGGGTTTGAGGTAAATTTGGATTTGGGGAGAAAAAAGGTGGTTTTTTTTAGTGGGAAAAAGTGGTTTTTTGGGGGGGAAAAGGGAGGAAAGTGGTTTTGGCGGGAAGTGGGTTATGGGGAGGTACGTGGCGTTTTAAAGCAGAAAAAAAGGTTTTTTTGGAGGAAAAAATAGGGTGCCAACTGCCAATTGATCTCTAATGCTTTACTGACTTGCAGCACTACCTGTGCAACAAAACAGGGCCCTCTAGCAGAGGACATCACGGCGGGTACCCCAAATCGGGGTACGGTCTCATTTAACAAAGCTTTGGTTACTGTTGTAGCTTTACTAGTTGGGCAGGGGATGCTTCAGGCCAGCCTGAGAAGGTCTCTGTTAACACACTGCAAGGCAGAGTTTACTGGTGCTGGTTCGAGGGGCAGCGTCTGGGCTCAGAGACATCACTCTCGTTGCTCTCTCTGTCTTTTCAGCAGCTCGTCTCGCAGTATCAGCTGCCAATTTATTTCCTGTTTCCTGATCAGTGTCTCCTTTGATGCTCCTTGAAATGCATGATGGCAACTTTTCTAGGAAGAGCACAGCTTCTGACAATTGGAGTATCACATTTAATCTGTTCTCCTTATGCTGTTAATAAACATGGCCCTTTTCAAATGCTCCATGGCATGCACCACTCCCAAAGCATACTTGGAATCTGTCCAAATATTAATCTTCTTCTCTTTGGATAATTCTAAAGCTCGTGTGTGTACAGGTGTCCAGGCAGAAGTCCCAGAAAACAAAGGTTTGGCTTCGATTATCTCGTGTCACCAGACACACTCCACTGAGCTCTACACCAGCGCAGATGCACATGTGCGACGAAATCAACACACATGCTTGTGGAGGGAAAGACATGGACTCAGACATGTGTAGAGCGATGGATAGATACAGCAGGTGCTAACGAACACAGACTGACTTACAGGCACACTGCACCAACAGGGACCGACCTGCAGGTATCCTAGATGTTGATAGCCGACCCCACCACATGTAACTGTGCCAAACAGTCTCTTACAGGAAAGACACATGCTCTCACACAAGGACACAAGTGTTTGTCCTCAGCTTCTATATCAGGGACAAGCTTGTGCAGAGATGCTCTGCTGTTCTTTCGCACTATGGCATGGTCAGTGTCCTGGTTTTGCTAAAAACAAGTTTCTCTTTCAGTGAATTTTGCCTGTCAGCTAAAGCTATCATATTAACTGCATTTTCCTGGAGAACCAGACACATGTTTTGGTAAACCTAGCAATGGAATGCAAACTTATTGATAAGCATGGATGGACATCTCGTGAGAGGGGCAACGAGAAACAAGTGACTAAGAAACTGACCAACTGTGTATAACATTCCATTCACGTGAATACTTCATATAAAAGTGGGAGACCACGAGGGTCTCGTCCCTTTTTCCTTATGGCCGACCTTAGGAGAGGATCTGGCTGGTCGTCCCTGAGAACTGAGGCCTAGTGAGAGACTGAATCCAGCTCCGCTTGGCTGCAGAGTCTAATCCAGGACTTTGGTGGCCGGCTCTGCAGTTGCTGAGACTTTCAAGATTGGTTTTGTATATTTTGTATTATTTTCTCTATTCTTATTAGTAGCATTAGTAAAACATCTTTAATTTTTCCAACTCTCTTCTCTCTATTCTTCTTTCCCTCCCGATCGCCTGTCCTGAGTAGGAAGGGGGGAGGGGGAGGGGCAAAAAGGGGGAAGTGGGGGGGAGGGGGTTAACAATACATCTGCCAGGGTTTGATTGTCACCCCGCAATCTTAACCCTCGACAGATAATTGGCGCCCAACGTGGGGCATGAGAAAGGGGTAAATTTGAAGATTTTTGGCTTTTCTGTTGCTCTAACGTACCTTTCAGTTTTCTTGGCATGGTGCCAACTCATAGTTGTGATACTCGCGCGTCTGTTTGCTTTGGACATTATTCAGTGGTATTAAGGCAAAGTGAATTACATTGATTTAAAGATGTTATGGCATGAGTTGTATCAGTTGTTTTCTACATTGTGCTCGCTGATTCCATATCTGTGTTGGGCTTTCTTTTTAAATCGAAGTATTCATTATATAACAACAAGGAACTGGACAATGATCATGATGATACTGTGTGGTTTGTCACTGGTTTATTTCATTGTACTGCAGCCGCTAATTAATTTCTACTCGCTTCTGCTTTACCTTGAAAAGCCTCCAGGAGAGATTAAAGAGCAGAACGGCTCTGTGTTTGCTAATTGGTCAAGCGAATCTTTAGAAAGGCTGACTAACAATACTTTCGTTTTTTCGCTAGGAGAGTTCGCAAATGTTTTAGAGAATTTTGAATATCCTTGGAGTTTTGACAGAACTGTTATGGTGTTATCTGGTTTGCTGAATGTGTGTCAGTTTGTGCTTCTGTTAAGAGAAATGGCGTTCAACAGGAGGTTTGCGTCTCTTTGTTGTCCTGAGATTTGCGGTGCGTCTTCGGAAGCTTTAGCAAAAAGCTCTCCTAGCCGCTTGAGAAAGAGCAAAAGAGCAAAAGCTGCAGCTGCTGCCGCCACAACCGCGGTTTTGCAGGCTGAAGGTACAACTCCTATGCAGAGTTCTTCTGCCGATGCTGATAACAGTACTTCTCCAGCCTCACAGGCTAAGGCAGCCCCCCTTCCTTCACACACTGGGCACTGTTGCTGCTGTAACCACAGTAATCACTGTGACAGTCATTCAGACTCTGGAAATGAATCAAATGATGGTAAACCCATATCAGCATCAGTTGCTGGTTGTAAGAAAGTCACTAGAAAGACCACCCGTGCAGCAGATGACGGCACAGGGCCAACATCAACCCAAGGGCCATCATCATCAGGACAGGGAGGAGATGAAGTGACCACCACTCGGTCCTTTTCTCCAGGTGAGCTGAGAGATCTGCGAAAAGACTTTAGTCGTCGTGAAGGCGAGAATATTTTAACCTGGCTGCTCCGATGCTGGGACAATGGGGCAGGAACAATTGAATTGGAAGGTGGTGAAGCCAGGCAGCTGGGATCTCTGTCAAGAGATTCCACCATTGATAGGGCAATTTCAAGAGAGTCTAATGCCACTACTCTCTGGGCCCAACTCCTGGCAGCTATGAAAATAAGATTTCCCTACAAGGAAGATTGTATATCCAAGTTAGGGAAATGGAATACTATGGAGAGAGGTATTCAGTTCCTGAGAGAATTAGCTGTGCGAGAGATCACCTATTTTGAACCAAACAGCCAAGAGGGGACAGACCCAGATAGAATCAATTGTACACGACCTCTGTGGCGCAGATTTGTACAAAGTGCACCACCGGCATATGCTAAGTCATTGGCAGGAATGGTCTGGTCATCACGAGGTATACAAGATATTACTGAGGTGATTGAGCAGCTCCGGAACTTTGAGGACAGCCTTGCTGGTTCTCTACGGGCTTGTGTCTCTGCTGTAGAGAAATTGTGTGAAAAATCTGATGACCGGTTTGAAAAGCTGTTGCAAGAAATCAAAGAACTCAGAGAAGACACGCACCATTCATGACCTGCACAAACCTGTGTTTCAGCTATTAGGAGAAGGTGTTTCCAATCTCGAGAGAGAGGACAGAGGCAGCCCACAAAAAGAGGTTCACTGTGGTTCTTCCTACATGAGCAGGGAGAAAACATGAATAAGTGGCATGGAAGACCTACCTCAGAACTTCAGGAACGAGTACGTGAGATAAAAGGAAAAACTCCTAGGAAGGTGGCTGCTCCAGTTTACAAAAGGAGCAGAAGAGATTCTGATGCTCTTGAAGGAACCTCTAATTCACACCCAGAGACTGTGCAAAACTGAAATTAGAGGTGCCCTTCCTCCAACCAGGTGGAGGAAAGGGATAACAGAGTTTATTGGACTGTACAAATACGATGGCCTGGTACAACACACCCCCAGGAGTACAAAGCTTTAGTGGACACTGGTGCTCAGTGCACAATAATTCCTTCTAATTATAAAGGAACACAATCCATCAATATTGTTGGAGTGACTGGGGGATCCCAGGAACTGACTGTTGTAGAGGCTGAAATGAGCCTAACTGGAAAAAACTGGCAAAAGCATCCCATTGTGACTGGTCCAGATGCTCCGTGCATCCTTGGCATAGACTACCTCAAGAGAGGGTATTTTAAGGACCCAAAAGGGTATAGGTGGGCATTTGGTATAGCAGCTGTGGACACTGAGAAAATTGAACAGCTGTCTGATTTGCCTGGTCTTTCAGATGATCCTTCTGTTGTAGGACTGCTGATGGTTGACGATCAGCAGGTGCCAATTGCTACCACGACGGTGCATCGCCGGCAATATCGCACCAATCGAGACTCTTTGATTCCTATCCAGAAGTTGATCCGTCAATTGGAAAGCCAGGGTGTGATCAGTAAGACTCACTCACCTTTTAACAGCCCAATCTGGCCAGTGCGTAAGTCTAGTGACGAGTGGAGACTAACTGTGGACTATCGTGGCCTGAATGAAGTTACACCACCACTGAGTGCTGCTGTGCCTGACATGCTAGAACTGGAATTTGAACTGGAGTCAAAGGCAGCTAAGTGGTATGCTACAATTGACATTGCTAATGCATTTTTCTCTATTCCTGTAGCAGCAGAGTGCAGGCCGCAGTTTGCTTTCACCTGGAGAGGCATCCAGTACACGTGGAATCGCTTGCCCCAGGGGTGGAAACACAGTCCCACCATCTGCCATGGACTGATCCAGACCACGCTGGAGCAAGGTAAAGCGCCAGAACACCTGCAATATATTGATGACATCATTGTATGGGGCGACACAGCGAAAGAAGTCTTCGAGAAAGGTGAGAGAATAATTCAGATTCTTTTGGATGCTGGTTTTGCCATAAAACGAAGCAAGGTCAAGGGACCTGCACGAGAGATCCAGTTTTTAGGAATAAAATGGCAAGATGGCCGTCGTCAGATCCCAATGGATGTGATCAACAAAATTGCTGCAATGTCTCCACCTACTAATAAAAAGGAGACACAGACTTTCTTGGGCGTAGTAGGTTTTTGGAGGATGCATATCCCTGACTACAGCCACATTGTGAGCCCTCTCTATCGAGTGACTCGTAAAAAGAACCAGTTTGAGTGGGGCCCTGAACAACGACAAGCCTTTGAACAAATGAAGCGTGAGATAACTCATGCGGTGGCCCTTGGACCAGTTCGTACTGGACTAGATGTTAAAAATGTGCTCTACACCGCAGCCGGAGATAATGGACTTACCTGGAGCCTCTGGCAGAAAGCACCAGGAGAAACCCGAGGTCGACCCTTAGGTTTTTGGAGTCGAGGATACAAAGGATCTGAGGCCAACTATACTCCAACTGAAAAAGAGATACTAGCAGCATATGAAGGAGTTCGAGCTGCTTCAGAAGTGATTGGTACTGAAGCACAGCTCCTCCTAGCACCTCGACTGCCGGTGCTGAGCTGGATGTTCAAAGGGACGGTTCCCTCTCCACATCATGCAACCGAAGTTACGTGGAGTAAATGGATTGCATTGATCACGCAACGAGCTCGAATTGGAAGTCCCAATCGCCCAGGGATCTTAGAAGTGATTACAGACTGGCCAGAAAGCAAAGACTTTGGGATGTCTCCAGATGAGGAGGAAGTAAAACGTGCTGAAGAAGCACCACCGTATAATACACTTTCAGAGACTGATAAGCAGTATGCACTGTTCACAGATGGATCCTGTCGTCTTGTAGGAAAACATCAAAGGTGGAAAGCTGCTGTGTGGAGTCCCACACGACAAGTTACAGAAGCCACTGAAGGACAAGGTGAATCTAGTCAATTTGCAGAAGTAAAAGCCATCCAGCTGGCTTTGGACACTGCTGAACGAGAGAAGTGGCCAATACTTTATACTGACTCATGGATGGTAGCAAATGCCTTGTGGGGGTGGCTACAGCAATGGAAAAAAAGCAACTGGCAGCGTAGAGGTAAACCCATTTGGACTGCCACACTGTGGCAAGACATTGCTGCTCGGCTAGAGAGCCTGCCTGTGAAAGTTCGTCATGTAGATGCTCATGTGCCTAAAAGTCGAGCCACTGAGGAACATCTAAACAACCAACAAGCGGATCAAGCTGCTAAGATTAAAGTAGCTGAGGTGGACTTGGACTGGAAACATAAAGGTGAACTTTTCCTAGCTCGGTGGGCCCATGATGCTTCAGGGCATCAAGGTAGAGATGCAACATACAAATGGGCTCGCGATCGAGGGGTGGATTTAACTATGGACACTATTTCAAAGGTTATTCATGAATGTGAAACTTGCGCCGAAATCAAACAAGCGAAACGGTTAAAGCCTGTATGGTATGGGGGGCGATGGTTAAAGTATAAGTATGGAGAAGCTTGGCAGATTGATTATATTACACTTCCACAAACACGTCAAGGTAAGCGTTATGTACTTACAATGGTGGAAGCAACCACTGGATGGTTGGAAACATATGCCGTACCTCATGCTACAGCCCGAAATACTATCTTGGGCCTTGAAAAGCAAGTCCTTTGGCGACACGGTACGCCAGAAAGAATTGAATCAGACAATGGTACTCATTTCAAAAACAGTATTATAGACAATTGGGCCAAAGAACATGGTATTGAGTGGGTATATCATATTCCATATCATGCACCAGCCTCTGGGAAAATTGAAAGGTACAATGGTTTGCTAAAAACTACACTAAAGGCACTTGGTGGTGGAACCTTTAAAAACTGGGATTCACATTTAGCAAAAGCCACTTGGTTGGTCAACACCAGGGGATCAACCAATCGAGCCGGACCTGCCCAATCAGAAATTCTACGGACTGTAGAAGGAGATAAAGTCCCTGTAGTACACATGAAAAACATGCTAGGAAAGGCAGTCTGGGTTACTCCTGCCTCAGGCAAAGGCAAGCCCATTCGTGGGATTGTTTTTGCCCAGGGACCTGGCAGCACCTGGTGGGTGATGCTTAAGGATGGAGAAGTTCGGTGTGTACCTCAAGGGGACTTGAGTTTAGCTGAAAATATTCAATACTGAACTGCAGGATGTGAATTGCCGTACTAACAGTATTTAATAAGTGTCTTTCAGATCAAGACAGTGATGATGAAACCAGAGCTAGCTTCTGCGAGTGGCGCCTGACAAATTCCTCGAAGTTGATGTCTGTAACCCACAAACAGTGGTCATGAGATGCACTTGTACCATTTTTCTTGCCCTGGGAGACTGTTGTGACAAAATGAACTTAATGAACCTTTTAAAGGATGGTCCACTGATTAATTACTCCTGTGTATATATGTATATATATATATAGTAGTAGTGATTAATTAGATTGTGTTGATAGATTGTATTGTTAAGGTTTAAGTATTCAGTGCATGGCATATTATAAGGGGTGGAATGTCCTGGTTTTGCTAAAAACAAGTTTCTCTTTCAGTGAATTTTGCCTGTCAGCTAAAGCCTTCATATTAACTGCATTTTCCTGGAGAACCAGACACATGTTTTGGTAAACCTAGCAATGGAATGAAAACTTATTGATAAGCATGGATGGACATCTCGCGAGAGGGGTGACAAGAAACAAGTGACTAAGAAACTGACCAACTGTGTATAACATTCCATTCACGTGAATACTTCATATAAAAGTGGGAGACCACGAGGGTCTCGTCCCTTTTTCCTTATGGCCGACCTTAGGAGAGGATCTGGCTGGTCGTCCCTGAGAACTGAGGCCTAGTGAGAGACTGAATCCAGCTCCGCTTGGCTGCAGAGTCTAATCCAGGACTTTGGTGGCCGGCTCTGCAGTTGCTGAGACTTTCAAGATAGGTTTTGTATATTTTGTATTATTTTCTCTATTCTTATTCGTAGCATTAGTAAAACATCTTTAATTTTTCCAACTCTCTTCTCTCTGTTCTTCTTTCCCTCCCGATCGCCTGTCCTGAGTAGGAAGGGGGGAGAGGGAGGGGCAAAAAGGGGGAAGTGGGGGGGAGGGGGTTAACAATACATCTGCCAGGGTTTGATTGTCACCCCGCAATCTTAACCCTCGACAGTCAGTCTCCTTTCTCTTGTACATCGATTGCTGAGCATCTTTCCTCAGGCCACTGTGAAGCATTTGCCATGGCAGAGAAGTGCCGTGGAGCAGCATTTGGTACTGCCTGCGACTTTGTTCCCTTAGTAGCAGAGCTCCCTTGCATCTGTCCGCATGAGAAATGCAGGACTGTGCAACTAGATATACGCAGAACTTTTCCAACAAAGAGCACAGCGGTACACGCAAACTAAAGCATGAATGGAGCCCACCTCAAGGCACACGCAGGTGGACAGACGAGCATTTCTAGGCACAAATGCTTTCACGCACAGGCCTGTCCAGGAACAGGCACATGTCTGCAGGTACCCACCAAATGTGTGTTCTAGTGCATGCCCTCAATAGACACTAGATGGCAGCAAAGACCGTGAAAGAATTGACATCACGCTCCCCCAGGTATATGCAATTCTTTCTTACTATAGCTGCGTTGTATGTTACAAGTTCCCCCAAATTGTGATGAATATGCAATAATTCTGTGAATACAAGCATCGCAAGTGCATCCAGTCTTTGGAGCACTTATGGTGCATGACAAAGCCTAACAGAGCCCAACAGAGCTCGACAGAGCTCGAAAGGGTTTGACGAATCCCGACAGCGCATGATACAGAATGATAGAGCACAGCAGGACCTAACAGAGGCTGACAAAGTGTGACGGATGCAAAAAGAGCTCAACAAAGCATTACAGAGCCTGACAGGACCTAACACGGCTTGGCAGAGCCTTACAGCTCTCCACAGAGCCTGACAGGGCCAGACAGTACTGGAAAGAGCCAAACAAAATCTGACAGGAACTGACTGAGTCCAACTTAGCCCCACAGAGCCCAAAAAAGCTTGACGAGAGCCCAACAAGGACCGAGAGGGCCTGACAGGGCTCAGCAGAGCTCGACAGAGCCTGACAGGGTTCATCAGAGCCCTACAAAGCCCTACAGAATCCAGGAGAGCTCAACAAAGCTCGACTGAGAGCGCCAGGGTCTGACAAGGCCTGGCAAAGACTGTCTGACATTGGCAGGTTCTGTCAGGCTCCTTTGGAACCTATCGAGCTCAGTCGGGCTCTGTCAGGCACTTGCTGTCACACAAGGACACAAGTGTTTGTCCTCAGCTTCTATATCAGGGACAAGGTTGTGAAGAGGTGCTCTGCTGTTCTTTTGTGTCATGCCATGGTCTGTTTCCTTTCTCTTGTAGATCGATTGTTAAGAGTCTTTCCTCGGGCCACTGTGAAGCATTTGCCATGGCAGACAAGTACTGTGGAGCAGCATTCAGTACTGCCTACGACTGTCTTTGTTCCTCTACTAGCTGAGCTACCTTGCATCTGTCCACATGAGAAATGCAGGACTGTGCAAGTAGATACATGCGGAACCTTTCCTACAAACAGCACAGCCGTGCTCTGCACAGCTGCGCACACTGCTGTTCTTGTGCTAAATGACCTGTTTGGAAACCTTTCTCTGGTAGATCTACCACTCAGCTTTTTTCTCATGTAACTGTGGAATATCAGTGCAGGGAATCTCTCTATATCAAACACACACTGGGAAAGCGTCTCCAGGAAAGGGTGAAAGCGCTGGGCGGCAGCTGCTGGCGAGGAGGGGAGGGCAGCGCGAGAGACGAGGCCTGGCAGCCCGGAGCAGAGGGTCTCGCTCGCTGAGACAGCGCTGTGGAAACCCTCGGGGGTGGCGGGAGCTGAGGGCAAAACAGTGGGAAACAGCTCCTGAGGCGCTGGGACCAGCCCTGCTGTAAAACTGCGTGTCTTTGCTGCCCCCATGCCTGCCATGCCCGCATGGCCTTCTGCCTCCCCGGCCTCACCCTGCAGGGCAGGGCCTGGGGGCCAGCGAGCACCCGCCCGCTGGCACCGTGACTACGCCTGGAACCAGGCTGTGCTGACGGACAGATGTCCCGCGGCAGCGGGATAGCCCGGGAACGACACCGTCTGCTCAGCACGCTCAGGGCGCTGCACATCTGAAGGACACCAGGGCTTTGGCATTCTCCTCCAGCTTTATTAAACTCCAGCCCTCCTCCCGAGAAGAGCTGCTCCTCCGCCGGGCTTAGCGGCGCCAGCAGCACAGGCCTCGCAGGGTCCATCGCGATCGTGGCTGCTCCCTTGGGTTGCTCAGGATGCGGATGGTCTGAGCTGCCAGGGAGCGGATGGAGGGTTCTCTGTCCCGCTTCAAGGGCTGAAGGGCTGCAAGGGAAAGAAGCAGAACCCAGATGAGCTCCCACGTCTGCAGAGACCCCCAGGCATCCCCTCCCGACCACGCTCCCTACTCACCGCTGCAGATCTCAGCCAGCTCCTCCTCCCCCCTTCGGTCCCTCAGGGGCCGCGCAGCCAGCCCTGGGCACAGAGTTCCGTCAGCCCCTGCTCCCTCCCCTCATCAGGGCTGACCCCAGGGGAGAGCAGGAGCCGAGATGGTGGGACCGGGCAAGGCGGTCACCAAGCCCGCCTGCGTGGGCAGGGCTGGGAGGGGAGGCCAAGGCCCTGCACGGGGCAGCCGGGGCTCTGGCAGCCACAGGGCTGCTCCTTGTGCCAGGGCAGCAGTGGGGACTGGGGCCAGGCTGCCGAAAGAGGGACCCGGGGGCTGTGACTCACCGATGAACCTCACGGCCGCCTCTCGCAAGCTGGCCTGAGCATCCCTCAGGTACGGCAGGCTCTGACTCAAGAGCTCTTGAGCTCTGCTCCTGTCCCGCTCCAGCTGGAGAGAGCACAAGGGTGTGAGCACGTCACTGTCCCTCCCCAGCTGGCCGGACCAGTCCCTCCCCACAACAACACACATTCCCCTTCCCTCCGCCCCGGCCATCCCCGTTTTCCAGCCAGGAGCCCTGTGGGGCTGAGAGAGAGACACAGGCTGAGGGTCCCAGGGGCGCTGAGAGCCCTCCCTCCCGCTGGCTGCAGGGCAGAGGGAAGAGCCCCTGGGGGCTCTGTTCTTGAGGACAGGGAACAAGGATGCAGCTCGGGGCTGCAGCAGGACAGGCGAGGCACATCTGCAGAGCCCACAGCACAGACATGTGGGGCAGCCCCGTCCAGCCTGGGCCCTGGGCCTTGGGGGTTGTCCTCACCAAGCTCTCTCCAATCCGCCATGTCTGCTCTGTCTGCACCAGGCGTTGGAGCTGTTTCCACCTGAGCAGCTCTGCGGCAGCAAGGAGGGTTTCCCCGGCAGCCTGTGGAACAGCAGAAGCTGGGAGATGGCAGCACTGTCTGGGGCAGGAGACCTGGTGTCCCCCTGTTCTGGGCTTTGTTCCTGGGGTGATTCTGCCCTTAGGGAGAGGGGAGATGCCCTGGCCCAAACGCCCAGGGGTCTCTTCCCTGCATCACTGCTCAGCTTTGAAATCTGTACCCTGGCCACGCTCTGCACTTGGTCACTCATGTGGAAGAAGAGAGGGAGCAGGCCAAGTCGCACTGTGTTCTTCATCTCCCTCTTGTCGTTCCACACCACCATCTTCATCAGATCTCTGAAGAGGTTGATGGAGATCTCTCTCAGCTGGCTCAGCTCCTGGGAGGGAGCAGCACAGTAGGACCTGAGCACCAGCAGCTCTCTGCCCACGGGGAGCAGAAGCTCCTGCATGGCTGATGGGAGGGGAGACGCTCCAGGGCGGCGTTGTGCACGCTGCAGTTGTGGCCAGATCTGCGGCCCTGGGTGCGTGAAGGGACGCTCAAGGGACTTGCTCAGTCAGTGCCTGTGCCTCAAAGTGCCGTCCCAGCATCCCCCAGCAGCCTCAGCAGCCATGGTGGGGAGGAGCTGTGGGAGCAGCTGGCAGGGAGAAGCTGGGCTGGGCCGCCGAACGCAGAAACCATCCCACAAGAGCCCCGGGGAGAAAGGAGAGAAGCCCCTGCTTTGAGTGGCTGGGCTGAAGGGCAGCTGTCATTGTCCAGTGCCCACCCGCGGGGCTCAGGCTTATACATCAGCCTTACGTCATCAAAGAAGGGCACGAGAAATTTTGCCAGCGGCACGGCAATGGGACTGGCCTCCTTCCTCTTCAGTCGAGCCATCATGGTTCTGAAGATGGCCAGAGCCTCGATCGTGATGGCCTTATTGCCGTTCTGGAGGACCCGCATCAGGTCTGGCAGCATGACCTTCATTTTCCTTGCCTGTATGAAGAAGAGAGTTGCCCTTTTGGGACGAGGTCCATGTGTGGAGAGCTCCCCAGGCAGCCACCAGGCCCCACCATGGCAGGAAAGGCCTTTGGAGCAGGCACCCCAGCGCCAGGCCAAGGGCACCAGGGTGTTTTTCCGGTCACTCACAGCCATTCTAACGAGGCAGTGGTCCCCCAGGTGTGTGCAGAAGAGCCTGGTCTTTGCGTCCCGAAGTTGGATGAGCAGCTCCTTCAAAACGCTCAGCAGGGTCTGGGGCACGGAGAACATCACCTCCCACAGTGCCAGGGCAGTGCTGCAAGAGAGCGCTTTGTCAGAAGGGCAGCCTGGGCCACAGCAGCGTGTCCGGGCTCTGCGCTGCAGGACACCTGGGATGCCCTGGGCAGCAGCAGAGGCTGAGCTGGTGCTCCTGTGGGGCTGGCAGGAGCGCAGTGGGGGGCTCTGGGCTGGCTCGCTCAGCTGTGGCTGCTGCGGGCCTGGCTGACCCCAGCGCTGGAAAGCGTGGTGGGATGGAGGGTCCTGCTCCTCAGGGGTGTCCTGCAGGATTCCTTGGCGCTGGCAGCCAGAGCGTCTCCGGGCCCCTCTCCCCACAGGGAACAAGGCCTCATGGCTTTTGGGGCCGGTACCTGTCTCCTGGTGGAGCGATTGTCAGCAGTGTCGACACCACCTCCCCAGGGCTCCTGTTGGCCATCAGCAGAAGCAGGGACTCCACGCCCTGCCGGGCTGCTGTCGTGCTGATGCTCTGCAGGTTTTTGTGGATGCAGCTCGTGATCTTTGGCACCTGGAGGGGACACAGGTGAGGATGGTGCTGCCACTGGAGTGCAGCCATTTCCTCAGCTGCCCTTTCCATCCCTCTCTGCCGCCTTCAGGTGACTTCAGGTGCCCGAGACACCAGGGGTGGGGAGGAAGAGAGGGATGGAGGGAGGAACAAGGCGTGACAGGGCCGAAGGACAGGGCGATCCAACCACAGACCACTTACATCCACCAGCCAGAGTTCAGGGTTTCCCGTGACCACGTCCAGCGGGTTTCTGGCCATCTCCTTGTCAAAGGTGCTGGAGTCGCTCATGGCCTCGATGAACACCAGGACCATGTCTGTCCTCTCAGAAGGCTGGAGGTATTCTGCAAAGAGCTAAGGGAGGAAGGGAGGCAGCGAAGCCAAGTCACACCGAGTGCCCCGGTGCTGCTGCGTAGCCGGGCAGTGCCAGCAGCCCTGCAGAGACGCCCGGCGGTGCTGCGGCAGTGCCCGCAGCAAAGCTGGCAGCAGGGGCGGCAGTGACTGCTGGGGAGGAGGAGAAGAGAGGCCCGGGGAGAGGGAGGAGGGTTGCGGTCATTGCGCAGCGTGCTGGCCCTGCCGTGAACCAGGGCTTGCTGGTGGCCAGCAGGACTGGGGCTGCTGCTGGGACACTGTAGAGCAGCCCTCGCATCGTCCCTGCTCGGGGACTGCAGGAACCCTCTCAGCAGGGACAGGGAGGCCACGCCAGCCCCCTGATTGTGGAGGCCTTTGCTCTCACAAGTCCGCTGCTGGTGCCACAGCCAGGAGGGACAGCAAGGGGGGAGCTTGTTACCATGGCAACGTGAGTGGTGCTGGGCGAAGAGCGCAGGGAGGTGGCCTCGGCTTCCCAGTCCCCTTGGAGCTGTGCGTTCTTCTCTGGCAGTGTCGCACCTAAAGAGCGGGGCAAACGCAGAAGAGTGGGTAAGACACAGCAGCTTCCCCAGCATTGGAAAGAGCTGTGAACTTGGAGTGGCTGAGGAGGGAGATTATGACCCAGGGTCTGGGGAGGAGGTGGTGGAGAGCGGGGCCACGGAAAGGCTGACCCGCCTCCACTGTACGTGTGCGAATGCTCCTGGCCCTGGAAACTCCAAGGCCCTAGAGCTCTGCATGCAGTCCCACAGTTCAGTCCGCCATGGGTGGAATAATGGTGACGTGGGGGACGGCTCGCATGGCTGCAGTGCTGCGGGGCAGGGATACGGGCCCCTCGGGGGAGATGGGAAGATGCTCCTGAGGAGCAGCTCAGCTACACGGGACCATCACCAGCCTGGGACAGAGCGTGGGGGTCAGGAGCAGGGCCAGGGCTGGTGACATGATGGTGTCTCCAGCAAGCAGGAGAACCATTCATTGCAATGCTCAGGAAGATTAGCAGAGGTATTGGGTGATGTTGGTGTGCAGGGGGGATTCATCCCACCACAGCTTCTCTTACAGTGTTGCTGATACTTGACTTTGAAGAGGGAATAAAGAGCATCCAAAGCCAAATGTCTGATCTCTTCTCCCCTGGATGACAGGAGCAGGACAATATGTCCCAGCAGCTGTCCGAGGATTGGGATCTGGGTCCATGCGTAGGAGGCTTGTCTGTCCTCATTGGGATCAGCCTGGGCAAGGGAGGAGGAAGAACAGAAGGGTTGAGGGCACCTGGGGATAAAGCCCTGAACCCAAGGGTGTGCCCAGGGCTGGATGCAGGCAGGTCAGAGCTTTGCAGGGCCCTGTGGGCCCCATCTCCCTGAACAGCCCCACACAGGCAGAGCTGCCAGACCTGGGCTCCCCCTGGGCTCCTTGGGCAGTCCCAGCCGACACAGGACTGGGGCAGAGCTGGGTCCTGGCAGAGCAGGGTGTGCCTGGTCCTTACCTTCACTAAGTTGGACAGTAAATGGCTCAGCATAGCGATCCTGCCCATAGCCCTCTCCTGCACACATGCTCTGCTGGAGCTGGTGAAGGTCATGAGCATCTGGGGAGAGACAAGCTGCTGGAGAGCCCTGGGAGCAGCCACCGCTCCAGCAGAAGCTCAAGTCCTGGTTTGGACTGGCCCAGTCGATTAAGGCTTCGCCTGGTCTTGAACAAAGCCTGTAGTGAGGTTCTTGCCCTGGGGTCCCTGGCAGGCTTGGGGCACAAGCCCCAGGCCAGCCCTGTGGCCAGGCAGGAAGGCAGATGCCACCCTCTGCAGCCACTGTGCTGCGGAAGAGCCTGGAGGGCAGCCCCTGGCTCCCCGGTGAGGTGGGCACCCTCCCGGCAGCGCTCTCTGCACGGCACGGGGTGGGACTGTCTCCTCCAGAGTGGACACCCCGTCCCCCAGGGTGAGGAACAGCCCTTGCGAAGCCCAAATTTGCACACCCAGACCTGGAAGATATTGTGCAGCAGCTCGCTGACTCTGGAGACATGACACCGGAGCACCAGCCTATTTAGCATGTTGTCCATGGTTTGCATGGTCTGCAAGAAGACAAGGAGTTGTGGTCGTGTTTCCTGCCATCCCTCTCACCCCCAGGGGACTGATCTGAACTCCCAGCACTGAGGGACGACTCCCGCTCTGCTGCGCTGTGCCTGGGAGAGACCCAGGGACAAATAATCTGCTGCGGGCAGAACAACCTGCAGCACTGGACATGGCCAGGCCCGCAGGCAGGAGACCAAGGGATGAGGGTGGGACTGCAGAACTGAGACCCTGCCCTGCTTGGATCTCTGGTCATATCACAGCGCAGGGTGGCTGGAGAGCAGCCCAGAGGGACTAGGGGCTCCTGTAGCTCTCCCAGCACTTACCACATGGTAGAGGTCACAGTCCAGGCCCTGCATTTCCTCTTCTGGAGGAAGCAAGAAGACGCTGGAGAAGCAGGCTTCGAGGAGGCTTGTCTCCTTACCCTCCAGCACCATGTCCACTAGGCTGCAAAGAGAGACGGGCCAGTCAGACACTGGTGCTGGGAGCAGTGCGTGGAGGCCTCGTACAGGTGGACACGGCGCTCGGGGGCAGGGGTCCCCGGGAGGGATGGGCAGGTACCTCAATTCAGCAATGGCACGCATGGCGATCTGCCGCAGCGCCGTGCGCAGTTGGGCCCTGGGCTCCTCTTCCAGCAGCACCTGCAGAGCACAGCTGGGATGGGACCCAGTGCCACCAGCCCCTGGCCCTGCCCAACAATGTCCTCACTGGGTGCCAGTGTCAGGGGCCTCAAGCCCTTCCCCAGAGCCGCTGGGTATCCCCTCACCTTGATTTTGTCTGCCAGCTGGAATATCTGGCAGAAGAGATCTAGGCCCGGGGACAAGCCGGAGCCTCTGCTGGTGTCACACAGGGCACAGATGCTCTGCAGAAACTGCATCTTCTGGCTCTCCTCCTAGAGCCAGGGAGCAGAGAGGCAAACAGGGAGTGTGAGAATCAGGACACACGACCAGTGGGCACCGCAGCATGGGGGTGCAGTGCCATGTGGAGACCTGGGAGCAGCAGCTCTGCCCAGCCAGCACCCTCCAGCACCCGCAGCAGAGCCCCTGTCAGCAGCCGCCAGCACAGCCGCCTTTAAAGCGGCTGCAGTTACCTTTTCTGGGTTTCTGACAAAGGCCGTGATGAAGTCCACGTGTGCCTTTGCAAATTCATACACCGGCAACCAGGTGGCATCTAATAAAGGGGGAGAGCAGGGAGGGCTGCAGAGATGTTTGCAGGCAGGACAGAGCAGAAGGAGCTCTGCCCCCTGTCCAGCTGCATGCCCGCTGCCCCGGCACAGCCTCCCCGTGCGTGTCAGGGCTGCAGGGTGCCCGGCAGACGGGCTGCGATGCTCGAGCCAGGCAGGACGGGGAAAGCGCCCGGTGCAGCGGGTGAGGCACTCGCTTCAGACGGGCAGGAAAGGTCCCTGTCCCGCAGCACGGCTGCCTCCTGCCCGCCCAGCTGCCTCTCGCTGCCAGTGCCCTGCAGCAGGAGCTGGGTCCCCTCTGCCCGCAGAGGCTGTGCTGGGGCCGGCTCCCAGCTCGGAGCAGCCCTGGGCTTCAGGCAGCATAATCCCCACCCATGGAACCCCCTGCCAGCGTGTGGGGAACCGTGACCCTGGTGTCAAGTGGGGAACGATCTCTGGGCCCCACCCTGCCCAGACAATCAGCGCCCCTCACTCACCGATCTCCAGGTGCCAGATCGGGGACATCTCAGAGGGCTCCTGTGGAGGGCTGTCCTCCTGGGGATCCCAAACCTCCTCCCAGGCCACCCTGGGAAGGCTGGGGGGTCTCTCCTCCAAGGACCCCCCAGGAGGGCTGGGGGGTCTCTCCTCCCAGGCCACCCTGGGAAGGCTGGGGGGTCTCTCCTCCAAGGACCCCCCAGGAGGGCTGGGGGGTCTCTCCTCCCAGGCCACCCTGGGAAGGCTGGGGGGTCTCTCCTCCAAGGACCACCCAGGAGGGCTGGGGGGTCTCTCCTCCAAGGCCCCCCCAGGAGGGCTGGGGGGTCTCTCCTCCAAGGCCCCCTCAGGAGGGCTGGGGGGTCTCTCCTCCAAGGACCCCCCAGGAGGGCTGGGGGGTCTCTCCTCCGAGGCCCCCTCAGGAGGGCTGGGGGGTCTCTCCTCCCAGGCCTCCCCGATGATGACAGGGGGAATGTCTGCCCAGCTCACCCTGGGACGCCTGGGGTGTCTCTCTCCCATCCTGTGGGATGAAGGGAAGGAAGGGAGAACCTTCGGCAAAATCCCTCGGTGCCGCAGGTCTGCCTGGGGCAGTGGGGAAAGATGTGGGCTGTGCTCAGGGACTCCACAGCCAGAGTCTGCTGAGGGCAGCTAGAGATAGGGGATGGTTGGACGCAATGATCTGTAGGGTCGCTTCCAACCAAAATGATTCTAGGATTCTCCGAAAGACTGGGGCTACGCTCGGGGCTCTCGCCAGCTCCGTGCTCACGCCCTGTCCCGTCACCGTCCTGTCGGACAGTGTGGGCTGGGCCCACGGCTGCGCTGAGCACACGCAGGGCAGTGGGTGTCACAGAGTGAGGTCACAAAGGGCCCTTCTGGGACCCTGCGCCTGGGGAGGCACAGGCCAGCTCAGTCCTGGGCACCTGGGTGCTCTCGGGTGCCTCCAGGCCCCCCTTTGCCCTCATGTCCCCTCAGGACCTCCCTGTTGCCCTGTGGTGTGCCCCGAGCCCCGTGTTCACCTGGCTGGCCAATCTGAACAGCAGCAAAGCTGCTCCTTTTGTGGGTTGGTAGAGATTTCTAGGGATTTCCAGGGTGGGCAGCAGAGGAGATGGACACGTAACAAGCAATAAATGGCTTCAGCTTGAATTCACATTGAATTGTGTGGAGTCCGTGATTTTTGCCCTCACAAGTGGTAACCCCGATGTGATCCATATGGAGAATTGACGGCGAGGAGACGACTGCTGGATGAGGGACGAGCCCCGGCTGCATACGGCACGGCTGGACCGGGACCGGGATGCAGTTCGTGGAGCTGTGGGAAAGCAGAGGATCCGACATCGGTGCAACGGACACCTGAAGAGGTGAGGAGCCAGGAGCGAGAGGAGATGGGGCAGAATATATCTAACGAAGAAGCAGCAGTACTACAGCTCCTCTCACATATCCTCTCTAGGAGAGGGGGAATGCAAAAATGCCTTGAAAAGGCTATGGAGCACGGCAATTTTTCTTTCGCCCTGTGTGTTGCCTTTCTGAAAATCAAGCAGCTTGTCAGGAATGTGAGTTAATTGTTTTACTGGCTGTTGTTACAGTTTATTTGTGGTATTGCTTGTGTAAGTGCACTGTAAGTCTTCTTCCTCCTTCTCCCACTCGTGCTGCAAGCCTCTCCATGCTTCCCCCTCCTCGCTCCCCTTCTCATGGTTTCTACGTCACGCCGCTGTCCCCAGGGCACTGGCCTGCACGGCCCTGCCCGGCAGCGGGAGCGTCTGCAGCTGCCGGCTGGTTCTCCAGCTTTAGGGCCCCCACAGCAGCCCGCTCTCCTCAGCTCTGCACACCCAGCCAGTTGCGCCGCCCAGGCAAAGTCAGTCTGCCCTACACCTCACCTGCAAACAGCCAACTCTTCAGCTGACAACCGCCCAAAACCCACTGACAAACTCTCCAAATCTCAGCCTTTCGCTTTCAACTGCTGCCTCTAGTGCATCTCACAGACAAGCCTCCAAAATGCCCTCATCCTGCAATAATACTCCAGCACTGATCGCCTGCGGGAACAACCGCCACAATACCATGCAAACACCAACCAGTTCTGGCACGGAAATATCGCTTTCTCCTCAAGATTCCACCTACACCACTGACAAACACACGCTGTCCTCACCAAAGCTAAACGCTGCAACAATCAGTGACAACTCAAATCTGCGTGTGCGGCGCAAAATCGCAGGTGTGAGCTAACGCAGAGCTGGGCTTGACAGCTGCAGAGTGTGCACCCTGTGGCTTAACGTGGCCAGTCACTGCCATTCTGCCTTCTCCCCGGGAGAAGCGCATGAGCACAGGCTGCTTCAAGGCACGATGGGAACAGTTTGGATCTCCGGGTCTCTGAGGGTGAGAGTAATAAATGTGATCTGTGTGTGGCGCAGGAACTTCCCGTCCACTTGCTCCTCCATTCAGTCAGGTGCTGCAAGAGAGGGACAGAGAAAGAAACAGTTAGGACTGGATTAACAACCTCGTCATCCCTGTCCCCAAACCTGCAGGCGTCCTAGGAGGCCTGATCTAAGTTCTGCTCTTCTCCCTCTCTTTGCTGGAATACTTTACTGCACAAATTTCTGTCATGAACACTCTCTTAACCAATCTGGTGTGTTCATAGTTCCCAGCCCAGCATCCATTTCTCAAGGTACCTCAGCATTTCCCTTTGAAACCACACCTTAGTGCCATCCCGTCCTGAGCTACCTCAACATTGCCCACTGCAGCCTCCCCAACGCCATCCCCACCCTGAGGTCCCTCAGCCTTTCCCGCCAAAGCCTCCCCGATGTCACCCCCTCCCTGAGGTCCCTCAGCCTTTCCCGCCAAAGCCTCCCCGATGTCACCCCCTCCCTGCGGTCCCTCAGCCTTTCCCGCCAAAGCCTCCCCGATGTCACCCCCTCCCTGAGGTCCCTCAGCCTTTCCCGCCAAAGCCTCCCCAATGTCACCCCCTCCCTGAGGTCCCTCAGCCTTTCCCGCCAAAGCCTCCCCGATGTCACCCCCTCCCTGAGGTCCCTCAGCCTTTCCCGCCAAAGCCTCCCCGATGTCACCCCCTCCCTGAGGTCCCTCAGCCTTTCCCGCCAAAGCCTCCCCGATGTCACCCCCTCCCTGAGGTCCCTCAGCCTTTCCCGCCAAAGCCTCCCCGATGTCACCCCCTCCCTGAGGTCCCTCAGCCTTTCCTGCCAAAGCCTCCCCTGATCCGACTCCCCCAGGAGCAGGCAGGACTGCCCACAGTGCCAGGCCAGGGCAGCATGGGGGAAGCGCAGTTTGGGGGTGAAGCAGTGAAAACTGCCGGTGTGGGTAGAGTCCCGGTGTGGGGCAGGAGAAAAGCCTTCTCCCAGGAGCCGGGGGCAGAGCTGCTCTCTGCCGGCTCAGCTGCTGGCTCAGGCCCACGCTGCAGGTCTCGTCCTCAATGGGTCCAGGGACGCCCGCAGGAACTGGGGGGAAGAGCAGAGGAAGCCAGTGTCCCCCTGCCCTTGGCCAGGGCCCTTCCCACACCCACGTGTCCTGGGATGCTGCTGGGGCGAGCTGCTGGAATGGCAGTGTCTGCCCTGCCAAGCCCAGCCCTCTTTTTACCAGCTCCCCACAACTCTGCCTGTTCCCTCTTCTCCCCGTATGTTTGTGACACCGAGGATGCTGTACCTTAAGCACGTGCTGCTCCCACTCCGCAGAGTCCAGGGAGCTCTCGGCTCTTCCTAGAAAGCAAGAGGAAGCAAAAGCTCTGCTGCTGCTCAAGCTCACACCAAAGAAGAGCCCGGTGGTCTCCTCTGCGGTCAGACCTCCCAAAAGTCCCAGGCCATCAGGCTGGAAAGGGCCCACAAGCGCCTGTGCCAAAGCCCTCGCAAGGCCACAGACACAGGAGGGAGCCCAGGGGCGTTTGTCAGAGCCACTGGATTCATGCTGGGGAAGGACACTCTGACCATGGCTGATCCCCACTGTGTGACTGCTGGGAAGCTGCCCCTCCCTCCCCTCCAGCCTCTCCCCCCAGCCACACTTTACCTGCCAGGTGCTGCAGCAGGAGGGGCATCTTGGTGGCCCACGCTGTCCCCAAGGCCCCGCGGATCCAGCCCTGCAGGGCCTGCAGCAGCTGCGGCCGCTGCTGGTGTGGGGAGCCGCTGCCAGCACCTGGGCGAGGGAGCAGAGACGGGTCACCCCTGCCACCAGAGCCACCCCCGCCAGCCCCGAGACAGGACTGGGATCCCCGCGGGGCTTGGGCAGGCTCGGGAGTGCTGCCAGAAAAGCTCTTTCTTCCCCCAGGGCCCCGCTACTCACCAGCGGTCGAGCCAGCAGCGCCTGGGCAGCCAGCAGCCAGGCTGCGGGGAGGGGGAAAGGCTGGTGAGATGAAGAGGCCCCGCCGTGCCCTGACCCTCGTACCTCCCGTGGCCCACACAGGGCTGAGAGCAGCTGCACCGCCACAGTGCTGGCCCGGGGGCTCCCCAGGCTGCTCCGCATGGGGTGAAGGCAGATCCAGCACGGTCAGGAAGGAGCCCTGGCTCCCCAGGAGCCAGCGTCTGACTCTGCCCTTTGCTTTTCCTGGGCTCCTGCTCAGGGTTTGTGGGGCACAGGGAGACACAGACTGGCCTGAGCCCCTTCCAAACCCAGCAGCACTCCCTGGGGCTCCTGCCTTGCTCCTGCGAGTCGACAGGATCGGCTCCTCCTCTTCCTCGCATCCCACTCTCTCCCGTGAGCTTCAGCACACGTGAGGGGAGAGGTTCAGGCCATGAGGAAGAGCAACGAAAAACACTCTGAAGGCAAGAAGTGGCCACAGCAGTGTTGGGGAGTGGCTAAAGGATAGAGGACATGGATCTACAGAGCAGTTGCACGAGCAGATCCTGTTCTAACAAACTTAGCGTAAGTAGCCAGACTAGGCCGCAGTAGAAGCTGCTGATTGCAGCAGAACTGGCAAGGACACCGCAACCTTGACAGAGCATCGTAACAACTTTGAGGAGGAGGGCTATGCAAATGTGACCTTTAGCGCTTAAGCCAATCAATAAGTGACTAGTAGACATAATTATTGTTATCTGTATAAATATGTGTACCCTGGACCAATAAAGTGAACTATGCTCTATCACTCACATTGAGTCGTCTCAGCTTGTTCTTCCGCTGCTCGCAAGCTTTGTTTTGGAAGACATCAGATTTGGAATGTTTAAGGAAGCTGTAACTACTCCCGGGCTGGGAGGGGGGGCAGGGCCCGGTGGCGGGTGCAGACAGGATTGGGGATTCCTACCCTAAGCCTAACCCTAACCCCAACTCTAACTTTACCCTAATTGTTACTGTAACTGTACTGAATGTATCCGTAATAGTCATGGCTAACTGTACTCCTAACTGTTATGATTGTCACCTGTCACCCCTCACCGCTCACTGTAAGCACTGCAGCTTGTGATCCTATAAGCCTGTCAGCTCTTAACGCATTGATTCTGTAGTGTGTATTGCAGTTTGTAATGTAATCTGTATTGTAATCTGTATTGTTGTCTGTATTGTAAAATGATTTTTGTCTTCTAATGTTTGTGTGTGAGTCTGAGTGTGTATAATGTAATGGTAATTAGAGTAGTCTTAGTGCCTGTAAGAGTAATGATTGTATCTACTCATTTAGTGTCTTTTTTTTGTTTCTTGTTTTGGTTAATTTGTGTATGATGTTCAGTGTTGTGTAGTTGTGTTTTTATAATTTTTTGTTATATTCTTGATGAATTTTGTGATTTGTATTGGGAGTTGTTTTATGTTTAGGGTGGGCGAAGAAATAAATTCTGTCTAATTTGCATATTTAATGAGCTCATTTACATAATTAGCTTGTGATTTGCGTGACCAGGGCAGTACTCCCTAATTAATCAACCCAACTAACAATAACATTAATTAAGGAGTACTCCCCTGGTTATGCAAATGTCATGGGTTGGACATGCATGGTTTGTATATGTGTTTTATAAAATTATATATAAATGAAAAATATATTAAAAACAATAAATAATAAATCTGGTGCAGCAGTAGGGCTTTGGATGCTCAAGGGGAGTTTAATTTTTTTTTTTTTTTTAACTCCCCTTGAGCATCCAAAGCCCTACTGTTGCACCTCTAAAACCCAATATCTTTTAGTTAGAGTTTGTTTTGGATGTCAGGTAGAGATTTTTAATTACAACTACCATAACAGCACACTCAACCACATTCAACCTAAACTGCCACTCCACTCAAAGTCCAGCACGCACACACACACAACACAAACAGAGACAAAGTCCAGCACACACACACAAGACAGAGACAAAATCCTGGACACACACACAACACCAACAGAGACAAAGTCCAGCACACACACAAGACAGACGGAGACAAAGTCCAGCAGGCACACAAGACACAGACAAAGACAAAGGCCAGCGCACGGTCACGATGCCCACACTCTCACACTCTGGTACGTGCACCAAACGTCCAGCTGTCGCTCCGCTCGAACCGAAAAAAGACGCCCGACGACAAAAAGGTACGTCTGCTTTATTACCTTTGTGGTGGCCCTTAGGTAGGACCGACCTCTTCAAACCAAACATTACAACATCATAACCAACTATTTATTTAATCTAAGCCAACAGACTACAAACATGCTTTCTTTAGACTGTTCCATGATCACAATTTCCATAACCTGAAAAACTCCTCCTTATTACAGCTTTTAAACAATGTATCACAATGCATAAGGCAACAGAGAACATCATCGCTTTGGGTGCGTGGCCGTTACTGCGTTTCTCGCCCGAGGGCGAACCTTAAACAGACTCTCGGTTCCCGCGTGCGTTTGACCACGGGGGGGAACCGACTCCTCGCCATTACGACTCTTTTACGTCGTTTCGTCGCGAGTGACGAAACGCCCAAATATCAAACACGCACCTTTATTACATATTGGAGGTATTACAATGATTACACATTTGAGGTAGTGTCGAGGGTTAAGATTGCGGGGTGACAATAAAACCCTGGCAGATGTATTGTTAACCTCCTCTCCCCCCCACTTCCCCCTTTTTCCCCCCTCCCTCTCCCCCCTTCCCACTCAGGACAGGCGATCGGGAGTGTCGAGGGTTAAGATTGCGGGGTGACAATAAAACCCTGGCAGATGTATTGTTAACCTCCTCTCCCCCCCACTTCCCCCGTTTTGCCCCTCCCTCTCCCCCCTTCCCACTCAGGACAGGCGATCGGGAGGGAAAGAAGGACAGAGAGAAGAGAGTTGGAAAAATTAAAGATATTTTACTAATGCTACTAATAAGAATAGAGAAAATAATACAAAATATACAAAACCAGTCTTGAAAGTCTCAGCAACTGCAGAGCCGGCACCCAAAGTCCTGGATTAGACTCTGCAACCAAGCGGAGCTGGATTCAGTCTCTCACTAGGCCTCAGTTCTCAGGGACGACCAGCCAGATCCTCTCCTAAGGTCGGCCATAAGGAAAAAGGGGCGAGATCCTCGTGATCTCCCACTTTTATATGAAGTATTCACGTGAATGGAATGTTATACACAGTTGGTCAGTTTCTTGGTCACTTGTTTCTCGTCGCCCCTCTCGCGAGATGTCCATCCATGCTTATCAATATGTTTGCATTCCATTGCTAGGTTTACCAAAACATGTGT
This sequence comes from Streptopelia decaocto, assembly GCF_964273445.1. Lineage (NCBI taxonomy): Eukaryota > Metazoa > Chordata > Aves > Columbiformes > Columbidae > Streptopelia > Streptopelia decaocto. Next base: position 30,803 of record NW_028116876.1, read on the forward strand.
CTGGTTCTCCAGGAAAGTGCAGTTAATATGTAGGCTTTAGCTGACAGGCAAAATTCACTGAAAGAGAAACTTGTTTTTAGCAAAACCAGGACATTCCACCCCTTATAATATGCCATTCACTGAATACTTAAACCTTATCAAAACAATCTATCAACACAATCTAATTAATCACTACTACTATATATATACACAGGAGTAATTAATCAGTGGACCATCCTTTAAAAAGTTCTTTAAGTTCATTTTGTCACGACAGTCTCCCAGGGCAGGAAAAATGGTACAAGTGCATCTCATGACCACTGTTTGTGGGTTAAAGACATCAACTTCGAGGAATTTGTCAGGCGCCACTCGAAGAAGATAGCTCTGGTTTCATCATCACTGTCTTGATCTGAAAGACACTTATTTAATACTGTTAGTATGGCAATTCACATCCTGCAGTTCAGTATTGAATATTTTCACCTAAACTCAAGTCCCCTTGAGGTACACACCGAACTTCTCCATCCTTAAGCATCACCCACCAGGTGCTGCCAGGTCCCTGGGCAAAAACAATCCCACGAATGGGCTTGCCTTTGCCTGAGGCAGGAGTAACCCAGACTGCCTTTCCTAGCATATTTTTCATGTGTACTACAGGGACTTTATCTCCTTCTACAGTCCGTAGAATTTCTGATTGGGCAGGCCCGGCTCGATTGGTTGATCCCCTGGTGTTGACCAACCAAGTGGCTTTTGCTAAATGTGAATCCCAGTTTTTAAAGGTTCCACCACCAAGTGCCTTTAGTGTAGTTTTTAGCAAACCATTGTACCTTTCAATTTTCCCAGAGGCTGGTGCATGATATGGAATATGATATACCCACTCAATACCATGTTCTTTGGCCCAATTGTCTACAAGACTGTTTTTGAAATGAGTACCATTGTCTGATTCAATTCTTTCTGGCGTACCATGTCGCCAAAGGACTTGCTTTTCAAGGCCCAAGATAGTATTTCGGGCTGTAGCATGAGGTACGGCATATGTTTCCAACCATCCAGTGGTTGCTTCCACCATTGTAAGTACATAACGCTTACCTTGACGTGTTTGTGGAAGTGTAATATAATCAATCTGCCAAGCTTCTCCATACTTATACTTTAACCATCGCCCCCCATACCATACAGGTTTTAACCGTTTCGCTTGTTTGATTTCGGCGCAAGTTTCACATTCATGAATAACCTTTGAAATAGTGTCCATAGTTAAATCCACCCCTCGATCGCGAGCCCATTTATATGTTGCATCTCTACCTTGATGCCCTGAAGCATCATGGGCCCACCGAGCTAGGAAAAGTTCACCTTTATGTTGCCAGTCCAAGTCCACCTCAGCTACTTTAATCTTAGCAGCTTGATCTGCTTGTTGGTTGTTTAGATGTTCCTCGGTGACTCGACTTTTAGGCACATGAGCATCTACATGCCGAACTTTCACAGGCAGGCTCTCTAGCCGAGCAGCAATGTCTTGCCACAGTGTGGCAGCCCAAATGGGTTTACCTCTGCGCTGCCAGTTGCTTTTCTTCCATTGCTGTAGCCATCCCCACAAGGCATTTGCTACCATCCATGAGTCAGTATAGAGATAAAGTATTGGCCACTTCTCTCGTTCAGCAATGTCCAAAGCCAGCTGGATAGCTTTTACTTCTGCAAATTGACTCGATTCACCTTGTCCTTCAGTGGCTTCTGTAACTTGTCGTGTGGGACTCCACACAGCAGCTTTCCACCTTCGATGTTTTCCTACAAGACGACAGGATCCATCTGTGAACAGTGCATACTGCTTATCAGTCTCTGAAAGTGTATTATACGGTGGTGCTTCTTCAGCACGTTTTACTTCCTCCTCATCTGGAGACATCCCAAAGTCTTTGCTTTCTGGCCAGTCTGTAATCACTTCTAAGATCCCTGGGCGATTGGGACTTCCAATTCGAGCTCGTTGCGTGATCAATGCAATCCATTTACTCCACGTAACTTCGGTTGCATGATGTGGAGAGGGAACCGTCCCTTTGAACATCCAGCTCAGCACCGGCAGTCGAGGTGCTAGGAGGAGCTGTGCTTCAGTACCAATCACTTCTGAAGCAGCTCGAACTCCTTCATATGCTGCTAGTATCTCTTTTTCAGTTGGAGTATAGTTGGCCTCAGATCCTTTGTATCCTCGACTCCAAAAACCTAAGGGTCGACCTCGGGTTTCTCCTGGTGCTTTCTGCCAGAGGCTCCAGGTAAGTCCATTATCTCCGGCTGCGGTGTAGAGCACATTTTTAACATCTAGTCCAGTCCGAACTGGTCCAAGGGCCACCGCATGAGTTATCTCACGCTTAATTTGTTCAAAGGCTTGTCGTTGTTCAGGGCCCCACTCAAATTGGTTCTTTTTACGAGTCACTCGATACAGAGGGCTCACAATGTGGCTGTAGTCAGGGATATGCATTCTCCAAAAACCTACAACGCCCAAGGAAGTCTGTGTCTCCTTTTTATTAGTAGGTGGAGACATTGCTGCAATTTTGTTGATCACATCCATTGGGATCTGACGACGGCCATCTTGCCATTTTATTCCTAAAAACTGGATCTCTCGTGCAGGTCCCTTGACCTTGCTTCGTTTTATGGCAAAACCAGCATCCAAAAGAATCTGAATTATTCTCTCACCTTTCTCGAAGACTTCTTTCGCTGTGTCGCCCCATACAATGATGTCATCAATATATTGCAGGTGTTCTGGCGCTTTACCTTGCTCCAGCGTGGTCTGGATCAGTCCATGGCAGATGGTGGGACTGTGTTTCCACCCCTGGGGCAAGCGATTCCACGTGTACTGGATGCCTCTCCAGGTGAAAGCAAACTGCGGCCTGCACTCTGCTGCTACAGGAATAGAGAAAAATGCATTAGCAATGTCAATTGTAGCATACCACTTAGCTGCCTTTGACTCCAATTCAAATTGCAGTTCTAGCATGTCAGGCACAGCAGCACTCAGTGGTGGCGTAACTTCATTCAGGCCACGATAGTCCACAGTTAGTCTCCACTCATCACTAGACTTACGCACTGGCCAGATTGGGCTGTTAAAAGGTGAGCGAGTCTTACTGATCACACCCTGGCTTTCCAATTGACGGATCAACTTCTGGATAGGAATCAAAGAGTCTCGGTTGGTGCGATATTGCCGGCGATGCACTGTCGTGGTAGCAATTGGCACCTGCTGATCGTCAACCATCAGCAGTCCTACAACAGAAGGATCATCTGAAAGACCAGGCAAATCAGACAGCTGTTCAATTTTCTCAGTGTCCACAGCTGCTATACCAAATGCCCACCTATACCCTTTTGGATCCTTAAAATACCCTCTTTTGAGGTAGTCTATGCCAAGGATGCACGGAGCATCTGGACCAGTCACTATAGGATGCTTTTGCCAGTTTTTTCCAGTTAGGCTCATTTCAGCCTCTACAACAGTCAGTTCCTGGGATCCCCCAGTCACTCCAAAAATATTGATGGATTGCGTTCCTTTACAATTAGAAGGAATTATTGTGCACTGAGCACCAGTGTCCACTAAAGCTTTGTACTCCTGGGGGTGTGTTGTACCAGGCCATCGTATTTGTACAGTCCAATAAACTCTGTTATCCCTTTCCTCCACCTGGTTGGAGGCAGGGCACCTCTAATTTCTGTTTTGCACAGTTTCTGGGTGTGAATTAGAGGTTCCTTCAAGAGCATCAGAATCTCTTCTGCTCCTTTTGTAAACTGGAGCAGCCACCTTCCTAGGAGTTTTTCCTTTGATCTCACGTACTCGTTCCTGAAGTTCTGAGGTAGGTCTTCCATGCCACTTATTCATGTTTTCTCCCTGCTCATGTAGGAAGAACCACAGTGAACCTCTTTTTGTGGGCTGCCTCTGTCCTCTCTCTCGAGATTGGAAACGCCTTTTCCTAACAGCTGAAACATAGGTTTGTGCAGGTCGTGAATGGTATGTGTCTTCTCTGAGTTCTTTGATTTCTTGCAACAGCTTTTCAAACCGGTCATCAGATTTTTCACACAGTTTCTCTACAGCAGAGACACAAGCCCGTAGAGAACCAGCAAGGCTGTCCTCAAAGTTCCGGAGCTGCTCAATCACTTCAGTAATATCTTGTATACCTCGTGATGACCAGACCATTCCTGCCAATGACTTAGCATATGCCGGTGGTGCACTTTGTACAAATCTGCGCCACAGAGGTCGTGTACAATTGATTCTATCTGGGTCTGTCCCCTCTTGGCTGTTTGGTTCAAAATAGATGATCTCTCGCACAGCTAATTCTCTCAGGAACTGAATACCTCTCTCCATAGTATTCCATTTCCCTAACTTGGATACACAATCTTCCTTGTAGGGAAATCTTACTTTCATAGCTGCCAGGAGTCGGGCCCAGAGAGTAGTGGCATTAGACTCTCTTGAAATTGCCCTATCAATGGTGGAATCTCTTGACAGAGATCCCAGCTGCCTGGCTTCACCACCTTCCAATTCAATTGTTCCTGCCCCATTGTCCCAGCATCGGAGCAGCCAGGTTAAAATATTCTCGCCTTCATGACGACTAAAGTCTTTTCGCAGATCTCTCAGCTCACCTGGAGAGAAGGACCGAGTGGTGGTCACTTCATCTCCTCCCTGTCCTGATGATGATGGCCCTTGGGTTGATGTTGGCCCTGTGCCATCATCTGCTGCACGGGTAGTCTTTCTAGTGACTTTCTTACAACCGGCAACTGATGCTGATATGTGTTTGCCATCGTTTGATTCATTTCCAGAGTCTGAATGACTGTCACAGTGGTTACTGTGGTTACAGCAGCAACAGTGCCCAGTGTGTGAAGAAAGGGGGGCTGCCTTAGCCTGTGAGGCTGGAGAAGTACTGTTATCAGTAGCGGCAGAGGAATTCTGCGTAGGAGTTGTACCTTCAGCCTGCGAAACGGCGGCAGCTGCTTTTGCTGTTTTGCTCTTTCTCGAGCGGCTAGGAGAGCTTTTTGCTAAAGTTTCCGAAGACGCATCGCAAATCTCAGGACAACAAAGAGACGCAAACCTCCTGTTGAACGCCATTTCTCTTAACAGAAGCACAAACTGACACACATTCAGCAAACCAGATAACACCATCACAGTTCTATCAAAACTCCAAGGATATTCAAAATTCTCTAAAACATTTGCGAACTCTCCTAGCGAAAAAACGAAAGTATTGTTAGTCAGCCTTTCTAAAGATTCGCTTGACCAATTAGCAAACACAGAGCCGTTCTGCTCTTTAATCTCTCCTGGAGGCTTTTCAAGGTAAAGCAGAAGCGAGTAGAAATTAATTAGCGGCTGCAGTACAATGAAATAAACCAGTGACAAACCACACAGTATCATCATGATCATTGTCCAGTTCCTTGTTGTTATATAATGAATACTTCGATTAAGAAAGAAAGCCCAACACAGATATGGAATCAGCGAGCACAATGTAGAAAACAACTGATACAACTTATGCCATAACATCTTTAAATCAGTGTAATTCACTTTGCCTTAATACCACTAAATAATGTCCGAAGCAAACAGACGCGCAAGTATCACAACTCTATGAGTTGGCACCGTGCCAAGAAAACTGAAAGGTACATCAGAGCAGCAGAAAAGCCAAAAATCTTCAAATTTACCCCTTTCTCTTGCCCCACGTTGGGCGCCAATTATCTGTCGAGGGTTAAGATTGCGGGGTGACAATAAAACCCTGGCAGATGTATTGTTAACCTCCTCTCCCCCCCACTTCCCCCGTTTTGCCCCTCCCTCTCCCCCCTTCCCACTCAGGACAGGCGATCGGGAGGGAAAGAAGGACAGAGAGAAGAGAGTTGGAAAAATTAAAGATATTTTACTAATGCTACTAATAAGAATAGAGAAAATAATACAAAATATACAAAACCAGTCTTGAAAGTCTCAGCAACTGCAGAGCCGGCACCCAAAGTCCTGGATTAGACTCTGCAACCAAGCGGAGCTGGATTCAGTCTCTCACTAGGCCTCAGTTCTCAGGGACGACCAGCCAGATCCTCTCCTAAGGTCGGCCATAAGGAAAAAGGGGCGAGATCCTCGTGATCTCCCACTTTTATATGAAGTATTCACGTGAATGGAATGTTATACACAGTTGGTCAGTTTCTTGGTCACTTGTTTCTCGTCGCCCCTCTCGCGAGATGTCCATCCATGCTTATCAATATGTTTGCATTCCATTGCTAGGTTTACCAAAACATGTGTCTGGTTCTCCAGGAAAGTGCAGTTAATATGTAGGCTTTAGCTGACAGGCAAAATTCACTGAAAGAGAAACTTGTTTTTAGCAAAACCAGGACAGGGAGGGAAAGAAGAACAGAGAGAAGAGAGTTGGAAAAATTAAAGATGTTTTACTAATGCTACGAATAAGAATAGAGAAAATAATACAAAATATACAAAACCTATCTTGAAAGTCTCAGCAACTGCAGAGCCGGCACCCAAAGTCCTGGCTTAGACTCTGCAACCAAGCGGAGCTGGATTCAGTCTCTCACTAGGCCTCAGTTCTCAGGGACGACCAGCAAGATCCTCTCCTAAGGTCGGCCATAAGCAGAAGAGCAAAAAGGCAAAAAGGGAAAAGGGACGAGATCCTTGTGATCTCCCACTTTTATATGAAGTATTCACGTGAATGGAATGTTATACACAGTTGGTCAGTTTCTTAGTCACTTGTTTCTCGTTGCCCCTCTCACGAGATGTCCATCCATGCTTATCAATAAGTTTGCATTCCATTGCTAGGTTTACCAAAACATGTGTCTGGTTCTCCAGGAAAATGCAGTTAATATGAAGGCTTTAGCTGACAGACAAAATTCACTAAAAGAGAAACTTGTTTTTAACAAAACCAGGACAGGTAGTACAATTATAACACAACACAGAAAATCCAACTCATCTTTCTCAGATCCCATTACAGAGGATAACATGCTCCTATCACAACCCTGTCCCTGTCCTCGGCCCTTTACTCACCCTGCTCCTAGGCCGATTGCGACCGCCTTCCTGGGACCTTTCCCTAAACGGGCCTCCTGACAAGGACCGACCGTGGCCGCGATCTGGAACAGGTGTCGCCGGAAAGGCCGTTCCTGGGAGCCTCGACGATAACCCTGCCTCTGAAACCACCGTCCCAGACTGACCTGAATCTGAACATTGGCAAGTAACTTGACCGCACCGAGCGCTATGGACCTGGGATAAAACACACTCCTCAGGGCGGTGGATGGACACGCAGGGAGGGAATCCCCTGGCTGCGGTTTTTGTAATCTATTTTAATTTTTCTTTTTTTTTTTTTTCCTTTTCAGGTAAATTTAAAAAAAACCTACAACCCCAAAACACAATCGTTCCAGATCACAGCCAAACCGCACCACTCGCTCGGATACCGAACCCACCGTGCGCTCCCTCGGCGGCCATTCTCCCGGCTCGTGCCCTCGCCCCGTGTCTGCGTCGCCCCTCGGGAACGCCATTCCTGGGAGCCTCTAAACGCTCCCTGCCTGCCAAAACCCCGGCCCGACGGGCACCCGCGTCCGAACCTTGGCGATGAATGTCGCCTCGCGGAGTGGCCGGGACCGGGGAAAAAAAAACCCAGCCGGGGGAAAAAAAAAAGAATAAAAAAACCTCAGCCGGGGGATTTTTTTTTTATTTTAAACTTTAAATTGAGCTGAAAGGGAAAAACCATTAACCTGCAAAGAAACAAATACAGGACCAAAACACAATCGTTCCAACTCACACAGCTAACCACGCCACTCATATGCCTACCGACACCGCCACGCGCTCACACCGCAGCCGTTCTCTGCCGTTCTCCCCGTGTGCCGTGACCCCGTCTCCCCGTGGCCCCTTGGGAACGCCGTTCCCGGAAGCCTCGAAAATGACCCTGCCTGCCAAAACCCCGACCCAACGGGCGCCCACGTCCGAACCTTGGCGATGAATGTCGCCTCGCGGAGCGGCTGGGACCGGGGAAAAAAAAAAAACAGCCGGGGGAAAAAAAAAAAAAAAAAAATCCCCCGGCTGGGGTTTTTTTATTCTATTTTAAATTAGACATTTACCTGAAAGGGAAAAACCATTAACCTGCCAGAACAAATAACTACAACCCCAAAACACAATATTACCACATCACACAACTCTAACACACCACTCATTCGCCTACCGACACCACCGCACCCATTCTCAGCCATTCTCCCCCTGGGCCTTCGCCCCATCTCCGTGTCGCCCCTCGGAAATGCCGTTCCCGGCGCCCTCTGAACTCGCCCCACCTGCCTAAACCCCAGTCCCGGCCGGACCTCCGTCCGTACGTTGGCGATGAACGTCACCTCGCGGAGCCACCGGGACCAGGGGAAAAAAACCCGGATGGGGGGGGTAAAACCCCCAACCTGGGGCTTTTTTAATTCTTTACCTTTGGTATTTACCTGAAAAGGAAAAAAAAAATTTACCCTCCAAGGACAAAGAACTAAAACCCCGAGCTGCGTTCACTCGAGGTTTCACGCTATCCCAACGTGCTGCGCATCATCTACCGCACCGATCCTTTTAAGTACCTGTCTCAAGCTAATTGTCAGGAGAGGAAAACAGTTTGCACTTAACTCCCTAGCCATCCTTCATATAGTTCTTGACCACGGTGACCTATTCCTCCACGACTTCCCGATCGTGGCGGTTACCGTGAGTCTGTTCCTCTGACGATCCGGAACTCGGACTCGCGCCGCGTCTCCGTCGCTGACCGCCGACGATGCCCGTGACCCTGCCGACGTCACTTCCTCTCGGGTGACCGACTCGGGGCGCGGCCGACCAAGAGCGGCGTCGGATCGCTCGCGCTGTGACGTTGTGGAAAGTGATGGCGAGGGACGCTATTGCTTTCTAAGTGGACAAAATATGCTGATCAAAATCGGCTGGAACTTGATTCAGATTGATTTCTACGTGGACGGGAGATGCCAAAGGCTAGAGGGAGGCCTTTCCCTTGAGTCGTGAGGTTCAGAATGGACCCCCTTGCTTTCTAAACTCCAAGAGGGGAGTCTAGGTGCGGCTGGATCCAAACTTAGCCCCGCGCCGGATCTACAGTTTGGCTCCCGGACTCGCAGGGGATAGGGGAAACACCTAAGATATCTTATATATATATATTATATAAGGCCAAAGGATTGCACGTGTACACCTCATTCCTTATATTGCTCAGCCTGAATTTCAGAATTGCATCGCTCTACACCTCGACATCCCTACCTCCCTTCCAGGGGCGTGGGGATGGGTGGGTTGGGGTCTAAATTCCTTGGTCTATCAGGGAAAACTCTCAGGCAAAAACTGTGTAAAAAACTAACCAGACAGAACAGTACAGTGGGAAGGCTGACTGGAGCTGCTGCTTCTGCTAAAGACCCAGCCAAGGATAGAAATCCCTGGGTATTTTTACCCTTACAAACTATTCACCCACCCCTCCACACTGTGATTTGGGCCAATAGCAATAGCTGAGTCTGTGGTCTTCTTGCTTCTCGGTGGATCCTTTGCGCTGACCTCACACCGGACTTGGCTCCACTCAGCTGTAGATTTTGTTTACGGTCCGCAGGAGCTCCCTTACAGCCTTGAATGTGGCGTTTTCACTGAAAGAAGCCTATTTCTTCACAAAAGTGTAAAGCAGGCCTTATCTCATGGGTGGGTATTAGGGTCTGTAGCTGCTTTTGTTACCATCAAAAAGGCTATAACTGAGTGTTACTTACAAAAAGGCATTTTGTTAGGCTGTGTGACTCATATTGACAATGTGATCACCTGCAAGGAATAGAAAAAATATTTCATTAAAACATGCTTCATCTCTGAAAAAACAGCACACCACAGAAAACACTAGTGAACAATGTTCTTAGTAACAACTGCAAAACACCACTGAAAGGACTATTGACTCCCCAGCCCACAGCTACTCCATCCCACATGACTGCACAACCTCTGCCTACGCAATTTAATGTGTCAGCAGATTAACTGGGGACTCCCAGACCTCCGCCCACCCGCCCCTGACTCCACGCGTCCGGGCAGAGCAGCTCCAGCCAAATGCACACGTGCGCAGACAGACGCTCCACAGCATGTTATAGACCACACGATGGCAACGGCACCGACAACACCCAACGACGAGAACGACTCCAAACCAGACACACAATGATCAAGATAACCTTCAGGGAGGCAGTGATGTGGCAAGGAGCCTCTACTGCAACCCCAGAAAACAAAGGAGCCGAAAGTCAGGGCCCCTTATGAGACGGCGACGCTGGCGCGCACACACACACAGAGACGGCGGCACAGCTTAAAACCTTCAAGATGCTGGGAAGAAGTGCCAGTCCCTGAGACGCACCTCTCAGACACCATAAAACACAAAAACACAACTGACCGGAAACGTCCAAAAAGCAATGACCTGCCACGCTTTCAACTGCTGATACCAGAAAACCAGCACCCAATTGGCGCTACGCCAGCCAGCACTGGCGTTCCGGATCCCGGGACGGCACCCGAGATGCCTTTCGTGTCCCTTGAACGCAACGAGACCCCAGGATCGTCTGACAGGCGCAAGGCAGGCATCCCGAACTACACCACAATGCAGACACAGGCTGGAGCTGCCCTGCCCGGCACACGCTGGCATCGCACTGTGAAATCCCCTGGACCCTTCACCTGCCCAAAGGGGACTGTTCCTGGATAGCCCTTGCCCCGAACAGAACTTTACCCCCCTCCCTGCGGTTCCCAGCCCCTTCCCAGCCCCCCAGCCTCCACTTAGCTTTCAGAGGGCCAAGGGACCGAATCCATCTTCAACGGATCAAAACGCCACGTGAGCTGACAGGGATATTCCAGCATCGCCGGCTTCCTCCTCAACATCTACAGCAACACAGGAAAACACACGCTGACTAAGCAGAGCAAACACACAGTATAAAGGCACAAGGCACATCTTCCCTCTGACATCACGCACCACCCCACCTGCTTACAGTGCTCGGCTCGCCTCTTTTCTCACTCTTGCTTGCCAAGTTGTCCCTCTGCCTACAACCTTTGCCTACACGATAACAAACACAGGCTGGAGCTGCCCTGCCTGGCACAAGCTGGCATCGGTCTGTAAAGTTCCCTGGACCCTTTAGCTGCCCAAAGGGCACTGTTCCTGGACGGCCGTTTGCCCTATGAGAGCTTTAAACCCCCTCCATGCAATTCCCAGCCCCCGCCCCCAGCCCTCGAGCTTCCACTTATCTGTCAGAGGGCCAAGGGGCTGCATCAATCTTCAGAGAAAAACATCACGTGTGCTAAAAAGCATCTTCCTGCATCGCCCAATTTCTCTTCAACATCTGCAGTAACACAAAAGACACAGTCACTTGGCAGAGACAACGCACATTATAAAGGCACACAGCACATCTTCCCACTGACACCACGCAATGACCCACCTGCTTACGGCGCACAGCTCGCCTCCTCCGTCGGTCTTCTGTGCCAAGTTGTCCCTCTGCACCTAAAATCAAGTTATTCAGCAAGTCACCCAGCAGCTCATCAACAGCTTGACCATTCCACAGGTCTGCTTTCTGTTTAGGAATCCCACCAGAAGCTCTAATTGAGTCTCTAAAACACCGGGGAAGGGACAGTCCGCTCCCCTGCCCACAGCTACTCCATCCCAGATGACCGCACAACCTTTGCCTGTGCAGTTTAACATGTCAACAGATCAACCGTGCACCCCTAGAGCTCCGTCCACCCACCCCTGACTCCACGCCTCCGGGCAGAGCAGCTCCAGCCAAATGTGCACGTGCGCAGACAGACGCACCTCAGAACATTATCGACAACACATCAATGGCACCAAAAACACTCTATAACAAGAACGACTCCAAAACAGAGACTGCATCGACCAAAAGAACCTGCAGGGAGGCAGCGGTGAGGCAAGGAGTCTCTACTGCAACCCCAGAAAAAAATAAGAGCCGAACGGCATGGCCCCTTATGAGACGGCGGCGCCGGCACACACACACGCACACACAGAGACGGCGGTGCCGGCACACACACACGAGGCTGCTGCAAGACTAAGAACTTCTTCCCAGCATCTTGAAGTGCCAGTCCCTGAGACTGGATGGGTAGAGAGCAGAGCTGCTGCTGATGCAGCCCAGAACACCACCATAAATCACAACTGACTGGAAACATCCAAAATGCAAACACCATCCACACTTTCGGCTGATGATACAAGAATCCAGGACCCAATTGGCACCAAGCCAATTGGCACTGGCGTTCCAGATCCCAGGATGGCACCCGAGATGCATGTTGTGCCCCTTGAGCACAATGAGACCCCAGGATCGTCTGACAGGCGCAAGGCAGGCTTCCCGAACTACACAACGCAGACACAGGCTGGAGCTGCCCTGCCTCGCACACGCTGGTGTCGCACTGTAAAGTTCCCTGGGCCCTTTACCTGCCCAAAGGGGACTGTTCCTGGATGGCCCTTCCCCTTACCAGAACTTTACCCCCTGTCCCTGCGACTCCCAGCCCCTTGCCAGCCCCCATGCCTCCACTTAGCTTTCAGAGGGCCAAGGGACCGAACCTGTCTTCAACAGAGGAAAACGCCACGTGCGTGAACAGCTGTCTTCCTGCATCACTGGGTTCCTCTTCAGCGTCTGCAGGAACACGAGAAAACGCACGCTCGCTAAGACGTGCCGGCACACGGCGTCGTGGGGTAAACGCCGACCCCTTCCACAACACCCACCTCCTGCTAAGTTCCATGGCGTTCTGTTTGGCGCGTCGTGCCACGGACGCGGTCACCAACCCTCGGCGCTCGTGACGCCTAAGACGGCGAGAAGCAAAAGAACTGTAGCGCCTGGAACGAGTCCCCGGCCCCACGCTCCTCCTCGCCCCTAGCCCGGCTCACCGCAAATGCTCCTCCCAGGCCAAAGGGCCCACAAAGCGCCTGCAAAGGGAGAAGGAAGCGCTGAACCGAGTTACCGGGCAATACCGGGCTCCTCAACACCCACCGCCGCCTCACCTTCTCGGCTGCCGGCTGGCGTGCGGCTTCGCCCCTCCCAGCTCATCTGCGGCACCTGCAAAACCAGAGGCACGCGCTCGGACGCCGCCCAAAAACACAGCCTGCCCACAGACGCTCCCATCTCGCCGCCCTCCCTTACCTGGGCCGCTCGCCCACCCGGCCGCCCTTGCTTTTGGCTGCCACACTGTTGACCACGAAGACGCTCAGCTACCGCCTGTAAAACACAACCAAAGGACGCTCTGACCTGCACCGGCAACACGGGATTTGAAACGAGCTGCCGCTTCAGCCCAGCACTCCGTGCTCACCTTGCCCAAGGAGCCGAGCTGCCGATACCCAGCTTTCCTCTTCGCTTCACACCTAGGAAACAGAGAAATGACCGGGCTTAGCTAGAGCCACACGGCACAGCTTCCCTCTGACACCACGCACCGACCCACCTGCTTACGGCGCACAGCTCGCCTCCTCCGTCGGTCTTCCGTGCCAAGTTGTCCCTCTGCACCTAAAATCAAGTTATTCAGCAAGTCACCCAGCAGCTCATCAACAGCTTGACCATTCCCCAGGTCTGCTTTCTGTTTAGGAATCCCACCAGAAGCTCTAATTGAGTCTCTAAAACACTGGGGAAGGGACAGTCCGCTCCCCTGCCCACGTCTACTCTATCCTAGATGAACTGCACAACCTTTGCCTGTGCAGTTTAACATGTCAACAGATCAACCGTGCACCCCTAGAGCTCCGTCCACCCACCCCTGACTCCACACCTCTGGGCAGAGCAGCTCCAGCCAAATGTGCACGTGCACAGACAGACACACCTCAGAACGTGATCGACAACACATCGACAGCACTAAAAACGCTCTATAACAAGAACGACTCCAAACCAGAGACTGCATCGATCAAAAGAACCTGCAGGGAGGCAGCGGTGAGGCGAGGAGTCTCTACTGCAACCCCAGAAAAAAGAGCCGAACATCACGGCCCCTTATGAGACAGCGGCACTGGCACACACACACAGAGATGGCAGCACTGGCGCAAACACAGAGACGGCTCCACAACAAAAACGACTCCAAACCAGAGACGGCAACAATCAAAATGACCTGTGGGGAGGCAGCGGTGAGGTGAGGAGCCTCTACTGCAACCCCAGAAAAAAAAGAGCCGAACGTCACGGCCTCTTATTGGACGGCGGCACTGGCGCAAACACACAGAGACGGCGGCACTGGCGCAAACACACAGAGACGGCGGCACTGGCGCAAACACACAGAGACGGCGGCACTGGCGCAAACACGAGAAGCTGCTGCAAGACTTAAAACCTTCAAGATGCTGGGAAGAAGTGCCAGTCCCTGAGACTGGATGGGTAGAGAGCAGAGCTGCTGTTGCAGCCCAGAACTACACCATAAACCAGAACTGACCGAAAACGTTCAAGATGCAAGAACCATGCACCCTTTCGGCTGCTGATACAAGAAAACCGGCTGCCGAATGGCGCTGCCCCAATCGGCACCAGCTTTCCAGACCCCGGGATGGCGCTTGAAATTACTTTCATGCCCCTGGAGCGCAATGATACCCCAGGATCGTCTGACAGGCGCGAGGCGGCTTCCTGAACTACGCGACAACAGACACACGCTGGAGCTGCCCTGCCCGGCACTTGCTGGCATGGCACTGTAAAGGTCCCTGACCCCATTTATCTGCCCAAAGGGGACTGCTCCTGGACTGCCCTTTTCTGTCTCAGAACTTTAAACCCTCCCTGCAATTCCCAGCCCCTTCCCAGCCCTCGTGCCTCCACTTAACTTTTAGAGGGCCAAGGGACCGGATCCATCTTCAACAGAGGGCTAACGGGGATCTTCCTGCATTGTCACTTTCTCCATCATCACCTACAATAAGGAAAGCAAGGACATGCATACAATTAGGCACCCAAATAATATTTAGCGGTAGTAGCCTACGAGTCATTGCTCACCTTGGCTGAGCTCCGGGAGGTACATTTGAATGATCTACCGGGGGCCTCTGCACGCTGCAAAGGTTCTAGAGACAAGACACTCTTCTAGGAGAAGAGATTATATTAACAGCTATTAATACAGCAACACAAACCAAAAAACAACACTCCATCTTCATGTGGTCAGGAATTACTGGAAAATGCAAAGCACCTGGAACTGAATCAACAAATGAAACATAATGACAAACAACCTTTCTACTACAGCTGCTACTGAACCTTTGCTGCACCCGAAGCTCTTACCTCAAAGAGACACCTCTGCTTCTCCTGAGATGTCTGCCCATGTAGCTGAAACGGCTCAAAAGCTGCCGACTGCCAAAGGAGCAGCAGAGAACCAGCTCCAAAGCCATCCTGGAGCAGAATGAGCTCCCTACCCGAGAACTGGGGCTCAAATACCCTGAGCCCCGCCCACCCCTTCCCACAGTCCCCTGGGAAAGGGGAGGGATCAATCACCCCAGGCCCCGCCCACCACCCTTATCAAATCACCTGGAATCTCACTTGAAGTGACAGCACCTGCACTTTATTACAGCTATTGCATCTACAATGACACTCAGTATGGATGTCAACTTCGATTTTCTAGGGAGCAGAATTTTAGAAATTTTGACAGGGAATTGAAAATATGTTGACGTGGATTTGGAAAATTCTAGAGAGAATTTTAAAAGTTTCAACAGGATTTCAACAATTTGGAGAGGGATTTGAAAAGTTTCAATGGGAATGTGAAGAATTGGGATGAAAAGTGAAAAATTTTGAAGGGACTTTGAAAAAATTTCAAATGCTGGAGAGCAGCTCTGTGGAGAGGGATCTGGGGGTTCTGGTCAATGGCCAGTTGAACATGAGCCAACAGATTCCCTGGGAGCTGAAAGGCCAATCATGTCCGGGCATTTCCAGCCGGGCAGGGAGGGGATTGTCCCGCTCTGCTCTGCGCTGGTGTGGCCTCACCTGGAGCATTCACTGTGTGCAGGTCTGGGTGCCACAGGATAAAAAGGATATAAAGCTACTGGAGGACTATGACCTAGTTGAAGGGTTTAGAGCAGTATCTGTGTGAGGAGTAGCTAAAGTCACTAGGTCTGTTCAGCCTGGAGGAGACCTCATTGCAGTCTACAGTTTCCCCACCAGGCGAGCAGGAGGGGCAGGTGCTGAACTCTTCTCTCTGGCAACCAATGACAGAACCCAGAGAATGGCAGAAGATGTGCCAGAGGAGGTTTAGGTTGGGCATTAGGAAAAGGTTCTTCACCCAGGGGTTGGTGAAGCACTGGGACATGCTCCCCGGGGAGGGGTCACGGCCCCAAGCCTGACAGTGTTCAAGAAGCAACTGGACAATGTCCTCAGACACACAGTGTGAATTTTGTGGTTGTCATATGCAGGGACAGGAGTTGGAATCAATAATCCTTGTGGGTCCCTTCCAACTCAGGACATTCTATGATTCTATGCTGCTGTGTTTAAGAAAGGGTAAAAACTGCAACAGCAGCTGAGAGGAGTGAGTATATGTGAGAGAAACAACTATGCAGACACCAACAGTGAAGAAGGAGGGGAGGAGGAGCTCCAGACACCGAAGCAGAGATTCCGCTGCAGCCTGTGGTGAAGGCCCTGTAGTGTGGGCTTTCCATGGGATCATTGCTTCCTTCAGGTCACATCCACCTGCTCCAGGGTGGGATCCTCCGCAGGCTGCAGAGCGGTGCAGACCAGCACCCCCAGGTCCCTTCCTGCAGGGCTGCTTTCCAGCCACTCCTACTTTATACTTGTGCCTCTTGTTACTCCGTCCTGGGTGCAGAATCCAGCACTTGGACTTGTTATATTTCATGTCACTGATGAGTCCCCAGTGCTCTGATCTATCCACATCCCTCTGCAAGGCCTTGTCCCTTGAGCGAGTCAACACTAAAGCTCCTATTTCAGTGTTGTAATAAACAATTCTAAGAGTTAGAGATGTTTGTTCATTAAAGCTTCTTAAAAGGAAACGCTCAGGGGTTATTGAGTTAGAGATGTTTGTTCATTAAAGCTTCTTAAAAGGAAACGCTCAGGGGTTATTGTGCAACATGGGAAGCCCCTGCCCTTTGTTATGCAATTGCCTTAAATGTTCGATCCTCTAAAGGTGGGGGGGCAGGGGTAGGTGAGAAGATGGGAGATTAACCGCCTGGCAACAGAGGACACATGCGCAGAAAGAACAAGTGACGTGGCACCCTGAACAACGAACCCGGGACCCTCTGAAAGGCCAGAAGAAGTTTTTCCCACGCGCGCCACTGGAGAAGCGAATCGCATGGTCACCCCGCGCTGTTTTTGCTTATTGCATTGAAATCCATCGGGAATAAATTTCTGTTATTCAAGTTAATTTCGAGTCAAAATTTATTACAAGTATCATCAGCAAATTTCCTACCTCTGCATTCAGCTCCAGCACTAGATCACTGATAAATACATTGAACAGAACTCCCACTAGAATTGACCCCTGGGGAACACCACTGGTTACTGATCACTGGATTTCACTGTACTCTGCTGACTGCGCTGATTTGATCCCCATCATCTGCCGTATGGCAGTTTAGACATTTAGGACCCTGTAGGTAGAGATCAGCAGGTAGTGTCCTCTAGTGTATCTTATAGTATTTGAAGCCATTGCACATGCCAACAGATGTGACTCAACACTTAAGAAGTATCCAGAACCTTCTGTAGTTACAGCTGGAGGCCAGAGAAGACACCATGGAGTATCTCAAATGGCACTAGATACTGATCTCTAGGTAATTAAGTTGTTCATCAGTATATTTACTTGTATTTTAGAAACTTAAATTTAAGACATCTGAAGCTGAATCTTACTCTTATCACATCCCTCGTGTTTAAACACATATTTTACATATAATTTGAGATATTCTAGTGTGTCTCAGAGGTCTGGAAGATAGAACACAGTATCTATGGGAGACTTACACTCTTCTGATGTGGCAAATGGAGGACTAGAAAATCCCAGTGTATCTCAAATTGCACCTTATCCCTTTCACGTTGTGATACACAGCATTATATATCCAAGCTGTTTGCCGTAATGAGTAATAAGGTATGCATGTATGTGCTTTCAGGGACTGCATCTTTGATCAGTTATGGGTCAGCTTGACCACAGTGAATTTTCCTGCCATTCAGTGTTGTGAACCACAGTGTAACAGGGAGAGGTAAACATATCCAGAAAATTTTTTTAATCCAGCAACTAAATTCCAGAAGTTGAAGTTGATACATTTTTTTGATAGGAGTTGCTCATTTCTGTTTATCATACTTGTGCCACCTATGTTTAGCACCTGAAGGTGCTGGTTCTTCACAATACCAGTAAGAAAGGCACTCACACACTATAAGGTATCACTTGAAATGCCACTTATTGGAGCTAACACTCTAACAAAAAAACAGGATAGTATGGATGATTTTACATCCTTCCAGATGCTGGGAACCCTGAGTTGTGCAGCATCAAACAGACCTTTGGTCAAGGATCAGTATGCTGCGCAGATCTGTCTCCTCAAATGCTACCCACTTTTAGTCACTCAAGCTATTATAGGGAACAATTGTTCTCTTAAAAGGGAACAATTCCATCCAGGATTCTTACTGTCAAACAGAAAGGATGTTTACATATGAAGTTCATGCTGCACTTTTAGGTAAAGACACACAAGGGGAGTAATAACAGGTACCAAGTGGTAGCTAATTGCAGGCTATACTGTTAGATTCAACTGTTAAAGCTCATCCTGCAGCCAGTGGATGTGCACAGCACAACAATGGCCTGAGGACCAAGCTGTACATGCAGCAAAGCATATGTCTGGGCCAACTCAGAGAAACCTAGAGTGTCAGGGGTTGGAAGGGACCTCGAAAGATCATTCAGTCCAATCCCCCCATGGAGCAGGAACACCCAGATGAGGTTACACAGGAACATGTCCAGGCAGGTGTTGAATGCCTCCAGAGCAGGAGACTCCACAACCTCCCTGGGCAGCCTGGGCCAGGCTCTGCCACCCTCACCCCCAACAAGTTTCTTCTCAAATGTAAATGGAACCTCTTGTGTTCCAATTTGAACCCATTACCCCTTGTCCTGTCACTGGTTGTCACCAGAAGAGCCTGGCTCCATCCTCCTGACACTCCCCCTTTCCATATTGATCCCCAGGAATGAGTCCCCCCTCAGGCTCCTCTTGTCCAGCTCCAGAGCCCCAGCTCCCTCAGCCTTTCCTCACACGGGAGATGCTCCACTCCCTTCAGCATCTTGGTGGCTGCGCTGGACTCTCTCCAGCAGTTCCCTGTCCTGCCAGAACTGAGGGGCCACAACTGGACACAATATTCCAGGTGTGGTCTCCCCAGGGCAGAGCAGAGGGGCAGGAGAACCTCTCTGACCTACTGACCACCCCCTTCTAACCCACCCCAGGTACCATTGGCCTTCCTGGCCACAAGGGCCCAGTTCTGGCTCATGGTCACCCTGCTGTCCCCAGGACCCCCAGGTCCCTTTCCCCTACGCTGCTCTCTAATAGGTCATTCCCCAGCTTACACTGGAACCTGGGGTTGTTCCTGCCCAGATGTCAGACTCTACACTTGCCCTTGTTCTATTTCATTAACATTTCCTTCCCTTTGCGCTGCCTCCCTGGCCCTTTTGCCTTTCCCTCTGTGTCACCTTGTTTTGCTCCCTGTCCCTATCTTTCTCTGGCAAGCTGATCTGCTCCTTACCCTCCTTTTCAAAGGAATCACAACATCACTTTGGTTGGAAAAGATAACTGCAATTTTAAAATATCTTTACCGTTTGAAGAAACGGCCTGAAAAGGTTTGTTTTTTGTTTTTTGTGTTTTGTTTTTTTTTTTCCAGTGGGGCAGTTCGCAAGGACAGATGGGCTGCTGGACTCTTCAATACCAACATTCAGGGTGAGGAAGGAAGTCTTGGCTATACTTGGGTGATATCTGTGTCTGTGTTCTGTGTGTATCTGGGAAAGTGCGCTCTAGGGAACTCAGGCTGCCAATGAGTCAAAAAACGGCCTGGTTGTCTAAAAAACACAAATGCTCCAGTGGCCGTATCAACAACTGTACTAAAGATGGTGCAAAGTACCTTTTCCTCCACTCAGCTGTAGCCTTCGCAAGAAAAAAGGAAGTGTCAGATTCCTATCCAGCTTTGTTCTGAAGGGTTTTTTCCTCTTTCAGCTGGGTGTCCACTGCCACCGTCTCACTGCGGTTGCCCCGTCTTCTGCTACAGAAGTACAAGACAGACAGACAGAATCCGGAGTGGTCTGCCCGTACAAGGTACGGCTAAGATGTGTGTCTGCGTTTTTCCTGAGGTACTTGTAGAGTGGACTTTAAAGTTAACATTAAGAATGCACCGCCTCTCCTATATTTTTAATACGAAACATTTTACCACATGTACTAAAAGTAAGGTCTGTTCCGGAGCATGGTACACCTGTGCAGAGCTTACCTTCCTCTGTTTATTTTCTCTTCCTGAAAGCATAATCTTCTGTTTCTGTGGGCTTACGATTGAATGATACAGTGGAAATGATTTTGTACTAAACGAGGAAAGGAGGTGTTTGTAAGAGTTCAGATGTCCAGAAGAAACAGCTGCTTCAATGACAAATGCTTTGTTCTTTTTCATCCAACAGGTTTTTAAAATATCGTAGCTTTTGGAGTACTATTCTGACTGAGATACAGGCACCTGGGCAGATCGGTTTTGTTCTGCGCATTTGCCAGGTGTTCCCAAGAAGCACTTTCAGCCTCGTAACTGGTGGCAGTGAGTCCTGGTGTGGTTTGGATGAGTTATTGTTTCAATAATGACTTGTTTGTTCTTAACCTACAGTGTGTAGTTCTGGCTTCAGTTGGTAAGAAGTCTTCCAAAACGGCAGCATTTTCCAGAGGAAAACTTTGTCTAGTCAGTTAATTGAAACGGTTTTAGTGTCGTGTATTACATGGTAATATACAAAGCAGGGTTACAGTGTTCTATAACATGCATAGAAGGACGTGTATTTAAGACAATTCTAGACGTAAACAGCATTATTGTTTTTATTGGGATCTTTTGGTATCTAAATTCTTGAGCAGGGGGAAAACATGTGTTTTCCAAAATACCCGGTGGCGACTCATGGTGCTGGGATGGGGCCAATCCAGCTCCAAGTCAGTCGCGCTCAGCTGTGTTTGCCCCCCACACACCCCCCGTTTCCCAGTTTTGCTCCAAACTTGCTCAAATACAAACAAATAGGCAGCAATTCAGAGACAACAGAGTGGGGCTCAGCCGGTGGTGCCCCCTCCTAACCCCCCCGGCATCCCCAAATCCCCAACAACGGGGCCAGACACCCCCTTCCCCAGCTCCGTTCCCTTCTCTCAGCTCGCTCCAGCACCGGCCCAACACCCTCTAGTAAACAGCGCTTGGTGGCCCCGGAACGCGCCACTCCCGGAATGCCGAACTCTGAACTGCTGCATGAAATTCAATCCTTCCGTGCAACAACAGGTGGGTAAAAACCCACTGTGCATACATTTGGGATGTAAACGTGACTTACAGCCACCACCGACTGTTACGATAACCCTCGCGGACAGCACACGCACAGGAGACGCAGTGGCAGAAGTGACACATTGACTTTCATAACAGCATTTGCTCCCTTGAGGAAAGGCTGATGCTGGCAGTGACAGGCAACACAGAAAGCTCTTCAGTCTATTGCCTTTGGATGCAAGAAGCCCTTGCGGACCAGGGGAAATCAATTGTCATGGACGGAAGAACGCTACAGCACACAACTTGTTAGCATGCACCCTGCTGCTTTTAGTGTGGGGTGAGACTGAAACGCAGCCATTGACAGAGGAGGTGATGTAACCGGTTCATTTGGACAAACCAGTTATGGTATCTTGTCCGATGATGGTGCTTTCGCCAGTATCTCCGCTGCTGCACTGACGTCTCCTTCTGCATCAATCAGCACCTCCAAGTTTGCGCTCTGGTCCTGGAAGCCCATGGCCCTGAGCTGCTCCATTTGTCTCCCAAATCTGGCCTGTGGCACCTCCTCATCCATCTCCATCTGATGTTCTCCTTGCTCCCCATCTGACTTGAAATCTCCACTGTCCTCAGACTCGCTGCTTTGTGACGAGTCGTCCATGCTTTCCAGATCCAGCTGCACACTTGGGTCCTGCAAACTCAGTATAAAATCCGGTACCTCTGTCGAGAGGGTCTGTAATCCCTGCTGGATCTGCAGCAACGCCTGCAGCGCCCGCGGGTTCCTCAGCAGGGGCGAAATCTCGGCGTCCTCCAGCTCCGGTGGCAGCTGCTGCACCTGCTGGTCTTCACATGGAGAATTTCCGTCACTCGGTGTCTCGGCGCTGTTCAGAAGCACTTGTGCGGGGCTGTCGGGGTGTGTTACCGCACTCCCCAGGCTGTGCATGAGCTCTGGGTCTCCTGTCAGCTGCTCAACCATGGTCTGAACCTGCCCCGAGTTGGGCACCACCGGTCCTGCCGCAGGACCCAAGCTCAGCGAGGTGAAACTGTCACCTGTGCTGCTGATGGCGAACTGGCCATCGCAATCCCCTGTGTTACCACTGACCCCGCTGGACCGCAGAGCCCAAGGGTTGGGTAATGGCCTCCGGTTTTCGGTGTGGGCTGGTAGCCTGGCTCCCGTCACGGGTGGGTCACTGTCCTGGGGAGCAAAGGGGCTGTTTCCCATCTGCACAGGGTCCAAGATGGGCTCCTGAACCTCCCTGTACAGCTGCTCCAGAGTGCTGAACCCTCCAGGGATGCTTTCCAGGTTCTTCATGGCCACATCATGGTTCCTTATCATCTCCTGCCTTACGGCAGGGCTGCTGGAGGCCTCCAGCATTTCTCTGATAGTCTGGGGGTGGCTGAGAATGTGGCCAATCTCGGGATTTTCTTCAGCCAGCTGCTGCATCTGAGGGCTGGACATGAGGAGGTCCCTGACAACGTCGGCATTGTCGAGGACATCCTGCACCAAAGCAGTCTGCATCTCCCTTTGCAAGCTGTGCAGGGGTACCTCTTCTTCTTGAATGCTGCTCTCCAAGTCCAATGTGTCTGTGGAGTCCAGGCCCAGGAGAAATACGCCCGTCACCCCAAGGAGGAAGCCCAGCAGAAGTGTGTTGTTGTTGATGGTGTTCAGATCCAGGCCTGAAGCAGGGATCCTGGACAAGAGGTCCGCCATGGTCTGTGCCACTGTTTCCTGGCTGGAGGTCAACAGCTCAGACAAGTCGTGATGGATTAAGCTTGGGTTTTGCAGATGACCCGTGCTTCCCAAGCAGAATAAGTTGGAATTGCTGCAGCTGGGAGGTTGCATGAGGGCGGTCGCTCTTTCTTGATCTTCCAGGCCATCCTGTGGTTTCTGCTGGGACCTGATGACAACGTGGATGTTGACCCCACTGTGAACTCCATGCTGGCTCAAAGTATCTTGATCCTTGAGGACTTTCCCAGCAAATACCAGGACCAGCAGATCAGGGGATGTTTTGAAACGTTTAGCAACTTCTTTCTTAAACTCCTGGATAGTGCTGCTCTGAGCAACCTCAAACTTCTCCTCCTGTTTGAGCATCTTCACAGTAACCTTGATGATATTTGAGGAATCCATGGTGACAACAGGCTGACCAGTCTCTGCTGCCCCTTTGCTTCTGGGCACAGTGACTCTGAGACCAGGGCTGCGCGTCGCTCTGTTGAAACGCAGCGGTGCTGGCAGGAGGTGACAGAGGGTGACAGCTGCAGTGGAAACGGGGTGGCAGTTATCCCTGCTACGGTGACAGATGCCAGGAGGGAGCAGTGACACGGGGACAAGGACCACCTCCCTCTGCAGATGTTGCACAGCTGCTCCAGTTGCTCACCACCCGTGCAGTCCCCCCATGTTCCCTGTCCCACTGCAGCCTCCTGCCCGTATAGAATGCCCATGCAGCGGCGCTGTGCTGTGACATCACAATTGATGTCAGAGTGAGCAGTGATGTCAGAGCTGAGCTCAGGCTTCCTCGCCTCCATGGTCCCCAACCAAGTCCCCAGGACACAAGGGAAACTGTGGCGGGGTTTTGATGGATAAAGATCTGTTGCTGAGTTAGTCAGGCTCAAAGGAATCTCAAGGCCGCTTCGAGAAGCTGAGAACAGAACCTGCTGTGAGAAAGAGGGGCGTCCTCAATCAGCGGGGTCCTGGCGTGGCGTGAATCATCGGACGCATCATCAGTGAGACTCCAGCGCACGGACAGCCCACGATACTCATTTAGCGAATCCACGCTTGGAGCGTGGACGCATGATTAGAATATAGTTTCATATATAAGGAGGCTTGTTTCTGTAATAAATGGCTTTGGCATGATTCACATTGAATCGAAGTGTTTGCTGAGTCCTTTATCGCTCCAACAGAAAACCACACCATGGGGACCCCCAGTCTCAGGGGCTGCAGGACCATTTCCATTCCACATGACCGGCAGGTCAGCATCGCCAAACCCAGGGCGAAGCTCCCGAGCACCCGCCCTCCCGGCTCCGGAGCTTGCTCCCCTGTTTCAGCGAACACCCTCCTCCTGCCAGGTGTGCTGCAGGAACGCGAAGCACCTCGAATTGTCACATTGAGCCCCAGTCTTTGGGTCCTACTGTGGGTTTGCTGCCAGCACAACCCATGCACAGGGTCAGCCCTAGAATCACAAAATTACAGACGGGTTTGGGCTGAAGGACCTTCCCAGCTCCCCAGTGCCCCCTGCCATAGGCAGGGACATCTGCACCAGCTCAGGGTGCTCAGAGCCCCGTCCAGCCTGGCCTGGGATGTCTCAGGGATGGTTCATCCACCACCTCTCTGGGTACCTGGGCCAGGCTCTCACCACCCTCAGGACAACAATTCCTTCCTCATGTCCAGCCTGAATCTCCCTCCTTTAGTTTAAAACCATCACCCCTTGGCCTGTCACAAATAGGCTGGGATGATTTATGGCTGGGACGCAAATGCATGGACAGGATGGGGCAATGCAGGGGTGGGATGTCACAGAATCATAAAATCATTTTGGTTGGAAAAGACCTTCAAAGATCGAGTGCAACTGTTAACCCAGCCCTGGCACTACCCCATGTCCCTGAGAACCTCATTTCCAATCCGTTCAACCCCTCCAGGGATGGTGACTCCAGCACTGCCCTGGGCAGCCTGTTCCAATGCCCCACAGCCCTTTGGGGAAGAAATTGTTCCTAAATCCAACCTCAACCTCCCCTGGTGCAACTTGAGGCCATTTCCTCTGCTCCTGGCGCTTGTTCCTGGGGAGCAGAGCCCGACCCCCCATCTCCAAGCTCCTTTCAGGCAGTTCAGAGAGTCCCGCAGGGCCGGGATGGAGTCATCCGTGGCTGGGATGTGATGCGCAAGGTGGATGAATTGATGCTCAACTGGGATGAAACACGTTTGGTGTGAGGGATGCACAGTTGGTCTGGGATCGGGAGCGGGACGGTGATGGGAGCACAGTGGGGACAGGAGCACCATATGCTCACCCAAAACTCCTGCAGATAAAAATCAATTTATCTATCTCCAGAACAGGTGTGTCTGCTCCATTTCGGTGCTCAGGTGGGTCCATGTGTGTCCCCTGGTGCTGGAACACCCCAAAAAGCTGCAGCCGTTGTGGCCGGAGAGTGCAAGTGATGTGGTGCCCACGTGTGTGCTGAGCATGTTGGTTCTCAGCCTCTGCTCAAGGCAGCAGCAGAATTTCTGGGAGCACTGCGAGAAAACCCCACGGGACATTTCACAATAGCCTCACACGTCACCAGAATGGACGCTGTGCCAGAAAACGAATGAAAAGCCCTCCCAGTGCCAACACAACCCGCGGACACTGAAATCCAGCCCAAAGCACCAAAATGTCCAGGAAAAACAGGGACTTGTTGAGTCCCGCTTATGCCTTTCAGCTCTTTAACCTGATCTTGTCACTGTAATCTCACCAAAGCACTTTTTTTCCACTTGGTTCAACTCTAAAATGAACTTCTCTTCCACAAAACACCCCAATCCTTCAATGAGAAAACCCCAACATCTCTGCTCTCCAGGATCATGACCCCGGCATCTCGTGCCATCGCTGCATGGATTTTAGTTTGTTCAATGAGATGAACACGTGCCGAGGGGGAAAAGAGGAGGAAATCTTTGAGAATTCAGTTTTCCAGCACTGGAGATGTGTGGCCAAGATTTAGGTTTCCTTTATATAGTGAATTGGAAATGGTGCAAAACACGGATGGATGGATGGATGGATGGATGGATGGATGGATGGATGGATGGATGGAGAGAACTGGGGCCGTGATAAAGCTCTTGCTTCCAAGCAAGATCGGTGGTAACTAAAACCTCTCCGTCTCTTATTTGCTTTTTTATTGAATCAGATTGATAAAATTCCCTGGATCTGTGCACCACTGGGGACTTCCACACGGCAAAAACCCAACATCTGTCTTCTATTTTGCTTTTTAATTCAAGGAAAAGCCCACAAGACTCTCTCAGGATGGCCAGAAGCATCTCTGCGCTCGTCTCCATTCCCTCTGAGTCTTGCAGGTTGAATTTTCCCATTGATGTGCCAGCCCAAGAGCTCAAAACCCCGTTGCATCGTTAACGAACCTCCCAAACGAGCTGTCGTGCTGGGAACCAGCCGTCCTGTGAAAATACCTCTGGCTGCTTTATTTCCACCCTAATTCCCTGTATCCCACTGATATTAAATTTCCAGGCCAAAATACACGTGCAGTATTTGGTTTGTGATTTGTTGGGGTGGGTTTTTTTTGGTATTTCATTGTTGGAGAATGGCTAAGAGAGAAAGGGCGGAGACCCTCTCTACGAAGAGGATCTTTTCTAGTTAGCATAAGTAGGCCTCAGTTAGCATGAGCTGAACAAGGGTAAGTGGGAAGGTACTGACTGAGAGAGGCCTGGGTAAACAAAGTTCAGGAGGCAGCTCCGAGATAACGGGTGTTGGAGAATGGCCAAGAGAGAAAGGGCATGAGACCCTCTCTACGAAGAGGATCTCTTCTAGTTAGCATGAGTAGGCCTCAGTTAGCATGAGCTGAGCAAGGGTAAGTGAGAAGGTATTGCCTGGGAAAGGCCTGGATAAACAAGTCTCAGGAGGCAGCTCCTGAGAAAGGCCTGGATAAACAAGTCTCAGGAGGCAGCTCCGAGATAATGAGGGAATTCACATACCAGGAGGGCCACAGAAGGGGATGGACTCATTATGTATGTTGGGATGGGCTCATTACGTATGCTATCAAATCGGTGTTTGACGAGTAGGCATAACTAATAGAACCACTATAAAAGTCTGTGCTCTGTATCAATAAACGGAAGTATTTCTTATGATTCACATTGAATTGGCCGCATTTCTTCCTCCGTCGCCGCAGGCCAGAAACTATGCCGGGGTCTTGATCCCCGACAAACGGGGAAGTCACATACCAGAGAAACCACAGAAGGGGATGGGCTCATTATGTATGCTATCAAATCGGTGTCTGACGAGTAGGCATAATTAAGAGAACTGCTTTATAAAGGGGTGCTATAAATAGAATTGCTATTAATAGAACTGCTATAAAAGTCTGTGCTCTGCGTTTGATATAAAAGCCAGTGCTTCGAGGCAATAAATGGAAGTTTGCTTATCATTCATATTGAATTGGCATCATTTCTTCCTCCGTCGCCGCAGGCCAGAACCTATGCCGGGGTCTCGACCCCCGACATTGCATGAATTAAGCACGTTTTTGCTTTGCTTTTTTTGGCTTTCTCAGCCAGCGATCTCAAATTATGCTGGTGAGCTCGTCCCGACAGGTTGGGAAGCAGAACATAGAGTTGCTTGGATTAGTCCCAGGGATGGAAATGCTGTTTTGTGCTGTCATCCCACAGCATGGAGATGTCCCCTCCGGCTCATGGGGCTGCACAACCACAACGAGACACCAGAGAATCCACACCAGGAAAACTTAACAATTTTTCTTTCTATTTTCTAGAGCATTTTCTGCTAATGGTTTAAAAAGCATCAGCAAAAAAACGTGGTGAAAAAGAAATTTCGGAGTTCTGTGCCCAAGACTGAAGAATTCCTCAGGAGCACTGAAATCATAGGAATAAATAAAACGTTTTCACATTCAAACCGAAGAATATTTATGGCTGACCAGTTGTGCCAGGAATGGGAAGCAGGAGAGGACGTGATGCCCAGAGTGAGCGTCATGGGATGTGTCAGCACAACCAGCACATCCCAAATTGTCTGTTGACTGAATTAAAGCGGGAATGGTGACAGGTCCTGGGGCAGCAGGAACGTCTCCTCTGTGACTGCTCCACCTTCCCAGGTGCCCACGTGTAGTGGGTATGAGGGTCTGTAAGTGATAATGAAAAACAGGACCAGAGGAAACGGCCTCAAGTTGCACCAGGGGGGCTTGAGGTTGGATCTGGGAACAATTTCTTCCCCAAAGGGCTGTGGGGCATTGGAACAGGCTGCCCAGGGCAGTGCTGGAGTCACCATCCCTGGAGGGCTGGACAGACGGACATGAGGTTCTCAGGACATGGGGCAGTGCCGGGGATGGGTTAACAGTTGGTCTCCATGATCTTAAAGGTCTTTTCCAACCAAAATGATTCTGTGACTCCGTGATTTTCCGGGGCGTTGCAGCTTTGGCAGCAGACAGGAGCCAGGAGAAGGGACAGCACTAAAGCTGTCCCGAACCTTTTCAGTCCCTTCCAGCCCCATTTCCTACGCTTCCACGCCCACCCTTCACAATTCCAACATGTTTATTTAATTAAATATTAATGAAACATTTCCTAATAGTCTCGCCAATGCTGTCAGCAATTCGCTGGGGTGTCAGCATCGCCAGCTCCACGCTGGGCTGTGATGGTGATTTTTCCTAAAGCTGCTTTAGGAGATGCAAGACACGGTGTGACATTCCCGATCCAGTGGTGATTCTCAGCCGTGGACAAATCACAGTCCCATGGAAAACCCACAGAGCCCACCCAGGGTGAAATCCTGCAGTGATGCAGCTCCTGTGGGTCCATCACATGGACCTTAAATTCACTCCCAGCCTCCCTGAACACCGGTGGGGAGGTGGAGTGGGCACCCAAGGAGGGAGGTGGGCACCCGGAGGGGTGCAAGGGGAACATGTGGGTGCAGCTTGGGCACCCCAGGGAGCAGCGTGGGCACTCCAGGGGTGGGCATGGGACACCCAGAGAGAGGTGTGGATGCTTCGGGATGCAGTGTGGGTACCCCCAGGATGGGTATGGGGGATGCAGGGAGAGGTGTGGACACGCATGGAGCATCTTGGGCATCCAGGGGTGCGGCGTGGGTACCACAGGGTGGGTACATGGGGCAGCTAGAGAGAGGTGTGGGCACACAGAGAGCACCGTGGACCCCCCAGGAAGGAGCCCAGGCACCCCAAAGAGCAGCATGGAGACCCCAGGGTGCAGGTGGGTACCCCAGGGGTGGGCATAGGGTACTTTGAGAGAGGTGTGGGCATAGCAGGGAACAGCATGAGCACCCCAGGAGGGATCCAGGCACCCCAGGGAGCAGCTTGGACGCCCTGGGGGTGCGTGTGGGGCTGCTAGGGGGAGGTGTGGGCACACAGGGAGCAGTACAGGTACCCCAGGGTGCCCCAGGGTGCAGCATGGGCACCTTCTCGGGGTACATGGGGGACCTAGAGAGAGGTACGGGCACACAAGGAGCAGCGAGGGCACCCTGGGGGGCAGTGTGGATACCCCAGGGGGTTCATGGGGCACCAAGAGAGAGATGTGTGCATACAGGGAGCACCATGAACACCCCAGTGGGGAGCCTGAGCACCCCAGGGAATGGACACCCCAGGGGTGGGCCTGGGGCACCTAGAGAGAGGTGTGGGCACCCAGGGAGCAGTGTGGGCACGCAGGGGTGCAGCATGGGTACCCCAAGAAGGAGCCTGGGCACTCGGAGGAGCAGTGTGGGTACCCCAGGGAGGTGCCTGGGGCAGCAGGAGGGAGGTGTGTGTACCCAGGGAGTACCCCGGGCAGTGGATTGGGCACCCCGGGGACAGCGTGAACACCCTGGGGACGGCGTGGACAACCTGGGGATGTTGTGGACACCCCGGGGACGGCGTGGACAACCCAGGGATGTCGTGGACACCCCGGGGACGGTGTGGACACCCCGGGGACGGCGTGGACACCCTGGGGATGGCGCAGACACCCCGGGGACGGTGTGGACACCCTGGGGATGGCGCGGACACCCCGGGGATGGCGCGGACACCCCGAGGATGGCGTGGCGACGCCGGTGGCGAGGCGAGGGAGCCCGAGTAAGTCCCGCTTACCGGTGTCGGCGTTGGTCCAGGGCAGCAGGAGGACGACGGTATCACAGAGCAGCGGCAGGAGCGGCCGCGCCATGGGACTGTGGCGGCACTGGAGCAGGGCCGGGGGGCTCAGGGCTCCCGGGGGGGGCCGGGGCTCGGCCCCGCCGCCCGCCGCCGGACATACCCGGCGTGGCCAGACCCGCCTTCCCCTTTCGCTTTCAAACAGAGACCAGGGTGGGGGGTGCAGTGCCCGGGGGTTCGTTACCCGGGGGGATGCAGGGCCTGAGAGTTCGGTACCTGGGGGGGATGCAGGGCCTGAGAGTTCGGTACCCGGGGGGGATGCAATGCCTGGGGGTTTGGTACCCGGGGGGGATGCAGTGCCTGAGAGTTTGGTATCCAGGGGGGATGCAGTGCCCGGGGGTTCGGTACCCGGGGGGGATGCAATGCCTGGGGGTTTGGTCCCCGGGGGGGATGCAGTGCCTGAGAGTTTGGTACCCAGGGGGGATGCAGTGCCCGGGGGTTCGGTACCCAGGGGGGATGTAGGGCCTGAGATTTCGGTACCCGGGGGGGATGCAGTGCCAGCAGGTTCGGTACCCGGGGGGAATGCAGTGCCAGCGGGTTCGGTACCCAGGGGGGATGCAGGGCCTGAGAGTTCGGTACCCGGGGGGAATGCAAGGCCTGAGAGTTCGGTACCTGGGGGGGATGCAGGGCCTGAGAGTTCGGTACCCAGGGGGGATGCAGTGCCCGGGGGTTCGGTACCCAGGGGGGATGTAGGGCCTGAGATTTCGGTACCTGGGGGGGATGCAATGCCAGCAGGTTCGGTACCCGGGGGGAATGCAGTGCCAGCGGGTTCGGTACCCAGGGGGGATGCAGTGCCTGAGAGTTCAGTACCCGGAGGGGATGCAGTGCCTGAGAGTTCGGTACCCAGGGGGGATGCAGTGCCAGCGAGTTCGGTACCCAGGGGGGATGCAGGGCCTGGGGGTTCGGTACCCGGGGGGGATGCAGTGCCAGCGGGTTCGGTACCCGGGGGGAATGCAGGGCCTGAGAGTTCGGTACCCAGAGGGGATGTAGGGCCTGAGAGTTCGGTACCCAGGGGGGGTGAGGTGCCTGGGGATTCGGTACCCGGAGCAGGTGCAGGGCCCAGGGGTTTGGTACCGGGGCGGGTGCAGGACCCAGGGGTTCGGTACCTGGGGGAATGCAGTGCCCGGGGATTCGGTACCGGGGCGGGGTGCGATACCCAGGGGTTCAGTAGTGGGGGGAATGCAGTGCCTGGGGACTTGGTACCCGGGACGAGATGCAGTGCCTGGGGGTTCGGTACCGGGGGGGATGCGGTACCCGGGGGGGATGCAGAGTCTGAGGGGACGCAATAGCAGAGACGGGGTACAATACCCAGAGGGTGCAATACCCTCAGAATGCAATACCGGGGGGGGTTGAAGTATCGGGGGGGCGAGATACGATACCAGGGAGTGAGATACGATACCAGGGGGGGATGCAATACCTGGGGGAGAGATGCCAAACCTGTAGGGAAGGATGCAATACCGGGGGGAGATGCAGTACTGGAGGGGGGAATGCAGTACCGAGAGGGGGAGGAGGGGAATGCAATACCCAGGGGTGAGATGGAATACCTGGGGATGGGATGCAATAGCGGGAGGAGGATGCAACAACGTGGGGATGCAATACCTTGTGGTGGGGATGCGACACTGGCGGTGAGATGGAATACCTGGGGTGGGATACAATAACGGGGAGGGGCTTCGGTTCCCGGGGATGCAATTCCTGGGTGGGGGGGAGTGTGAGGAGCCATTAAAGGACAAATGTTGCTTGTACACCTGGGGACCTGGCGCCTGACCCCAGCGCGGGGGGGAGGACTGAGAGACACCAGACTATGAATCTTTAATGTAAAACTAAGTCACTTCGGACTAATCCCAGAATGCAAACTGATTACTGTGTTTTAAAAGCTAAGCTGGGGAGAAGGGAGCCAGAGAGCTGGGAATGCGCACTTTAAGTAGATCAATAAGGGAGGGGGTTGGCAGAATTAGATGAATGAGACAGGTGATCTGCGGCAGGGCCGGGCAGCCTGTAAACCCTGCAGAACCAGCCCCTGGGAACAGGGGAGGGAATTTGCGGCTGAGATTAAGGTGATATAAGCACCGGCTTTTTGCCCTATTCCATGTGCTACCATCAGGTAGGACACACAGGTTTGCAAAATTGTTAATAAAATCTACATTGCTGAGAGATCCTGCCTGAGCCTGTTATATTGGCAAGATGATGGTTTCCTACAGGAAGCTCTGCCAAGGTGTGGTCCACCTACCCCAGGTCCCAGCAAAGCTGTTCTGTCAGTCCCTTCTCAGCTGGATGGGGAAAGAAAGCACAATGAAAGGCTCATGGGTGAGATAAAGGCAGGGAAATCCCTCAGCAAGTACCGTCATGGGGAAAACAGACTTTGCTTGGGGAGAAAAAAAATATCCATCAAATCAGAGAAATAAAACCAAATGTTAAAACCCCTTCCCCCCATCCTTCCCTTCCCCCCAGGCTTAACTTCACTCCCAAATTCTCTACCTTCTCCCTGGGAGTGGCGCAGGGGGACAGGAATGGGTGTTGTGGTCAGTTCATCACAGGTTGTCTCTGTTCTCACACTCTTCCCCTGCTCCACCGTTGGGTTCCTCCCATGGGACACAGTCCTCTATGGACGTCTCCAATGTGAGTCTTTCCCACAGGCTGCAGTTCTTCATGAACTGCTCCAGCGTGGATCCTCCATGCGGTCAGAAGTCCAGCAAACCTGCTCCAGCCTGGGCTCCTCTCCATGGGGACAAAGGTCCTGCCAGGAGTCTGCTCCAGTGTGGGCTTCTGTGGGGTCACAACCTCCATTGGGCTCCACCATGGACCTCCATGGGCTGCAGGTGGGTATCTGCTCCACCATGGACCTCCATGGGCCACCAGTGGGTATCTGCTCCACCATGGACCTCCATGGGTTGCAGGTGGGTATCTGCTCCACCATGGACCTCCATGAGCCGCAGGTAGGTATCTGCTCCACCTTGGACCTCCATGGGCCACCGGTGGGTATCTGCTCCACCATGGACCTCCATGAGCCGCAGGTGGGTATCTGCTCCACCATGGACCTCCATGGGCTGCAGGTGGGTATCTGTTCCACCATGGACCTCCATGGGCCACCGGTGGGTATCTGCTCCACCATGGACCTCCATGAGCTGCAGGTGGGTATCTGTTCCACCGTGGGCCTCCATGGGCTGCAGGTGGGTATCTGTTCCACTATGGACCTCCACAGGCTGCAGGTGTATTTTAGAAAGAGCAACATACGAGACTAAACCTTGAGAACAAGGTTCAAATGCCGGAGGATTGTGCCGAGAAACATTCAGGGCCACGCAGATGAAAATGCTGCACCAGTTATACACCAGTTAAGTGATACACACCGAGCCCTGGGAATCTTGGTTAATTGTTCTTGATTAGGCACATGCTATAATCAATGTACTCTGGACAGGTTGAGATTTCACAAGATGCGTTTTATGAAAAGCAATCAAGAGGTTAGAGTTCACAATCGGCTTGCGCAAGAAATAGTTGATGGTAATGATACTGGGATTTGGTAAAGAAAATATGGTCTGTGAGACTTTATCCTTCTTCCCAAGTGTTCCTTCCAAAGCCATGTAAGACCCAACCATGTCATAACTCTTTCTGGGTGAGGATTTTTGTGATGTTGGTGAAAACAAGCCCTGTAGCTCCTAATCTTCAAGAAGATAAACAAAACTATGCATGAGAGGGTCGAACTGGAGAATTGTGATACCTTTATACAAAAAATCAGAGCTACTGAATGCCTGTGGGTGCTGATTTCCTGACGAGATTCTCAGGGACGTGGGTTAGTGCCAGGGTTGGGTTAATGGTTGGACTCCATGATCTTGAGGGTCTTTTCCAACCAAGATCATTCTATGATTCATCACCCCACTGAGTCCTGCCCAGTCCCCATCTTGGGGAGCCCTTTGTGCACTGTGCCCCTACATGCGGCATCAAAGGATCTTTCCCACCTTGTCCCTGTCCCATGCACCAAGACATGACCCTAAAGCAACTCTCATGGTGGAACATGGAGATAACCAAGGTCTGAGCACATCTTCTGTGTTTTCAAAGGGCTTCACCATCCTGCATCCAAATTAACAATTTAAGAATTGTTTGTTTTCAGTCGCCTCGAACATCCGAGAAGCAATTTTTGGGCTGAGCTCTCTCTCACCTTCTTGCCTTGTGTTGCTTTGGGAAGGTTGAGCAGAAGCGGTTGAGGAGTTCTGCTTGTTTCTCCTTGGATGTGGCATGTAGAAGGGTTGTGTTATTGACTACAACTCTTTAAGTGGAGATTTTGGGGGTGAGAAAAGCTGGATTCTAGGCCAGGACTAGAGATCACTCCAGTGTCTTTAAAGAGAGACAAACTGCTTGTTTCAGGATGCCAGCACCAGGGATTCGGAGCTCTCTCCTTCCTGGGCAAAGATTAAGAAGACAAAGAAGATGGAGATGAAGACAGATGAGGAAGGAGACAGAAGAAGGAGATAAAGAAGATAAAGGAGGAGAAGAAGAAGACAAGGAAGAAGAGGAAGATGATGATGAAGGAGAAGAAGAAGATTAAGAACATGGAGATGAAGATGAAGATGAAGAAGAAGACAAGATGAAGAAAAAAAGGAGGAGAAGGAAGAGAAGAAGAAGGAGGTGAAGAAGAAGAAGAAGATATGGTGCTTAGCATTGTAGGCAAAGCCATTTTCTACTCAAAGCTGAAATATACTGCATTTATGCTCGCCACAGCTTTTACACATTGACGCACATTGAAAACTTCATCTTCTGGAGGTAGGTTGGTAGAATTGGTGGAAACAGGGTGGTTTTGCTGCCCAGAGGAACACCCCAATGAAGGCTATGAGCCTTTGTTGTGTTTGTGGCCTCTGGTCAAAGAGGATCCTGCCTTTCCAAAAGCTGTTTCTGAGCTTGATGAGAGAAATTGCTCCACGTTGGAGTTTCCAAAGTGTGACTTTACTGCTGAGGAATCCATTCGGAGCTGGGTGGGGTCTGAGCAGCTCGGGGGCTCACAGGGGATCTCCAATGGGATTTTTTTTGGGGGGGGAAATTCATCTCTTTTTCCATTTGGAGCGATGGGAGTTGAGGGGGAAGCGCTGATGTAACCGCAAAAGGGGTTTTTCCTGCCTCTTCTGGGTTTCCTGCCTTGTGGGAATTGCAGTTCTCGCTTTCTAAGGTCTTTGGCGAGAAGTCTTTTCTCAAAGAGAACAGACTGACTTCTCTCACAAGCCTTTATATTATTAAATCAGATCCTAGGAGACAAGTTACTTATCCTGGAACAAATAACCACAATCGCAGCTGCTGATGAAACATGAGGCTGTAAAATTTGCAGCTGGAGGCTTGGACACATCCCCTTTTGCCTACAAATGGCATCCCCAGAGGATTTATCTTAAAGCAAAATGAATTCTGCTCATGTTTTGGTTTTGGTTTTGCTTTTATGTTTTTTCAATTCTCTGATAACGAAAAGGAGAATGGAAGATTTGTATGGGTCTTTCTACCATCACTTTCTAGGAGCACATCAATGTCTGTCACATGGGGCTTCTTTCCTTTCTCATTTCCCCAGGGTTACAAATAAATGTGCACAATGTCATTTGTCTCTGCTAGAAAGCGTAACAAATGACAGGCAGGTTGTGTCACCTAGTGTCCCCCTGTCCCACCACTGTGTCCCCATGGCCACCTCCACATGTCCCATGCTCATTTCCTCATGTCCTACAGCCTCATCCCTGTGTCCCATGGTCCTTTTTTGTCCCCTTTGTCCCCTGGGCTTTGAAGTGTGGCCACGTCCCCATGCTCCATCACCTTGTCCCCATGTCCCATCACCTTGTCCCCGTGTCCCACGTCCACCTCCTTCTGGTCCCCCTTCTCCCTTGGCCTTTGACATGTGGACACACCTGTATGTCCCATCCCACATACCCATCTCCCATGGCCACCTTGTCCCCTTGGCTTTGAGATGCCCCACTGCCACCACCCATAACCATGTCCCTTTGGTCCCCTAGGCTACAAGACATGACCACGTCCCATGTCCCCATCCCTATGTCCCATGGTCACCTCTCTTCAGCCCCTCCCACCTCACCCTTCCCTGGTCACCTCACTGTCCCTTGAACTCCACCTTTGGGTCCCATGAGCAGCCATCACCACTGCTGGCCACATGTCCCCTCCCTGGCCACCTCATCCCTGGTGTCCTCCCTGGCTGGGGGCTGTGGCTGAGGTCCTGTTATGGTCCCTTTTGTCCTCAGGGTGACTCGTTTTTCCTTTCTTTGGCATAAGAAAATGAATATTCTGTGGTGTTTGCAACCCATCCCGTGTCTCCTGGGCCACTCAACTACCAGAGCAGGTCAGATATGGTCTGGGGAGAACAATTCCCATTGTGCAAGTGCAATGAAATTGGAAAACAGAAGCACAAGTGCAATAAGTCACGACACAAAGGCACAACCCTCCATGTTCTTCCCGTATGGGAAAAGAAACCCCTTTCTGCCCTGGAAAGGTGGAAACC
Source organism: Streptopelia decaocto (assembly GCF_964273445.1). NCBI lineage: Eukaryota > Metazoa > Chordata > Aves > Columbiformes > Columbidae > Streptopelia > Streptopelia decaocto. Next base: position 67,344 of record NW_028116876.1, read on the forward strand.
ATCAGTCCCTTGTGACAATTCGGTACCAGGGACACAGTCCAAGTGTAACAATACCAGAATTATGTGATCTGGAGAGTTCTGGACATCACCAGAATATTAAGAGTGGCTACAGTGGAAAAATACTGACTAAAGCCAACCATCTCATGACCTTCTGAAGAGCAATTCCAAAGTGAGGCCCTTGGAGCTTCCATGGATCGCAGCAAACCTCTCCCTCCAAGCTGGGACATCCCTTGGACACATATCATGACCAACCGATGCCGCAAAGCTGTGAGTGAGGACAGATTTCTCCAGTCTCAACAAATTGCCCATTAGGAAATGCCAATGCTACAAAGTGAGTAATTTGCTTGACTTGAGAGGAAAATTTTAACCTTAAGTATATCTCCATATATATTTCACATACGTATGCTCAAAGCTGTAGGTTGGTGTGCGTGGTATATTCAAATATCTATGGATTAATATGTCCAAGCATAGCGTGACCCTTGACATCATCAAATCTGTCATCAAGTCACTGTTTTGATTACAACAAATCCCACTGAACTGCTTTAAGTCACTTTATTAATCAGCTGTTCATTTAATGTCATCAGAAACCATATATTAAACTTGTCCTCTAACTTAATAAATCCTATAGCTTGGTATTTATGGGTGGTTCTCTCTATACCATGTTTTTGGAGATGCAGTGGTACACAAGTAAGGAGGATGGAGTAGCCCATGAGCTGACTCGTTATCTAAATAGTTATTAAAAATTCCGTACAGTATATTCGTATCCTTCCTCCATGCCACGGTTCAGAAGAGGATTAAAAAGATGCTGCCATTCCTGAAGAACATCAGAGACGTAACCGTGACCTCATCAGATTGATGTTTACTGCATAACAATTTAAATAACGTACAGGTATGGCAACAAAAATACAAAGTATTAGTGAAAAGGGTTTCCAGGATGCTAAACCTGAGCAGCTGGGCAGAATCAGGGGCTTCTTCATAGATTCAGAGAAGCAAATAGGAGATAAAACTTGCCACTAGAGCCAACAAAAAAGAAAGGAAACAGCTGGAGGGGTTAAAGAAAGGGATTTCTTCTGAAAGAGCAAACTTGTTTGGACATATTGCGTCCCTGAGATGTGAGATTCTGCAGAGAGCTAATTAAGAAAGCGTTTGATAAGAAGACAGATTGTGGTGACCAGGAGCAGGGTTGGGTCAGACAAGCGCAGTGACCAGCCCTGATTTACACCCAACTGGCCCCTTGTACACTCTTTTCTGGCTATTCCTCCTTTTTTTCCTCCCTGATCCTCTTCCCCTGACAATCTGCAGTTTCATCAACTCCCCCAATATCCAGGACCTGAGGGTCCCATCACTCACAAAATTTGAGGTCGCCTGCAGTATCTCGACAGCCCATCAAGATCGTTTCTCGTCTTTGCCCTCATGATGTTGGTCTCTGCTCCCCAGGAACAAGCGCCAGGAGCAGAGGAAACGGCCTCAAGTTGCGCCAGGGGAGGCTGAGGTTGGATCTGGGAACAATTTCTTCCCCAAAGGGCTGTGGGGCATTGAACAGGCTGCCCAGGGCAGTGCTGGAGTCACCAGCCCTGGAGGGCTGGACAGACGGACATGAGGTTCTCAGGACAGGGGGCAGTGCCAGGGGTGGGTTATGGTTGGACTCGATGATCTTGAGGGTCTCTTCCAACCAAAGTGATTCCATGATTCCATGTTACTCCACTGTGTTTGTGTCTCTGTATATTCTTTTTACACCTTCCCCCTTTTCTTATTAATCCTTTTAGTATTATCAAGATACAAAAAAGCCCCCATTTTCTTCACATCAAGCACAGGAAAGTGTCCAACTGAGAAGCACATCCTTCCTGCCCAAGAAAAGTCTCCGCTGTGTTTTTGGGATGGGGCAAAGGGTCCAGGAGCAGAGGAGCTCGAGAGAGGTGGGAGACGGTGAACATCTCAAACACATCTGCAACACATCTGCAGAGCTTGAACACCTGCTGGACAACCAAAAAGTGCTGCCACCAGAACTGGCCGAAGAGGATGAAACAAAGACCCTCCACACCCCCAGTAATGAAGAATTCGGAGTTAGGACCTTGGCTTGAAGCCACATTAATGTATTAAATTCAGAGATGAAGCGATGAACTGGTGCAGAGCACCAGGTTTTGGACAAGGGATGAAAAGAGTAGTAGGAAGGAAGAGTTGTTTGGGAAAAGAACCAGACTGGACTTATGCCGCGATTGAGAGACGGGGACGCGGTTTGATGCAAATAAGTGTCCGATTTATTGATCAGAGGCTACACACTTATATAGTCTATGGCTAGCGTGTTACATACTGATTAGTTACTTTTTGCATAGTTAGTTCGGCTGAGAAGGTTTTACAAGCTACGTTCCCATCGCTAATAGTTGCTAATAGTTGCTAGTTTCATGGTCATAAGATATACTCTGTTGCAAGGAGAAGACACCTGTTTTACCACAGTAAGTCCCTTGTTCTTTGTTCTTGCTTCAGCACGTTGTAATTTTCCACTGCAGCACATTCCCACTGTTGTCATGGCCTACTCTTACAACAGACTAGCTAACTTTTTATATGTATATAAGACTATGTTATAGATCAATTCACATCATATGAATTTAGACAACCCACATCTCCCCCTTTTTGTTTTCAATCATCTGACTCTTCCCAGGGTCGACGTCCGACTAATTCCAGGACATCTTGCTTCACCAACATTTCAGCACTGGGGGTTTTTGTGAAGTCTCGTTGCTGTACAAGGAAAATCTTATTCATTGAAGCAGTCAGCGATTTCTGTAAGCACTGCAACACACACGGAATCATTATTAACAGCACACAAATTATTAAAAGAATAGAAACTCCCTGTTTGAGCAAATCTTTCATCCATCCTGTAATGCCCCAAGAAGCCAACCAGCTGTCAAACCCATCTGTTCTTACTGTAACCAAATGTACTCGGTCCCGCAATTCTTCAATCTGCTTATGGACACTTTTTGAATGATCAGACAAATTCATACAGCACATCCCTTCAAATTCCTGGCAGCCATGTCCATGAGCTAACAAGAGAAAATCGATAGCTGCACGATTTTGTAAAACTGCATGTCGTAAGCTATCTACATCATTGGCTAGGCCTGAAAGAATATCAGAGGTTGTGTTAAATTCTTTTACAGCCCAACAGGCTAGTCTTTTAATCTTATTCCAATTGCTTGCAGCCATTCCTCCAAGTAAAAAGAAGGATAAGGCTACAGTAGATCCTAAAGACCCTAGGTTGACTTGGTCGTCACAATCTGGACCTAATTGCTGTAACGACCTTTTTCTTCGGGAAGACGGGATAGTAGAAGAGTGAAAGAGGTCTCTCATGTGGGGTGCAAATAAAGTAAGCTTCCCAATATAACAAGGACCTCCTATTGGCTTGTAGGGGATTCCTGGCCATGCCCTATCTCCACAAATTAGGAAATATCCCTCAGGTAGCTTCACTTGTCCCGTAAAAGTTTTACCAATGTACATGGAGCCCATATTGCGTGACACATTCCAATGGAATGAAGCACCTGATACATTTTGGTATGAAATTAATCTTTGTAGTGTTTCTGGATCACCTTCCCGTATCAAGTAGCTCTCAAGAAGGTCCCCAAATTCAATCACTCCAGTTCCATTGACCGGAAGTACCTTAGGGGTAAAGAAAGAACAGTTTTTCCATCGGCTAACATCAGCCCAGCCTGTTAAGGGTGGAAAAGAGCCCCATAACTGCAGCTCTTGTACCGGCAAAGGGCTAGAAATATTAAGCAATTCAATCAGTCTTCTCTGATAAAGGGCTCCCCTTTGTGCTGGCCAGTCATTTTCCTTATAACATCCTACCGCTTCATAGTTCCCATGAGAGTCTTTTTGCTCATGCCAGGAATAATACATGTGATTAAGTTCATTCTCCAAAGAAGAGGTATTTACAAATCCTACAAAATCTTGCAGGTCTAAGTACGGATAGCCTATTAAGCATGTTCTAAAGGGATCGCCTACTTGTGCTAAGGATAAACAAAAATCTGTAGTCCCAGTGCGATTTGCCCAGGTAAGCCATACGTTAGTGCGAGGGTCAACATGATGCAAATCAAAGCCTAGACCGTTCGTAATAAAAATGACCAAAACAATCAGGATAATCACTCTTTTGCCCATCCTCTAAAATCTTTGAGCACACTCCTTTTTCTATTTCTTTTCTTTCGCTTCCGCACTTTCCTCAGAAGTACAGAATTTCAAATGATAAAGGGCAGTGACCGCTATTTCAACATCTAATGTCTCATTAACTCCCAACAAGGTTACTGGGATAACCTTATTGGCACAGAGCGGTACAAGTTGTTGACACCTGATTGCTGCAATATTACTATTTATGTGCCACTTATAATGTTTTATATCCACTTCCAATCTCCATCGAATTAACCCTAGCACTAGCTGATCAATGGACTCAAAGTTATCTAAAGCTTTCCTAGTGCTGCTTTGTATGGGTACTCCTAACCATCGTTTCAGGCGTCGGTTCCAAAGCAAATCGTTCCCTCTTCTTCTAATGCACTGCCTACACCAAAAAACACTTCCAATCCTTTTCTGGTCTCTCCAGTTACTTCTTCCACAACCCCCACAAGTTAGGGCAACCCATGCATAACAACGAGGCTTTTGACAGCTAAGACAAGATTTTGCCCACAATGGGTCAATATCCCAATAAAAGTGATGAAAGCAATACCGCACAAAACACCATACACTCCAGAAGGAGATAGTATCTCCTCTTTCCCAGAATTTTTGTACGTATCGCAACTGTTCTTCAAATTGAGTCCATATTTTACTCCTGATTCTCTTTTCTAATTCTCTTTGCTCCGGCGCCCTCCACCAAGAAATGTCAAGCGCCCGCTCATATATGGGTATATGCTCCAACGCTTCTGCCATATATTAGGGTCTCAAGTATGGTCAATAATACTCGCACGGTTTCCCACTTGTAAATCTCAGAGATCAAGTTCACAGGTGCCCGTCGAAATTCTCTGTATCTTCTATATTCTTTGAAGGACTGGGGTCGCCATCAGAGGGTTGTTGTAGCGTTTCTCGGTAGGGTCTCACGTTTTTCGCCGGGATCCAGCGAGGGCCTCTTTCTGTGGAAACACAAGCATAGCCTCTTCCCCATGTGACAAGGGGATAGGGTCCCATTATCTTACCTGTTTCTGGGTCCCGGATCAAAACCGGCGGTTTCACTCTGGGTTCAAAAAGGTTATTTGTGCTGAAATGGCGAACTACCGGAGGATTGCTATCTAATAGAGAACAATTCAAAAAGTTAAAAACGTACAAGGCTTTCTGTATTCGCTCCTCTGGCGTAGCAGTCCCTATTCCCCCTTTTTGTTTTAATAATAAGCGTTTTAAGGTTTGGTGAGAGCGTTCTATCAGAGCTTGACCCGTGGGGGAATGAGGGATACCTGTAACGTGAGAAATTCCCCAAAAAGCAAAAAAGGTTGTTAAAACTTGAGACACATATGCGGGACCATTGTCTGTTTTAATTTGAGAGGGTACCCCTAAAGTGGCAAAAGCGCACATTAGATGTTTTTGCACGTCGCGTGCTTTTTCTCCTGTATGACAGGAGGCAAATAACATTCCCGAAAATGTATCAACAGAGCAATGAATAAACTTTAAACGACCAAATTCGGCAAAATGAGTAACATCTGTTTGCCAGAGTTGAAGACTCTGTAAACCTCTGGGGTTAACTCCTCCTGCTATGGAAGGAAAAGAGTGTCTTTGACAATCAGGACACACTGCAATAATATTATTGGCTTGTTGTGAAGTAAGGTTAAACTGTCGTTTTAGGCCTCCAGCATTTTGGTGGAAAAAAGAATGACTAAGTTTAGCTTGTGCGATACGGTCTGGTAATACCTGTACTGGCAACGTCAGCATATCAGCTTGCCGGTTTCCTTCCGCGATAAAACCTGGTAGAGAAGTGTGAGATCTAACATGCATAATGAAATAAGGGTGAAGACGAGAATCTAATAAGAAGATAAGTTCCTGTAATAAGTCAAATAATGCAACATGAGAAACATCTCGTAAAACAGAAGCTTCGGCTCGGCTAACAATTCCTGCAACATAAGCAGAATCAGTAATTATGTTAAGAGGAACAGACCATTTACGAAAAACTCGAACAACTGCGGATAATTCCACTATTTGAGGAGAACCCTGAACAGTTTCGATATCAGATTCCCACCGTTGGTATTGGCTATTCCACCAAAGGATAACCGACTTGTGAGATCTCCCAGAGCCATCTGTAAAAACAGTAAGAGCCTGTAAAGGTTGGTCACTCCGCTTTGGAATAGGTAAAAGGTGAAAGTCAATGCTTAACAGTTTGTGAGAAGGCGGATGAGAAGTGAGTTGACCTGCATAGCCAGTTAGAGCTATGCCTAGTGCATCTGATTGTTGTTGTAACCATTGCAGGTAAACACTTGTTACTGGCAAACATATAAGGCTAAAGTCTGTGCCTGCTAGGGTAAGTAATCGCTGTCGAGCCCTGATGATTAAAGATGCAAACATCTCATGTTGTGTTGAAATAGTCTTTGTGGCTTGGTTAGGCAAAAAAATCCATTCAATTATTAGTAAAGGGTCCGTTTTCTGGCAGTCCCACTGAAAAATGAGTGCATGAGGCTGTCGAGCAGGATTAAGGATGATTAATTGAAAAGGCAATTCTGGTTCCCATCGATGTGCTTGTCTGGAGGTAATCGCTGTTGCAGCTTTATGCAAGGAAGCTATGGCCTCAGGACTGAGACTTCGTGGAGCGTTTAAGTCCGAGCTTCCTTTAAGCATTTCGAATAAGGGGCTGAGATCCGTATTAGTGATTCCCAGCAATGGTCTGACCCAATTGATTGTTCCTAACAGTTTTTGCACGTCATGTAAATTTTTTACATTTGCCTGTATTTGTAAAGGTTGCGGAGCAATAGTCTGAGCTCTTATACGCCATCCTAAGTATTTCCAAGGTGGTACTTTTTGAATTTTTTCTGGTGCAATACAGAGGTCTGCTGATTTTACAGCAGCCACGACAAGGGCTACGGCTTTCTCCATAACTTCCTGGTATTGTGCTGCCACTAGAATATCATCCATATAATGATATAACAATGCAGCAGGTACTTCAGTTCTGACAGGACTAAGTATTTTGGCCACATACCATTGGCATATTGTGGGACTATTTTTCATTCCCTGTGGTAGCACAACCCACTAGTATCTTTGCAAAGGAGCTTGCATGTTGACGCTAGGGACTGAAAAAGCAAATTTAGGAGCATCGTCTGGATGCAATGGAATATTGAAAAAGCAATCTTTGAGATCTATGATAGTTAAATGCCAATCTCGAGGGATCATAGTAGGTGACGGTAGCCCAGGTTGCAGGGCTCCCATGTTTTCCATAGCGTCATTAATTTTTCTCAGGTCATGGAGCAAGCGCCACTTGCCAGTCTGCTTTTTAATAACAAAAACAGGTGAATTCCAGGGACTTGTAGAGGGTACAATGTGTCCCATAGATAATTGTTCAGTGACTATTTCTTGGAGGGCGTGAAGCTTTTCCAGTGGCAGGGGCCATTGATCAACCCAAATAGGGGAATCAGTTTTCCAGGTCAATTTAAGGGTTTCACGCCCCTCAATGGCCCCACTTAAAAATGTGTCTGTATAGACACCCCCCACTGAGATAGTACATCGTGCCCCCACAAGACCATAGGTACCGGTAAGATAAACGGTTTGACTGAGGCAACTTGTCCTTCTGAATTTTGAACTTGTATTATTTCTGCGCTCTGGCGGCTAGTTCCACACCCCCCGATTCCAGCTAATGTCTGAGAGACATCAGCTAAAGGCCACCTAGAAGGCCACTTTGCTTGAGAAATAACAGTAACATCTGCGCCTGTGTCAATAATTCCACTTAACACAACTTGCTGACCCCCCCGAATTAGGGTGCATTGGCATATAGGACGTTTTTGTGAAATGGTTTGGACCCATAAAATTTCTGGTTCCCCCGTAGATCCAAAATTTCCCTGTCTTTGTGGGAGTGATTGGTCAGGAATTGGCACAAAATTCTCCTTAGGGATCAGTATTAATTGTGCGATACGGCTTCCCTCTGGCACTGTACAAGGAGGAAATGGGGTCCAGGCCATAATTTTGATTTCTGAATTACTGTCAGAATCGATTACTCCAGGCAATACAAAAAGGCCTGACAGAGTGGTGGACGACCTTCCTAATAATAATGCTTGTGTTCGTGGAGGTAAAGGACCTGCGACTCTGGTAGGCAGTAAGTGAACGGAGGAATCGAGCAGCGTTACTGTGTGGGCGGTTGCCAGGTCCAAGCCTGCGCTCCCTGCTGTTGCTGGGCAGAGGCTGGAAACACTCCTGCTTCCCGTCCTCCCCCCTGCGTCTGCAGGGGCGCCGAGGCTGGCCGCGGCGCCGGTCGCGGGACTTGTGTCTGCGCGCGCCGCGGTTCCGCGCTCGACCACCGGTTTCCCGGCATAGGACGCCCGTTCACATTAGCCCTAGCCCCAGATCTACATTGGTTTGCATAATGACGACCTCTGTGACATTTAGGGCAAACGCCAGGTGCTGAGGGTCGTTTCCCAGATCCAGTACTAAAACAATCTCTTTTAAGGTGCCCTGGCTTTCCACAGCCGAAACAATTTTGTTGTGAATCGGTACCCGTGGGTCCACGCATGGCCGCAAAAGCAGCAGCCATTGCCTCATATTTATGGTCCATAGTGCCAATTCTGTTACAGGCTTCTATCATTTCAATTAATGTGGGATTTTGATTCGGGAGCGATTTCAAAAGCTTCTTACAATCAGCGTTAGCATTCTCTATGGCTAATTTAAGAAGCAGGATTTCTCGGGCATCAGCATTGTCTATTTGGCGCTCCAGAGCTTGTTTTAATCTGTCTATAAACTGCATATATGGTTCACGGGGTTCCTGATTAATGCTTGTAAACACCTTTTGGGGTTTGTTAGAGTCAGGAACTCTCAGCAGAGCCCTTTTTGCCTCCTCCCGAATTGCTTCTAAAGCTTCTCGGGGGATATCTCTAGCTTGACCAGCCGGATCAGAATGTTGCCCAGTCCCAGTAAGATGTTCTATAGTTAATGCAGCTAAAGCAGCATTAGCATTTCCCGCATATTTCAACAAAATTGTCTGCAATCTCGCTCTCCATTGAGACTCCCACATTGTATATTGTGTTGGAGTTAACAACAACTGCATAAGGGATTTTAAATCATGTGGGGTCATAACATACGTATCAAATACAGAAGATAAAAGGCTTGCAAAATAAGGGGAAGACAACCCATGTTCGGTAACCGTACGGCGCAATTCCTTAACAACCGAGAAAGACAGTGCCTCCCATTGAGCCCCCCCCCTCCCTTGGTATATTATGGGGGCTACTATGGTTCTCGCTATTTCCAGCTCCCCCTCCTTTAATGCTTGGCGTTTTATCTCTCCCCAAACTTTATGAGGATCAGGGGGAGAAAGATCAGGTTCTTTTTCGAGGTCTATCGGACCTGGGTCCGAGAGAGGAGACCCCGCAGCAGAGGCTAACGGCGGCGGGGCGGCGGCAGCACAAGGTGGTGATAGCGCCGCGGATTCCCCCCCCCCCACGATATTAGGAGGATAGGGAAGGGGTGACTGAGCTATTCCCTCCCGTTCCGAGGAGGGAGCTCGTTGCTTTTGCTCTTGCGACTGAGCTCCATAGGAGCCGCGCTGATTTTGCTCTTGCGTTTTTATAGTCTCAAAAATTTTTCTCCAACTAGGGAGCATACGCTGCGCCTCCTCATTTCCCGAGGTAGCCGCATCCCATAACTTTACCCCCACATTGTCCCAAAGTTCACGCGTAAAAATTGAAGAAGCAGTCACCGTAGGGACCGTAACTTGCACCCATTTTAGGATTAATTTAAGATCTTGTCCTGAAAGAGCTCCTTTTCCCTGCTTATTAAGCAGAGTTTTCATGTGCTCATAAACGTCTCTTTCAGGGGAACTCTCCTGATTCCCCATTAGTTTCCCGCAGCGGCTCACCTCTCGTTCCAGACGGAGGGAGTGATTCGCCGGCCGGCTTCTTTCTTTCAGCAGCACTTCCCAAGTTCTGCGGGACGTCGCGGCCGGCCACCTCGCCCTGGGCTGCCACCAGGCAGGCGGTTAATGGACCTGCGATCCTGTCACAGACGATCACGCATCACGTTATCACGTCGGGGTCACCATTTGCCGCGATTGAGAGACGGGGACGCGGTTTGATGCAAATAAGTGTCCGATTTATTGATCAGAGGCTACACACTTATATAGTCTATGGCTAGCGTGTTACATACTGATTAGTTACTTTTTGCATAGTTAGTTCGGCTGAGAAGGTTTTACAAGCTACGTTCCCATCGCTAATAGTTGCTAATAGTTGCTAGTTTCATGGTCATAAGATATACTCTGTTGCAAGGAGAAGACACCTGTTTTACCACAGTAAGTCCCTTGTTCTTTGTTCTTGCTTCAGCACGTTGTAATTTTCCACTGCAGCACATTCCCACTGTTGTCATGGCCTACTCTTACAACAGACTAGCTAACTTATTATATGTATATAAGACTATGTTATAGATCAATTCACATCATATGAATTTAGACAACCCACAGACTTATTTTTCATGAATCTGTACTTTCTGGAAGGAGATGTCTTGTTTGAAACCAAGAGATACTTACAGTGCATGGATAAAAATTAAAATGTTAATATTCATTACAAATGAATGCAAATTTTTTTCTTCTCAGGATGATTTCACGCAGATGTGATTAGAGTGCAATTAGGCGAGATGGATTAAAACCTGAGCCTCAGAGTAATCACTCTAGAAAAATGATATTGGAAGAGTTTATGTGTTAGGAACAAGTTATTGGTCATGGTGAAGAACTCAGTCTTGCGTATTACCCACTTTTTTGACTTGTTTTCAATTGCTTTCAATAAGATGCAAAGACGTGGGATTGTTTTCAGAAGGTGAATGCTCATGCACATACATCATGGATGTGAATTTATCATATTTTACTAGACACAAAGAATTAAACTCAAATATTACCTTTTGGAGCAGGTAGTCTTTCTTGAGATCTATAACATTTCAAGTTATTTTCCTACGTTACCTAAATTGAGGGTTAAAACCACGTCCCTCCAGCTCAGAGAGTCGCTCTACACCAGATTTACACATCGACAATATAGATAATGCCATATAATCCAGTTTGCTTCAATTCCCTTGGAGCCTGGTATTCAGCTGATGTTGAGATTTAGATCTACAAAGCTTGGGCTGGCTTGAAACTGCCCCTTCAAGCATCATTTTCTTAAATTATGAGATATAATTGATAGGGAAGAGCGTCCTCGATTTCTTCTTCGTTCATGGGAAGAACTCCAGGAGCTAATGGTAACAAGCTCCCACCTTGCAGAAGGAAAGTTGCCCAAATCTTTCACAAAATGGAATAATTTGTGTTTTAAGAGACACACTTAGGCATTCAATGAATTAACACCCTTAGCAAAAGTCTAATAAAAAGGGTTTTTGCTGCTGGAGCTACAGTGGGCTCTGGAAAAGAACCAGTATCATCACATTTTGCAGGACTGGGATTTTAGGACTAGAATCAAGATTCACTGTGACTTGATGATTCCCCATAAACAGGAGAGCAGATACATTACATTGTGTGGTCTCAGTTTGTGGAAGATCTCAAATAATTCTTTCAAATATTCCAACTATATAAACACCTGGGTAGACGGCAAGGACTTGCTTCTTTCTCTCGCTCCATAATATCCTATTAATGGGTTAACACCACCTCTTAGATTCCACCAGCAGCATGTAGGGAAACAAAAACGTCCTCTACCCACCCTAATTTCAGAGACCAAGGAGCTCTGCTTGGGTTTTGTGTTTATGCTGCTAAGAGGAGTAAAGCAAACAACTTTTATTGCAACACACCGGAACAAACAGACACCACTTGAATTTTTGCCTGTGGGAGACTGTAGGAGACATGAAAACAAGGATGGTACCAGGGGATTTGGACAAATTAATCATATTTAAGTAGTCATTCAAACCTTTGGCTGAAAAAATGCAGCTTGTCTGAATTTGTCTTTGTTGGATTGCATGGAAAAACAGAATTAAAAATGTTGAGTGTCATCCATCTGCATTCATTATGCGATTGAAAAACAAGCCCGTTCCCTGCGAACTGACAGCCAGTACTGGTCACCCCGCTTTGCAGATGATATGAACTCAAGGAAATGTAGAGAACAGCAATTTTCAAAACTCAGGGATATAGAAAAACTCTCGGAAGATGTTGGAGGGGAGCGCGTGTTTCTCAGGAATGGTGCAGAGGACTCGTGGCACCAAAAGGAGAAAGTACTAAACCCAGAAGCTCCGGAAGGAAAAGCCACATAACACAGCCCAGTGTCAGACAGCAGAAGTCCTTGCAGACACAACTTTACCCACAGAACCAGCCGGTCACTTCACCGTGTTGCCTGTGGATGGGATTCGAGAGAAGCGTTTCATCCAGACCAGCAGACCCGTGCTAAACATCTGTGAGAGTGGGTCCGGAGATGGAGCAGGATTGGCCTGACCATCGCCATCAAGAACTGAGAGAACTGAGGCCCTGACCGAAAGAACAGATGGACAATGACTTGGAGAGAGGCCCGAGGAGCAGCATTGTTTGAACTGTTTCTCTGATACGGGGGCCTCCTGCTCACAATGGCTGCTGTGTGGACTTTGCTGCTGCTTCAGCCAAACCAGCCCCCCCTCCGGAAAGCTGTTGTCATGAGGGTCTCTTTGACCCAGGGACAATCGCTGCTGTCCAGAAGATGTGTTCTCACCTGCAGCCTCAGTCACACGTGTCCCCCACCTGCTCCCTCAAACAATGGCCAATGACAAAGAGCATGCCCAGAGCTCGCCAAGGGTCCTGAGGTCACCCAGTGGACCAGAGAGAGACCCTGAATGCTGGACACGTAAGCACTGGCAAAAGAAAGCGTGGATCCTTCGAGCCTGCGCAGTTAAGCCTGGGTTGCGAAATCAAGGCAGACTGGCCTGAAACAATGGGAGCGAGGCGGGTGAAGAAGCACACAAGGTGACTCCAGAATGGACACCGGTGAAGATCTTCCCACCAGAGGATCCCGAACCACGGCAGAGAACCGGCCGGACTCCACGGGACCGGAGACCAGAGGGAGCTTCTGGAACTGGATGGTGAGAAACGCAACCTCATTGCTCATCTTTACTTCTCCCTGTTTCTTTTCCCTTTTCTCTTTCTCACTCTGTCTCTCTATCATGTGCCGCTTTACGGGCAAATTAATAAAGTAACACTGCTTGATTGAGTTATAACCCCTTGGCATTTTGGTCACCTTAATTTTGCGCTCTGAGGTCAAGGTAAAAGAACCATCACGAGTCCATCGCCGAAGGGACTGTGACAACATCTAAACCAATTTAATTTTTCAGAAATTAAAACGAGGGCTGCTCTCACAACAAATTGTGCGTAATTGCTCATCTTCTTCATTATTGCCACGACCAGGGACCTGATAGCAGGTGGGACACTTTGAGGTTGGTCCATCTGATATTTCCTGGGACATCAAACGAGATAAATAAAGATCTGCCACCACGATGGAGCTCGGATGGTTCCAGTTGCTCGGCTGATGGCCAACCAGTGACCACTGGGGCTTCCAAACAGATTTATGGTTCTTCTACTCATTTGTTCATTGCATTATGAATGTTAAGCTCTTGGGCAGCTGTGGAACACCATGCTCTGGTTGCTTCCCAGCCACCTCCTCTTGTCACCACAAACATGACACCATCGAGTTGCTCTCCTGGAAAGGACACGAGAAGAATTTGTCTTCGCCTTTCATCTGAAGGGGGTCCAGAAACTCCTTTATTTATTCCGTGCCGAGAAGGAGTGGCCTAGAAAGAAGGAAGCCACAAACAGCAAGGCTACTGACAACTTAAGCTGCATGTTTAATTCAGTATTTGAGGGGAAATTATGTGTTTTATTGTATAAATCAAGCTCATTGGGGGCGTTTTGCTGTGCTGGATGGTTTTGATAGCAAACTTAGCTTTACTGGTATTGTAATTGTTGCCTGCTCAATGAGTTCTAGACAGCAAATGCATGGTATAGACAACAAATAGATATTTGGAGAAGAGGAGCAACAAAATTGCATTTATTTTATGATTAAAAACAAATCAAGAAAACTCACATTAAGCAGACGGCCCAGCAGGTGAGCTTGGCAAGTGTCTCACAGCACATGGAGACCACATGAAGAAGGCGACAGAGCAATCGGTGAGACGCTTGTAAATGGGAAAATAAAGCTGAGGGGACTCATGGATAATATTCAGAATTACAAAAGATAAATTCAGTGGTGGTAAGAAATGTATTTTCTGATGTAAGAACAGGTAGGAAGATGGGGAAGGTGGTGGAAGGGGATCTGGAATACACTGGAGGAGAAGGGAGACAGTTGGGTGGAGATCGAGATCTTCTCATGCCAGATACAATATTGTGTGTTGGGGGTGATGGTGAGGGCAGGGGGAGAAGCTTCGGGAACCAGGATGGGGGAAAGTGAGATGCTGGACAGCACATTTTTGTGTGAAACAACCAGAATATGAGCTCCAAGGAGTAATAGTTCATCATATCAACAACGAACACTAAATTCCCAGGACTCAATGATCTTGAGGGTCTCTTCCAACTGAAGAGAAGCTGCCCAATTAATTCATACTGTGATTAAGTTACAAAAGACGTACCCACCATTAATGAACATGATAAATGCTTTCTGACCACCTGCAAAACAAGGGGTATTTTTCAAGTTTTAGATCCTTCTGCATGACAGGAGAGAGACAGAAGATTAAGTGATGTGTTGTTCAGAAGCAGAGTGCTTAGTTGATATTTAACTAATAATTAATAGATGTAAGTAAGAAACTAAACAGTTATAATTAACATCATGAATTATTTCTTAGTATAGATGTATTGTGTGTCAAAATTTTTAAAAATTGTAATGCATATGTAATAATTATGTGAATATAAGCAACACAAGAGCATCCAGTCTTTGCAGTACTTGGGGAGGATGATCCCAGTGTTGCCCAGCGCTGACAAAATAAAGTCGCTTAACAGTTTAATCTCCCGGCTGTTACGCTTATTTCTTCGTTTCACACGCAAAGTGATCTCAGGATTTTACACACCCCGCACAAAATGGTGGCGCGGCTCCTTTAAGACGCCCCCCACACCCCCAGTAGCACGGAGAGGGCGTGGCTTGGAGAGACGGAAGGCGCTCAGGGGCCCGAAGCGCGTCCGGGGTTGAGTGACAGCGCTGCAGCCCAATCAGGCGCGGAGGTTGAGGAAGGGGGGCGGGCCTTCCGGCGTGAGCGCTGCGGCTCCAAGGGAAGCGGGGGGGCGACCGGCGGCGACGTGATTAAGAAGTTTGACCAGAAGGACGAGGAATCCGGTCCGGGGCTGGCGGCGGCGGGGAGGGAGCGGGGGGCGGGCTCAGGGCGGCCGTGGTGGCAGCGCCCTGAGGGGAGCGAGCGTTCGGCCGCCCGGCGCGGCCCGTACCGGCCGCTGAGGGGAGTGGCGGGAAAAGCCGCTGAGAGAGGAGCTCCCGCCTCTGCCCCGTGTCCGGGCTCCCCAGAGCCTCCTCTGGCCCTTCAGGATGGTCCGCGGGCTGCGGGGCCCGGGGGTGGGAAGCAGTTCCTCGCCTCCTGGGGGCCGCGGCGGGCGGGCTCTTCCCGCCCTTTCCGTGAGGACATAAAGCTACTGGAGAGTGTCCAGAAGAGGCTGCGGAGCTGGTGGAGGGTTTGGAAAGGAAGAGATACGAGGAACGGCTGAAGTCACTGGGTTTGTTCAGCCTGGAGAAGAGAAGACTGAGGGGAGACCTCACAGCGGCTGCAGCTTCCTCACAAGGGGAGGAGGAGGGACAGACACTGAACTCTTTCGTGACCAATGACGGAACCCGAGGGAAGGACAGGAAGATGTGCCAGGGGAGGGGCAGCTTGGACATAGGAAAAGGTTCTTCACCCAGAGGTGCTGGGCAGTGGAGCAACTCCCCAGGGAGCTGGGGCTCTGGAGCTGGAGAAGAGGAGACTGAGGGGTGACCTCAATTCATGGTGATCAGTATGGAAAGAGGCAGTGTCAGGAGGATGGAGCCAGGCTCTGCTGGTGACAACCAGTGACAGGACAAGGGGCAATGAGTCCAAACTGGAACACAGGAGGTTCCACTTAAATATGAGAAGAAACTTCTTCCTGGTGAGGGTGGCAGAGCCTGGCCCAGGCTGCCCAGGGAGGCTGTGGAGTCTCCTTCTCTGCAGACATTCCAGCCCGCCTGGACACCTTCCTGTGTAACCTCAGCTGGGTGTTCCTGCTCCGGGGGGATTGCACTGGGTGAGCTTTCCAGGTCCCTTCCAACCCCTGACACTCTGTGATTCTGTGAGGTGAAGGGCAGACAGTGCCAGCCCTTGGGGTACCCTGTGTTTTGAAGGCACCATGGGAAACAGATTCTTCTCGGGGCTCTGGTGAGACCTATCCCCCGAGGAACATATTTTGGTGCTGGGGCAGGGAGGAGTGTGGACAGGCAGCCCGGCCCCTGGGTCCTCTGCCCTGCTCGGGGAGGGGAGGTTGTTCCCTGTACGATGGGCTCAGCACTCCTGGGCTCACAGGAGATGTCACCACCTCCAGAAGCCATCTGCTGTTCCCAAGGCCACCAGTGCAGCAAGTCAACATTTATTTGATGCAACCAGTCTGCTACAGCCAGTAATCCTGTGTAAAATCGATGAAAATTACCACTGTGCTTTATTACAATGTGCCATATAACAACCAGGAATTGACAAATTCCTCTGTTTGCCCTGTGAAATCACATTTGTGGCACTTAGATTGTGACGTTGTTGCATTGCAGAGTAAAATAAGAGAACTGGAAAAGGAGGTTGAGATTTTACAGGATGTAAAGGCGATCGCACAAGAAGTAATTACTGTTCAAGCAGACGGTGCTATGAGCTGCAGGATAATGCAGACCGGCTGCTGGCATCTATTGCTAAGGAACAAAAGGAAAAATGTGCCAAAAGTGAGTTTTTGTGTTCTCAGGTTTGTACTCTTACCACAAACCACTCTTGGAATCCCGAGGAATGGGATGGAAATATTTGGAGTGGATCCTCAGACTCCAATATTGAGTCTGAACTTGATCCTGACTTAAATGGCAGGGAGGTGGTGGGAGCACAACCCCCCATACAAATGATGCTTTAGCAGGAACAAGCAGATGAGGGGGTGGATCGCACATACTCACTCTCCGAAGGAGTTAACGGCATTTTCAGAGATCTCTCAGCAGACAAGTGGGGAAGGAATTCCGGCACAGATTTTGCCAGCTTAGGATAGTGGAGCTGTGTCTATCCATTTATCGGCAGATGAACAAGATTTCTTAAGCCCTATAGCCTATGGTGATCAGATACAACAACGATATGCTCAGCTGCAAACTGTCAGAGGTCCGGACAGGCAAGATATTATTGCACCTACGCTATATCAATGTTTGTGTGCAGCAGTTTTAACAGCATACGCTGAACCTGCTGAATCTGTGTTGTCCCGTGGAAATTGGTGCACAATGGAGGAAAGTATTGATTTAGATTGGGGTGGTGTATGTATTGATTATGGATCCAATTCGGACAGGGTAGCAGTGCCAAGTGCTACAGGTAATGCCGGCACTCTGGCAAATGCCTTGAGGGGAACTGGGGCTGTAATTTCAGGACCCTCTGTTTGGGTGGTGGAGAATGGAAATCCGGCAACACTGAGCAGAGTTACAGCACAGGCGAGTGTTGGCGCGATAAAGGACTCAGCAAAACAAGTCGATTCAATGTGAATCACGCCAAAGCCATTTATTACAGAAACAAGCCTCCTTATATATGCAACTATATTCTAATCACGCGTCCACGCTCCAAGCATGGATTCGCTAAATGAGTATCGTGGGCTGTCCGTGCGCTGGAGTCTCACTGATGATGCGCCCGATGATTCACGCCACGCCAGGACCCCGCTGATTGAGGACGCCCCTCTTTCTCACAGCAGGTTCTGTTCTCAGCTTCCCAAAGCGGCCTTGAGATTCCTTTGAGCCAGACTAATTCAGCAACAGATCTTTATCCATCAAAACCCCACCACAGGCGATGAGAACACTAGTGTGGGATGACTTAGTACAAGCTGGTATCCCACCATCAGAAATAAGCGGGATCATACCATCACAAAGTTTTTGCCGCTTGTAAAAGTTTATGCTTATGCAAAAAAGCCAACCAGCCCCAGCCCCCCTG
The DNA here is from genome assembly GCF_964273445.1 of Streptopelia decaocto. Classification (NCBI taxonomy): domain Eukaryota; kingdom Metazoa; phylum Chordata; class Aves; order Columbiformes; family Columbidae; genus Streptopelia; species Streptopelia decaocto. The sequence continues at coordinate 85,578 of NW_028116876.1, forward strand.
CCCACACTGCACCCCCCCCTCCACCCCCCCTGCCACCCCAGTGCGAGACCAGTTTACCTGGCAACAAAAGCCATAGACTTGACGAGTATTGTCTCAGAGATACAAACACAATCCCTCCGTTTGCCACCAGATGATAGTAGCTGATACAGCACTATGGTCGGGTACTGTTACTGATTGCCATGATATTGATGATCTGTTGATTGTGGCAGCGTCACAACAAGAAACTGAAGCAGCCGCTGAATTTTTGAAGGTGCTTTTGCAGGACCAGGGCTGGGCAATTACTCTGAAGAAAATGCAGGGCCCTTGTGCTACCGTACTATTTTTAGAAATAGTTTGGCATAGGCAGTTTAGAGAAACACCAGCTAAAGTACAGCACACAGTGCTGCAGCTTTCTTACCAGCTCCAATAAAACAATTACCTGCCTTTTTAGGATTTTTAGGGCATTGGAGAATTTTCATCCCTACATCTCCTGCGGAGGAGGAGTCCCCTTGTGAAGGGTTAATAGCAGAGCACAATAAAGTTGATTCATTTGAGTCCCAAACCAGTAAGAAAGCAGATAATGTGACCTCTGGTGAGCTGCATGCTCAGGCTCTAAATGTGCATATAGCTTGTGGACGTGGATCAGCTTATGCTGCACACGCATGGGACACTGGTCACAATCAAACCCCTTTGCTGTTATATACTTGTAGAACATGCTCACATCATTGTGCTGCTTGTACACAGCTGCATTTAAGAGCATGGGGAAAGGTAAAACGGGGTCAGTGGGCCTTGAATACCTGTCAGGTTGATTATATTGGCCACGTACCCCCATCTAGGGCCTGGCAATATGTATACACTGCTGTGGATACAGTGTCAGCACCAACTACAGGGGAAATGAAATTATTCCCACCAATGCATTGTGAAGTGGGACTGCAGCCTATTGATCTAGATGTAAAAATTCATATGACTCCAGAGAATGCTGTGTGGTTTTGTACCCTGACCTCCTCCTATGTTACATCCTTTGCTAACATCAGATCTCGAGCTCTTGTATGTCAGGTATCTTCAGTGAACACCTGTGTTTTATCTAGAGGAGACAGCTCTGGAACAATGTTATTGGTGTCACAGACTCACCATCCGATTGAAGTCCAATCTGAAAAAGTGCAGGCCACGACTTTCCAGTCTGTGTGGGCAATGAGCCCACAGCAGGTTGTTAAACCCAGAGTGACACCAGCTGACGGAGCTGGAGCAGCAGCGTGTGTATTACTGGAAGGTGACATCATCTCACATCTTTGGAACTAATGCGGCAAGTGAAACCATCTACTGATAATGCCTGGCTGAATAGCTCGTGTAACTCCTTGGCAAGATGAATGGGACACCTGATTATTGCAGAAATATGTTTTTTCCTTTTTCTGTGTTTATTGTGTGCCCCTGTAAATTGCTCTGTGCTACACCTCACAAGCACAAATGAACAACGCTGGCTTCGTTGGCCCCAGCAGAAGCAAGAACCTGAGCGAGGGGGTGGAATATATGGGGAGATAGCGAAAGATTTGGCAAGGTGATTAGTTAAATGTAAATACACTCCAGTGACTTGCACCTGCCTGTAGAAAGGGATCACACAGACACTTTTAAATTAGCCAGTGTCACACGCTGCCTGTAAAACATCTCCATCTACAGACACACTCACCCATCCTGCACGGCACTCAGAACCTCCTCATCCACCACAGCTCAGGCGGGAACAAAACGAATCCTCCTGCTCTCCCCACACCGAGAGCAGCCAGTTTTCCCTGCAAGCACAACAGCAGCTCGTGCGCTGCATCTCCCAAACACACTCGGTACCGCAGAAGCTTCGGCAGCGCTAACCAGGACAGTCTGTACTGTGCAAGTGATGAGCTCGGTCTCAGCACAAGGGCCGGGACGGCTGCAGCACACAGGGAGAGCGTTGTAGCTGTTTCTCCTGGAAGGCAGGGCTGCAGGAAAGGAAATAAATTAGTTTTTCAGGAACAAGAAGAACACATTCAAATCACCAGGGAAAACCTGGAACAAAACACTAAAAGCCCAGGTTTTGCAGGGAGCCGGAAAAAACACCTAAAACCTGTCCCCGGACTCTTCCCTTTTCCGTCTCGCAGACAATTTCCTCACTCATCGACAAGGGCACATGAACACTCCAGGGGTCTGTCTGTCTGCTGCGGGTAAACACAAACACCACCTTTTCAGCTGGTCCATATATCCCCAGATAGAAGCAAATGAACTCAAACGCTGTCGCCTGCCAAGAGCTTTGTCACCTCAAACATTATCTGCAGGGCCCGCTGGACAACTGCAGAGCGGGCGACTCACCCACCCTGGGCCACAACCTCGGCTGCCTGGAACGTTCACGGCTCTCTCAGAAATCTGGGCAGGAGTCAAAACCATTTTGGTTCGAGAGGAAGACCGGCTCGAGCTCAAGTTTCCTTTTGTATTCTCACACCTGGAAGCTCAATCATAAAGGCTCCACGGGTCCACACCAACGGAGCTCTCCCAACAGGCACTTCCAGTCATTCATGCCCAAGCCAACACATCACTGGAACCTGGCTACGCATTTTCAAACAATGTCCTTCTGGAGTCCAACCGATGCTGGGGTCGATTTTCTCCTTCAGAAACCCACAAAAATCCAAGCAATACAAGATGTGCTGATCTCTGCTCCAACAGCTCTCAACCTCCTGCACTTCAGCTTTCATGGCATTGCAGAAATAACAGAACAAACCCCAACGCAAAAGATTCAAGCAGAGCACCCTCCTTAAAAAGCAAATCCCAACATGAGTGCTCATTGCAAGCAAAGGAAGCTGGGACACCACCCTTCAAACGCTCTGGCTGTGCAGCCTGGACGAGACGGTGTCTGCGGTTCAGCAACATCCACGCTCGTCACGACCGGCTGGTGCTGTCACCCCCAAATCTCCGCAGCAGCTTTTGTTAACACCGGTTAACAGCTTTGGGTACACAGACCTGCCTTCAGCTCATGTGAAAGCGTCTCCTCGTAACGCCCAGTGTGAGCCCAAGAACGACGCCTCCCTAACGCACACACTGAGGAACCTCAAACAGTGCCCCCTTCTCCATGGGCTGCGTCACAGCCTGTGACAGAAAGGGGATTCCACAGCCTGGAAAAGCTCCACAAGGAACTGGAGATTCCTGGGTCTCAGAGTAATTCTAGAGCTCAAGTGGTGACAGACATCAGCTCCAGCTCAGATAATACATGCCAACACCCATCACTGACCCAAGAAGGCAGCTCCTCCCGTCCTGCCCAACGGCTTCAAACCCAACACACTTTGTCCCTCCAACAGGACGCAGCTTATTGATTTCTAACAGCATTCATCTCTGTCTTCCTCGAGATGAACTAGACGTGCATTACACAAGCAACCAAGTCCCCGCCTGGAAGCAGCGGAGCCTTTGCCTTCTTTTTTCCACCTCACTTTGCAGGAGAAGGAAAACAAATGGCAGCAGAGACAATGAGAAATTCAACCACCAAATGGAGAGGGAACCTTTGAGAGCGGGAAAACTCACCCATACAATGGAGAGAGCTATGTTGAATGAATAACACTGAAAATGAATCCTTCTTGTCAGGGTAAAAGTGCACAGCAATTAAAGACCTGCTGAACAGACCCCTGTCATTCTCAGAAATAAAAACCCCCAAGGCTCAGCCAGCCAGGGTTACTGCTCTAAATCCAAGCGCAGCTGCACCGACCTGAGTCAACACGGACACAGTCACCTCCCTTGTCCCACACGAAGCTGCACAGGCCACGTGCTGCTCCAACAGGAACGTGCTGGGGACACCCGGGTTTCCCATGGCAGCCTCTGCGCTGCCACCTGCACAAGCACCAACAGGCCGGCAGCTGTGGGCTCAGCTCCGGGGGTTCCCAGGACCAGGGCTCACTCGGGACACTCGGCAGCACCAACTGGCTGAAAACTCTCCGGAAATGGAAATTTCACTCAGCGGAAGGCCATGCTCACTGCTAGAAAACTCTCGGTAGCAATAAGCTACGCTGCTTGCTAAAGTCTTCCCACAACAGTAAAGCTCCAAGTCGAACCACAGCCCTGGGCCAGGTCGCATTCTCCCAAGCAGCCTCAGCACCAAGAGCCCGGCTGTGCCCAGAGCCTCGTCTGACACAGGGATCGCACAGACACTTTTACAGGCAGCGTGTGACACTGGCTAATTTAAAACATCTCCATCTACAGACACACTCACCTGTCCTGCGCGGCACTCAAAACCTCCTCATCCACCACAGCTCAGGCGGGAACAAAACGAATCCTCCTGCTTTCCCCACACCGAGAGCAGCCAGTTTTCCCTGCAAGCACAACAGCAGCTCGTGCGCTGCATCTCCCAACCACGCTCGGTACCGCAGAAGCTTCGGCAGCGCTAACCAGGACAGTCTGTACTGTGCAAGTGATGAGCTCGGTCTCAGCACAAGGGCCGGGACGGCTGCAGCACACAGGGAGAGCGTTGTAGCTGTTTCTCCTGGAAGGCAGGGCTGCAGGAAAGGAAACAAATTAGTTTTTCAGGAACAAGAAGAACACATTCAAATCACCAGGGAAAACCTGGAACAAAACGCTGTAAGGGGATATAGCGAAAGATTTGGCGAGGTAATTAGTTAAATGTAAATACGCTCAAGTGACTTGCACATGTCTGTAGAAAAAGCACATACATCACACTAACTGTTCTACTGACCCTGTGTGCTTGATGAGCAGAACCTCTGTGTCAGATAACACAGGACTGTGAGAAACTCTGGGCACCTTATCACTGTGTCTGAGATTCCTGCTTTGTTGTGAGACAGAGCGGGAGGCTGCGCCTGCCTGAAGCCGTGAAATACAGGCGAGCTCAGCAGGCCCAGTGACCTTCCAGCAGGGCTGGACTGACCAGCGCCTGCATCCCCGCTGCTGTCACCTCTGCTGGGAGCTCAGGTGCGGCTTCGGAGATCCCCCAGAAGAGAGGGAACTACAATAAAACTTGCTCCTTGCAATTGCTTTCGTGGCCTCTGGCTCTTCTTATGACGTGCCTGTGTATCTGTACAAAATGTCCTTTTGGGGTCCAACTGATCCAAGTCTTCTCTCCTTCAGAAACCCACAAAAATCCAAGCAATACAAGATGTGCTGATCTCTGCTCCAACAGCTCTCAACCTCCTGCACTTCAGCTTTCATGGCATTGCAGAAATAACAGAACAAACCCCAACGCAAAAGATTCAAGCAGAGCACCCTCCTTAAAAAGCAAATCCCAACATGAGTGCTCATTGCAAGCAAAGGAAGCTGGGACACCACCCTTCAAATGCTCTGGCTGTGCAGCCTGGACGAGACGGTGTCTGCGGTTCAGCAACATCCACGCTCGTCACGACCGGCTGGTGCCGTCACCCCCAAATCTCGGCAGCAGCGTTTGTTAACACCGGTTAACAGCTTTGGGTACACAGACCTGCCTTCAGCTCATGTGAAAGCGTCTCCTCGTAACGCCCAGTGTGAGCCCAAGAACGACGCCTCCCTAACGCACACACTGAGGAACCTCAAACAGTGCCCCCTTCTCCATGGGCTGCGTCACAGCCTGTGACAGAAAGGGCATTCCACAGCTTGGAAAAGCTCCACAAGGAACTGGAGATTCCTGGGTCTCAGAGTAATTCTAGAGCTCAAGTGGTGACAGACATCAGCTCCAGCTCAGATAATACATGCCAACACCCATCACTGACCCAAGAAGGCAGCTCCTCCCGTCCTGCCCAACGGCTTCAAACCCAACACACTTTGTCCCTCCAACAGGACGCAGCTTATTGATTTCTAACAGCATTCATCTCTGTCTTCCTCGAGATGAACTAGACGTGCATTACACAAGCAACCAAGTCCCCGCCTGGAAGCAGCGGAGCCTTTGCCTTCTTTTTTCCACCTCACTTTGCAAGAGAAGGAAAACAAATGGCAGCAGAGACAATGAGAAATTCAACCACCAAATGGAGAGGGAACCTTTGAGAGCGGGAAAACTCACCCATACAATGGAGAGAGCTATGTTGAATGAATAACACTGAAAATGAATCCTTCTTGTCAGGGTAAAAGTGCACAGCAATTAAAGACCTGCTGAACAGACCCCTGTCATTCTCAGAAATAAAAACCCCCAAGGCTCAGCCAGCCAGGGTTACTGCTCTAAATCCAAGCGCAGCTGCACCGACCTGAGTCAACACGGACACAGTCACCTCCCTTGTCCCACACGAAGCTGCACAGGCCACGTGCTGCTCCAACAGGAACGTGCTGGGGACACCCGGGTTTCCCATGGCGGCCTCTGCGCTGCCCCCTGCACAAGCACCAACAGGCCGGCAGCTGTGGGCTCAGCTCCGGCGGTTCCCGGGACCGGGGGCTCCAAGGGCCTGTTCGCACACGGACCTTTGTGCGCGCGCCCCGGCCGCGGGCGCTTCTCCCGCCCCCATCCCGACCCGCCGCTCGCTCACCCGGACCCGCCGCTCGCCCCCCCGGACCCGCCGCTCGCCCCCCCGGACCCGCCGCTCGCCCCCCCGGACCCGCCGCTCGCCCCCCCGGACCCGCCGCTCGCCAACCCGGACCCGCCGCTCGCCAACCCGGACCCGCCGCTCGCCAACCCGGACCCACTCAGGAGCCTCCGCTCGGCCCAGCGCTGCAGCCGGAAATTGCGTCACCGGGACGGGCTAGGCGAGCCGCGCTGCCAGCAGGACCCCGCCAGAGCTGTCCCATTATTCGCCTGACCCGCCAAGTTTTTATACGAAATCTGAATGAGTTGAACCATTATTAAAATAAAAAAGTCTCTGGGTAGCCGTGCCGTCATGGTGGCTCAGTGCAGTGGAAAATCCACTGAACTGAAGATCAGCCTCGGCTCTCAAATAAACTCCTCCCTCCCCGCTCCGCAGCCGCTGAACCCGCAGCACAAAGTGCGATCGGCACGTCCCGCGGTCACACGGTGTCCGCGCTCGCTCGTCACCTCACTCGCTGGCTGCAGCAGCACTAAGGGCCTGTGGATTCCACACCCGGAGTGTTCTGTCCTGTCACAGAGGAACAGTCTTGGCTGCTGAGAACAGGTTCCATTTTAAAGTCGCTGAAGAGAAGTTTCCGCTTCCTGGAATCTCAAAACAGCAGCAGCTCTAACGAACGTGACAGACCATGGGCCACGTGCATTTCTCAGTATCTGTCCTGATCGGTTTTATCTGGTCATTATTAATGCCAGAAAGAGGTGGAAAGATAAAGACAACGGGTTGTGCTGGACAGAATTACATCATTTTTGCCAAATAAAGAACTGAAATAAATAACTTACGCTTTTTCTATGGATAAACAACGTTTAATCCAATTCCTTAATTGTATTCCTTAAACACGTGTTCATTAGAGCATAAGCAAAACAGCCCAACACTCACACCTTTAAACAATAAGAGGTGTGCTTAAATGCAGTGAGGTGTTACATATTCATAATGACCCCAGGAATGCCTCTACATATGGTGAAGCACGTGAAGCATCCAACCCCAAAACTTAACTCTACCCCTAAGACAACTCCGGAACCCCTAACACTAACCCTAATCCAACCATTACCTTAAACCAAATCCTAAAACTTAAGCCTAAATGTAAACCTAAATACTAATCCTAAATCTAATCCTAAAATTTAAGACAAACCCCTAACTCTAACCCTAAGACCCCTTCCTTACTGGGCGAATGATGGGCGTGGTGTTATGAGGTAATTTGTGTCTCAGAAGCTCATAATCCAGTAAAAAGCCTGTGGCTGTGAAGGGGACCATGGGGTCAGTTCTGGCTCTGGAGGTGACAGACCAGCAGCAGGGACATGGCTGGGAAAGAACCTCTGCACTAGGACAGGCCCTGTCCACGAAGAGGACTTGGAGATGGGCTGTCATGTCCATTCTGCCTGAGCACGTGGCAGGACAGCAGCTGGTACATGGTCATGTCTACCAGAGAAGCTGAAAGGCACTCATGGGTTTTACAAGATCACGGTGAGGTTACTTCTGTGTGGTGAGGTGAAAGACCACAAGAAGCCTGACAGGTTGGGTTCCCTGCTTGAAGGGCAGTTTATGAGATGGTCAAGCTTTCCATGGTAGTGGGAAAATGCAGGAGAGGGAGAAAAAAAGGCAAGAAGAGCAACTTGGAAGATAGAGACTGAATATCAGGAGGAAGAAATGTCACTGGAAGGGCACCTGTCATCACAGCCTCCAACGAATCCCTGGGGAGCCTTTGTCAGTAACAGGCCTCAGTGTGGCCCATTAACACTTCAAGGAGCTTTGAAGTTTTGTTTCTGACTTTGCCTCCTTGAGAGCTTTGTTTGTTCTCAGTACCTGAGGTTCATGGACTCAGCCTCAAATGCAGCATGAGCTCACTAAAATGCCCCAAGCTCTCACAAGCTGTGTCTCCTGCATGATTTTCTTCAAGCTCTAGAAAGCTTGTAGAGTTAATTAGAGAGGTTTCAGGAGAGCAGATAAAGAGGACACTTTGAATGAGCACTTTGAAGATGTGATAGTAGAATTCTCCAATGGATACTGATGCAGAGTGTCTCCTGAGGAGGTGTGGACAGACAGGAAAAGCAGATTCAACTCCAGCAGATCCCCACCACAGATGACCTGTGTCCATCAGTGCCAGCCCCTCTCCTCAGACCAGAACAAGAGTCCTGCTCCAGCAACAGAGCAGCCTGACCCAAATGAGTGTCTGCAGAAAGAGGTTTCTCTTCCTGCTGGATTCCTCCCTGCAGGCACAGAAATGCTCCCTTGCTCTTCTCCAGGGACATCCCTTTCCCCAGGTGAGGGTGTCCAGCCTGGCCTGGCCGGCTGGTCCTGGTTCCCTCCCTGTGCTCCCCACAGCGCCCTGAGCTGGCGATGCTGCTCTGCAGAGCGAGGGGCTGTGGTGCCCTGGGGCCATGGGTGACTCTGCTCTGGCCACGCTGGTTGGGCTGGGAAACAGACCCAGCTGGATGAGGATCACTGCTGCTGAGCCCTTTCCATCTTCCCAGCTGGCTCAGGAGCCGAGGACAAGGCTGGGCAGGACCATGGGGTGTCTCTCATGGCACAAAAGGCAGAGGAGGGCTGAACCAAGATGGTGTCCTGAAACATTCTCCAGTCTGACATCTTTTGGCATCCTGGCTCCTCACAGCCTGTCCTGGCATTGAAGGGCCCTTGTTACCCTGTGCCCTCCTCAGGTTCACCTCTTCCTCTGGGACACCTTGCATGATCACTCCTTTCACCAGGACTGTTTTGTTTAACCCAGCAGGCAGCTGAACATCACACACAGCCCTTCTCTTACTCCCTCCAGCCCAGTGGGATGGGAGAGGGAATCAGGAAAGAAACAAACATCTTGGGTTAAAATGAAGACAGTTTAATGAGACAGAAAGGCAAAACAACAGCAACAACAGCAACAACAGCAACAACAGCAACAACAGCAACAACAGCAACAACAGCAACAACAGCAACAACAGCAACAACAGCAACAACAGCAACAACAGCAACAACAGCAACAACAGCAACAACAGCAACAACAGCAACAACAGCAACAACAGCAACAACAGCAACAACAGCAACAACAGCAACAACAGCAACAACAGCAACAACAGCAACAACAGCAACAACAGCAACAACAGCAACAACAGCAACAATAGCTACAACAGCTACAACAGCTACAACAGCTACAACAGCTACAACAAATATAATATAATAATGATAAGAAATAAAATAATTATAGTAATAGTAATTATAATAATAATAATGGCAGTAGTAATAGTAGCAATTGCAAAAATGGTAATAATAATAACAGGAGATATAAACCAAGTCACGCACAATGCAATTGCTCACAACCCATTGAGTGACACCCAGCCAGATCCCAAACAGCGGTCCCCCAGATAACTTTTCTCCAGTTTACATACCAAGCATGACATCATACGGTGTGGAACATCCCTTTGACCACTTGGGCCAGCTGTCCTGCCTGTGCCCCTCCCAGCTTCTTGTGCATCTCCAGCCTCCTTGCTGAAAAGTCCTTGCTTTGGTATAAACATGGTTTAGCAACAACCAAAATATCCCTGTGCTATCAACATTCTTCTCAGATTAAATCCAACACACTGCACTCTACCAGCTACTAGGAAGAAAATTAACTCTCTCCCAGCTGAAACCAGGACAGTGCCCCCCCCTTATTCTGTACCATCTGTGTTGTGCCCGGGTCCCACACTCTCCAATACATTCCAGTTAATCAACAGCACTTTTCCTATCTCTGGAAATACACACAGATCTCATTCCTCAGCCTATAGGCCACACCTCTAAAATGTCCAATGAGTTCATGTGGTCCATGGCTTTGGGCTCCAGGGGTCATAAGAGTCTTTCAGGACAGGAGAGATGGTCTTTGCTGCTGGACTGTTGTGTCCTGTGTCCAGAGCTCGTAGCTGGTGTATCTGTCACAGCCAGGGACAGTGTGTGAGTCTGGGTGGGCAGCGAGTGGCACCTCAGGGAGATCCTCTGACAGCGCCTGGCAGCTCCACTCCTCTCCAGGATGCATCTGCCACTGCTGGTGGGACAGCGCCAGGCAGATCAGTCACAGACGTGTCCCTGTCTTTCTGGATGTGTGCGACCAAGAAGGGAGCTCTTCATCCAGGCCTTGGAACCTGACAAATCCCCCTGGGACCCTGAGCTAAACCCCAACCCGAACCACTTCCACTGACACCACTGCCTAAGCACTAACTCTAACACTTATCCATCCCTTACCCTAACCCTAATCCTAACCCCTGCACTTAAAACTTACCCTACAACTATCATTCACCTAAAACTAACCTTAACATTAACCCAACCACCACCCTAGCCCTACCTCTTAGCCCAAAATCTAACCTAAACCAAAACCCCCATAATCCTAACACTAACCCTAACCCTAGCCTTACCCAAACTATTACCTGAAATATCACCCTAATGTTACCTCTAACCCTAACCCATAACCCTAGCCTAACCCTAAAACTAACCCTAACCCATCATACTAACACCAGCCTTAAACCAAACACTAAACCAAGCCCTAACCCTAAATCCTAACCTGCAACTCTTACGACCGACTCTAACCCTAAACTAACCCTAATTCAAACCCTAACCCATTAACCTAACCCTAAAGCTATCCCAACCCCCAACGCCTAAACCTAACCCCTTACACTAATCCTAACGACTTACACTAACACTACCCCCTAACCACTAACCAGAATTGCAACCCTTAATGCCAACCCCAACCTCCATCTCTAATATAAATCTAAAACCTAACTCTGACCATTCCACTATCACTATTGCCTAACACTAACCCTAACCCTAATGCTAACCCCATCCCTAACTCTAACCTAAAGCTAAAGCTAAAACGTAATCCTAACTCTAACCCAAAACATAAAACTAACCCCTAATGCTAACTCCAAGCCTACATTCTAACCCTCTTCTAAACCTAATCTAACTCTAATACTTACCCATAATCCTAACTCTAACCCTAACCCTAGTCCTACCCTTCAACCCTAATATTAAAACCTAACCCTAACTGCTTACACTAACATTATTCCCTAACTCCGAAACCTAATCCTTAGCCCTAAGACTAACTATATCCTAACACTAATCTAATCCTAACTGTAAACCTCATCCAAACCCCTAACCATAAGTGTAACTGTAAACACCATCATCTAACTCTAATCTAACCCTAACCCTAAATCTAATCTGAAACTTAACCCTAACTCAAACCCTAAATCCTAAAACTAAACCCTAACCTTAACCACTTCCACTGACACAACTCCCTGGCCCCTAAACCTAACCCTAACTGTAAATCTAAAACTAACCACTAACCCTAACTCTAACCTGAACACTAACCAAACCCTAAATGTAAATCCAAACTACACCCTAACCCCGAAACGTAACACTATTCCAACCCATACCCTAACCTTAATCCTAACCCCTACCACTAATTCTAACTGTGAATCTAAAACTGAGCCCTAACCCTGACTCTAACAGTAACCCTAAACTGTAACCCCAATACTAAACTCTAACCCTAACCTAACACTAACTCTATCACTAACCTAACCTTAATGGTAAGCCGTAACTAACCTAACCTAACCTAATGCTAATTCTAACCTGAAATCTACACCTAACCCCTAAATTCACCTCTAACCCAAACCTTAAAGCTAAACATAACCCTAATCTAATCCCAGCCCCATTCATATCCCTAGCCCATGAACCCAGCCACCAACCGTAAGCACTTAGATTAAAATTAACACTAACCCAACCCCAATATCTAACCCTAACCATTAACTCAACCTCTAAGCCTAACCCTAAAGCCTAACCTAAACCTATCTCTAATCTAATGCTAAATCCTAACCCATCATTCTAACTATAACCCTAAACCCCTATCCCAAAAATAACACTAACACTACCTCTAACCCTAAGCCAGTGTCCTAGCCCTAACCCTTCAATATAAATCTAAAACCTAAAACTGACCATTCAAATAACAAAACTCCCTAAGCCATAACCCTAACACTTATCCATCCCTTACCCTAACCATAATCCTAACCACTAAACCTAAAACTTACCCTACACCTATTATTCACCTAACCATAACATTCACCCAAACACCACCCTAACCCTACCTCTTGCACAAAATCTAACCTAAACCAAACCCCCTCAACCCGAAAACTAACCCTAGTATAACCCAAAACCTAAACCTAACCCTAAACCTAAGCCTATCCCTACCTCTAACCTTAACCACTTACACTAAAACTAACCCTAACTCTACCCTTACCCTAACTCGAACCATTGAAATCTTACCCTAATGCAACCTCTAACCCTAACCCATAACCATAGCCTAACCCTAAAACTAACCCTAACCCATCATACTAACACCAGCTTTAAACCAAACACTACACTAAACCAAGCCCTAACCCTAAATCCTAACCTGCAGCCTTTACGACTGACTCTAACCCTAAACTAACCCTAATTCAAACCCTTACCCATTAACCTAACACAAACCGAACACTTATGATAACTCTAATGCTGACCCCTAACGCTAACTATGACCTTAATGGTAAGCCTGAACCCTAATACTAACTCTAACCCTAACTTGGATCCTAGTCCTAACACTAAACCTAAACCCTAACCTTAACCTAACCATAACCCTATCACTAACCTAACTTTAACCATAACCCTTAAACCAACCTAACCCAACACTAACCCTAACATGAAATCTAACCCTAACCTGACCTCTAAACAGAATCCTAACCCTAACTCTAACCCTAACTCTAGCCTCACCCCTAAACCTAATCTCCTATGCTAATCTTAACCATTTACAATAACATTACTCCCTAGCCATGAACCTGAACCCCTATCTCCAACAGAATTCTAAAACCTAACCCTAACCACCTTTTCTAGCACTACTGCCTAACCCCTAAACTTTAAACTTATCTAACCCTTACCCTAATCTTAATTATAATTCCTACCCCTAACTCTAAGACCAACCGCTAACTCTTACCCCAAACTCCAACCCTTACACCTAAGCTACTCCTAACTATGTCCACTAATGCTACTCCCTCAACCCAAAGCCTAACCCTAAATTCTACCCAATTCTCTTCACCCTAATGGAACGCTAATGCAAACCCCTAACCCTAACTCTAACTCCAACTCTAAATCTAATGCTTAGCCTTCTTACTGTAATCACAAATCTAAGCCTCAACCTAAAACCAAACTCTACCCCTAACCCAAACCCAAAAGCCCTAACCTTAATTCTAACCCTAATCCTAATCAAACCCTGACCCTACCACTAACTCTAACCCTAACCCTGACTCTAAACATAACCCTAACCCTAGCCCTGGTTCCTAAAATTAATCCCTAACCTTAACCACTTCCACTGACACGATTCTAATCTAACCCTAAAAGGAAGTATAACTCTAAACCTAAGTCTTAACCACTTATCCTAGCCATAATCTTGTCCTTCAATCTAACCCTTATTCTTCTCCCTAATACCTAAGCCTATCATCAACCCCCTAAAGCTAACTCTAACCCTAACCCTGACTCTAAACATAACCCTAACCCTAGCCCTACCTCCTAAAACTAACCCCTAACCCTAACCACTTCCACTGACACTACTCTCGAACTCTAACACTAATCAAATCCTACCCCTAATACTTGAACACCTAACCCAAACCCCAATGCAAACACATACCCGAACCTCAAACCCTACCTCTCAGACTAATCCCTAGCTTCTAACTCTAGCACTAACCATAACTCTTAACCCTAAAGCCTAACTCTAACACATACCCCTAATCCTAAACCTCATCTAACCCAAACACAACCTCCTAACCCTAACCCTTACCGCTATACTCTAACCTCTTGCCCAAAGTTTAATCCCAACTCTAAGACTAACCCAAAACCTGACCCATAACCCTCACTTAAAACCTTAACCCCAAACACTAACCCTAACCATGCTCCCTAAGCCTATCCCAAACTCTAACCCTAACTCTAGCCCCTAACCCAAAACCTTATCTAACACTAACCCTCAACCTTATCTAAAACCTAACCCTTATCTAAATGCTAGACCTATACCTAATCCTAACCCTAACTCTCAATCTAACCCTAACTTAACCCTTAAATTAAGCCCTAATTTTTACCCTAACTCTAACCTTTACTGTAAATCCTAACCCTAAGACTAAACCTGAAACCTAATGCTAACTCTAGCCCTGACCAAAGCCCTAACACCAAACCCTAACAATAACCCTAATCTAACCCTAAGCCTAACTATAGCAATAACCCTAAATCCTAACTGCTTACTATAACCCTATCCTTAAATCTACTTCTAACTCTAACCACAAAAACAAACCCCTAACACTTATTCTAAACCTAACTCCTAAACCTTAACCCCAACTCTAGCTTGCAAGCCTCATTCTAAACCTCATACTTACTTTAACAATAACCCCTACACCTTAACACTAACCCAAATCCTATCCCTAAAACTAAAATTAATTCTTTTCCCTAAGGCTAAGTCTAATCCTACCTCTAACTAGAACTCGAAAACTAACGACTAACCCTAATCGCAAAGCCTAATCCTAACTATAACCCTAACACCTAAACCTACCTGTAATCTAAACCTAACCTGAAACCTTACCTAATGCTAACTCTAACTCTACACCCAAATCCCTAACCCTTATCTAAGCCTCACCATACACTTTATCTCAACCTAACACTAACCCTAATCCCTAACTGGTAAATCTAATCCTGACCCTGTGCTTTACCCAAAGCCCTATCCCTACATCTGACGAAACACTAGCCCCACCTCTGATGCTAATAAAAACCTACTCCTAACCTGTAGCACTAATTCTCAACCTAACATATCCTCTAACCCTAGCCCCTAACCCTAACACCAAAACCTAACCCTAAACACTAATCCTAACTCTAATCCTAACTAATACACGCTAGCCAAGAAACAATAACCAACAAATGATAACCCTCAGCAAAACTCTGATCCTGGTCCTAACCGCTAACCCCAGCTCTACCCCAAATTCCAACCCTTACTCTAACACTCTTAACCCTAACCACTATTCCAAGCACTACCAGACCCCTAATCCTAACCTCAAACCCAAAATCTAACCATTTCCCTTATCCACAAACCATACCACTAACTACAATGCCAATTCTTCATCCCTAACCCTACCCTAATCCTAACCACTAACACTAACTCTAAACCTAAACCATAAACCTACCTCTAACCAAAACCCAACCTGAACTCTGTCCCTACCCCTAACCCTAACTACTTACCATAATACTCTTCACTAACCCCTAACACTCATCTAACCCTAAGTCTAACCCTAGCACCTAACAGCAAACTGTAACTCTAATCCTAATCCTAACCCCTAAACCTAACTTTAACCCTATCACTAACTCAAACCCTAAACACTAAACCTAAACCCAAGCCCTCATTCTAACCCTTACCCACAATCTGTAACCCTAATGCTAAACCTAATTCTAACCCTGAGCAGCACTCTTAAGTCTCCTCCATCTCCTCTTTTCTTCCTCTTGAGGGGGCAGATGGGCCCTGTGTCCAGACAGGTCCTGGGGCCTGACACTTGCACCACGGGCCTGATCTTTCGGTGCTGACAGCTGGGTGCCTCCCTGCCACCGCTGGGACCCTTGCCTGCCACCTCCTTCCCTGCAGGGGACACTGAGCCCTCCTGTGAGATTCTTCTTCTTCTTCCCTGAGGGCTGGAGACTTGATCCTTGTCCTTCACAGCCAGAGCACAGGGGCTGCTGTCTGCTCCACAGTGCTGCTTACACTGACACTTTCTGGAGGAACCAGGGGTGACCTGGCTGGGCTCCTTCTCGCTGCTGCAGGGAGGAAGGTGGTGCGAAGGGTGGGCAGTGGAACAGCTGGTCATGGGGAGGCTGGGAGCCAAAGGGCTGAGCTGAGGATGAAGCTGAAGGTCGGCTTTTCATGATTTGGCCAATGGAGAGCACATGAGGACAGCCTGCAGAACAGGAAAAGAGGCTGACATGATCTGAAGGCCAGGTCAGGAGCAGGAGCCCCCCTCTTCCTCCACACTCCACAGTGCACAAGCACAGCACCCAACTGCTACCATCTTAGCCAATCCAAGAGAACAGGAGAGGTGGCTGCTGAAATCACTCCCCCGGGACACCTGCCATGTCAGACTGTTGCCTCATGGACTACTGGCCTTGCTGCCATGCAGGAGCCTGGGAGCGACTGGCACCACTTACCTCGACTTGCCAAAAGACCAAGGAGTTGGGGTGGGTGGTGTCCAACGGGTAGGTGTGGTTGGCAAATTGTGACTGAGGTGGTGTGCAATGGTCACTTCTGCTCGCCTTCCACAGGATGCTGCGCTGCAGTTATTGACATGAAAAAAAAAAACCAACAAACTTGGTGATCTAAAGAAAAGAGGATTCCATAAGGCAAGAGAAGAAAATAAGAAGGTGAGCCCAGAGAAAAAAGAAGGGTAAAGACACAGAAGGGGAGAGGAAAGTGTGGGGTGGTCAACAAATCAGAAGTGTTTTCTGTTAGAAGCAGAAACGAAAAAAGGAAGGAAGGAAATTTAAACAACAGAAACCCCAGCGCACTGTCCTGAGCCCTGGTTGCACAGCGGCGCCCAGAGGGCCGGTCCCAGCCCCTGCGTGGGGAGGAGGAGACTCTGCAGCCTCCAGCTGGGGAGTCACCTGCTCCCATCGCCCCAGGGGACAAGACACTCATAGAAGATTGGTGAGGCCACCCCGCTCCAGGGACTGGCACAGCCGCCCCTCTGTCCTGAGCAAGAAGACAGGAGGCGTTTCTCCAGCCTTAATCAGGGATGGGAACAACAGCGGGGACCTGGCCCTGTACCCCAAACCAGAGCAACTGCTGCAGCCCTGGGGCTGAGGGGCTCTCCCTGTCTGCCTCCAGCTTAGCAAGACACCCAGCATCCAGTCTACACTCTCCCCAACACAATCTCCAGCTCAGAAGACACAAGGCACCTGTCGAAGACTCCAGGCAGAAGCTCAGACTCACTTTTTGGGAGAAAGTACCAGCTTCATGGCTGGTGGTGGTGACATGGTGATGTTCAGCTCCAAGCAGCACTGGCCAACAGGGAGGATTTCAATTTTGCCAGTTTGGAGTCTTTGGGTGCAGCCATCTTGGTGCTGGAGGTAGTAGGGAGGTCCATGCCACAGCCTGATTCCTGAGAGGTGCAAAAGCTCCTGGTTCCACCCTGGGCCTTCTGGGACGCTTTGGGCAGATCCCCGCTGTGCCGTGCACTGGGCTGGCAGCACTGCTGCTGCAGGAGTCCCTCTCCAGGGTCTCAGCATTCTCCCCACTGCCCCTGGGCTCCTGGCTGGGGATGGGCTCCAGCAGCAGCTTGGGTGAGGTAGGTGGCTGCTTGCTCTCCCAGGAGCTCTGCCAGGACAGCTCTGCTTTGGCCCCACTTGTGCTGCTGGTGTTGCAGGAGCTCTGAACTGTTCTGGGCACAGGAGGCAGCTGCAGGAGGGCGAGCAGCTTTTTGGGCCTCCAGGCTGAATCACTGTGCCAAGGACACAGGGTGATACTGCAATCCCATCCTCTCCAAGCTCACACAGCAACTCTTAACTGAGCAGGATCCTTCCTGCAAGTCATCCTCCCTCACACCTGTCCATTGGGTGCAGTGCCTGCCTCCTTGCCAAGCTGCAGCCCACCTGCCCTCGCAGAGCAGGCAGAGGGGCAGCAGCTCCCTGCAGCTCTGGTCCAGAACAGCCTTCAGGACTCACCTGGCCTGTCACTGGTGAAGACATGGGTCTGTTGGTCACAGCTTTTTTCACCTGATCAGAGACGATGGCCCCAAGAGATAAAACAGATCATGAGCACAGGGCCACAGACTGCACCAAACCCCTGAGCCTGACCCCAGCCAGGCACTGGCCAGCATGCCATGAGGGACGGCTGTACTGTCCCCAGTCCCGTGGAGCCTCAATGGAGGAGTCGTGGCTCATGCTCAGGCAACAGGCTCTGCTCTGCCAGACAGAGGCAGCACAACAACAGAAGCTGCTTCCCTCTTGCCTGCACCCTGCCTGACACTGGCAGTTACGCAGCCTCGAGAGCAGTAACGGTGCAGCTGCAGGAACATCCCCTGTGAGAGCAGAGCTCCCTCCACCCACACCCTGCCCCACTACCTGATCTCCAGCACCAGGTCCAGGAAAGGGTCAGAGGTCTCCCAGATGCTCTTGCACACTGAGAACTTCACTGCAAAAGCAAGAGCAGTAAGCACACCCTGGCACAACACCTGCACCCAACACCACCCCAGCACAGCACAGGCAGCTGCCGTCTTCCCCCTCTCCAGCTTTGGGCTCTGGGATGTCGGCACCAGGATTCACAGTGTGCAATTCCACTGTGTGCTGGGACAGCAAGTGCTGGTACATAACTGCCAACATGGGCTACTCAGCTGGGGGCAAAGAGCTGGGGGCCCCCAGCCAACAGCTTTTTTCATCACTACAACACACACCACAACCCACAGGAACCACAAGACTGACCAGCTGCACCTCTGGGTAAGTTACACACACTCAGCAGTTTTCCCAAAAGGTTTTTACTGCAAGGCTCTCAGGGTAACCGCTGCCCTGAGAGTCACAGGCCCAGGACCTGGCAGCCAGCGCTCAACACAGAACCACAGGGATCCGCCAAAGATCTGGTGAACCAGCATGGTGGCCTGGGTCTGGTGATCCAACCTGGAGACAGCAGCACCAGAGCTCACACTGGCCCTCCGCAATGGCCACCCCTGTCACCCACCGCTGTGTCCTCAGGATCCAAACCCATCCCAGTGGCAGCTCCTCTCTCCCTTTCCATCAGGAGCATCTTGCCAACATTTATCCAGCACTTGCTGTGGCCACTGACCAGGCCTGGAGCTGTCAGGAGAAAGGACTCCCTGGAGCTCACCCAGCTCTAAACTCAGCCCCAACCTGCTGCTGGCTCGGCAGCCGGCACTGCGAGCAGTGCAGAGATGGAGCAGTTGGCAAAGAGCTTTGCAAGGCAGAGCCCTCTGGGGCACAGCACTGAGCCGGACCCACTTCCCCTCTGCGTGACCGAGCGTCAGCCAAGAAAGTAGAAAGCTAAATTTCAGAGGAACAGAAAATTAACATGTAAACGCTCATTTGGTCCAAGGTCGTACCTGTGGGATCGCCCTGAGGCTCACGGACAGACTCAAGTTCAAGAAGTCAAGTAGCCGCTGCCTACAGGGACGGCTGGAATCAAGGAGAAAGGAAAAGCGTTTCCATTTCACGTTGTGATCTACCTTGTCCTCAGTGACCTGCAGTGCCTGGACGGGGGTCAGGCAACAACATGGGGCCCAGACGCATGCTGAAATTTCCAAAGCTGCAGAGGGGCTGCAGACCCTTGGCTGGGACCTGGCAGCTTCCAAACTACTGTGACCAGGCCACATGCAACACCCCTCAAGAACCAGATGGACAAACATGGGGGCTCTCAGGGCCTTCTGACCAGGAAACCTCTCACACACACAAAACGAAAGCATGGAGCACCAGGGCAAAAAATGATCATCCATGTTTCTTCTAGCAAAGAGCCTGCTGGCTACTGCAAGACTCAACTATTGCAGGAAAATGTTAACAAATAATAAACCAAATATTAGCAAATGCAAAAGGCCAGTGACCAATGAAGACTGAACACTTACCCCTGGGATTGCCCCCAGGCTCAGGAACAGGATTACACCAAGAGGCTTGATCACCATGGACTGCAGGAACCAAACAGGGAGTCAAACATGGGTGAGGAGCTTCCATGGCATGTTGTGATCTCCTTCTTCCTCAGTCACCTGCAGTGATGGGAGGGGGTGAGATAATGACACAAGACACATACAAAGGTGTACGTTCCCACAGCTAGAAATGGAACATGGGTGACCTTTTTGCTGAGACCTAGCAGGTTTTCAGGCAAATAGTATTTATGACCTGTCTGTGTAACACCACCAAGGCACAAAAAGCTTTTGAAAAGCCTCTGAGATGATCTTGGGTACAATCACACATGAATAACCTATTAAAATATGAGAGTTTATTCCCTCAAGCAGACAGACAGTGACAACTTACCTCTGGGACAGCCCAAGGCTCATAACCAGGATCCAGCTGAGAAGCTCGATCACCTCTGCCAATGCCATGCCCTGGAGTCAAGCACAGATCAGAGAGGTTTCCAGGCTCACAGAGCAATACTCCTGCATTTCGAGTAAAAGAGGACATAAAGAAGAGAGAAAAAACAAAACAAAACACAGCACAACATATTTAGGACAACAATGCCCATATATTGCAGAGAAATAGCCCTATTTAGGGAGAAAACTGGAAAAATGACTAAATACTCCAAATATTTGGGGGCTAAATTGGCCAATACAGGCAAAAGATTCTGAGTATTTGGGCAAAAAGTGGCCAAAAGAGGCAAAAACCTCCACATTTGGGAGCAAAACTGCTGGCAAAGGTAAAAATATTCTGTATTTGGGAACACGGCACCTCCATTAGGGGAAAAAAAGGGCAAAAGCACCTGAGCATATCGGGTAAAAAGTGCCAGAAAAACCAAAGCACCACTAGATTTGGATCAAAACTGGCCAAAAAGGGGTATAACATCCCCAGATTTGGAGTGAAATTGGACCAGAAAGTCAAAGTATGCCCAGATTTGAGTAAAAAACAGCCAAAAGTGGCCCAAACACCCCCAGATTTGGGTATAAACTGGACTGCAAAGACAAAGAACTCCCAGATCTAGGCAGAAACGACCCCAAAGGGCACAAATGTGCCCAGATTTAGCTCAAAACTGGCCCAAAGGGCCAAAGCAATCCCAGCTTTGATTTGAAACAGGCCCAAAGGCTCAAAGCGTGCCCTGGGATGGGGCTGTGTGGCACGAGGCTGGGGGGCAGGGAGGGCCCCACAGGGACTCAGTGCTGGTTTCTGCCACTGTGCCACCACTCCCAGCCCCTGCTTGCCCAGAACTTGCCCCTGAAGCAGCCGCAGCCCCTCTCCCCTCCCTGCGGGGCGTCTGCCCCCTGCCCACACCCTGGTGCTGCCTGGCTCGCCCTGCCCGGCCCAGCCCAGCTGCTCTCCCGGCCCCGGCCCCAGCCCTGGCCCCACTGCTGCCCTGCTGAGCTGCTCGGGGCTGGTGCTGCCCCTGCCTGCCCACCTGCTCCCTGCGCTCGGCTGGAGCAGCCTGGGCGTCCCAGGCTGGCAGGGACACCAGGAGGAGGAGGAGGGTGAGGACCATGGCCCCACGCTCGCACCATGATGCTGCTGCTGCCAAGACACAGCACAGCACGTCACCGTGGGGCTGTGACCTCATAGTCACATTGGAATCACCACATCTACACACTACTGCATGGCCTTGTGCTACACGAGCATGGAAGGAACAGAAGTGGAGAAGGGTGCACCTCTTTGGGAGGCAGCGCTGCCTATGGGAGTGCACAGGCTCTCACTTCTTGCTTCCCAGAAATCAATCAATCAATCAATCAATCAATACCAAAAGCTCCATATTAAGAGTAAATTAAAAAAAAAAAAAAGCCAACTTCAAGGGTCTTTACTTGTAACTATTTTTGTCAGGCAGCTCTCTAGGAAGAAATGAGCTTTTCCTGCTAGTTTTGCCACAGCTTCAATGCCTTTAAAGCCACCACTTCTTACCTCTGCTGCTCCAACACAGCCTCACAGCCCAGCAAAATCATAGTGCAGGCAGAAACCTTCACCATACAAAGAGAGAGAGTCAGGAATACGTTACTCTCAAAAAACAGACACTGTCAACCACTCTTTATTTCGCTTACCAAATTCAGACAGTGTAAGAAAACAACAAGGAAGCGAGATTCTTATTTTATGGACCCCATTATATGGACCATTCAACATCAAGTCCAACCAGAGTCTGAACCTCCAAATAAGAAATATCATCTTAAAATTTCTAGGAAAATGAAGGGCTTTCAAGTGGCAAGACCATAAAATGTTCATAAAAGCACTGCTATGCAAGTCCACATCCCTGATCACAGACCACCTGCCCTGGTACATAAGGCAGTGATGTTCTCAGCTGATTCGCAGTCACTGACATCTGGAAAACAGCAAAAGTCTCAATTCTTTAGTGCCAAACATGTAGTTCAGAACTGAAACAGGCAAGAAAACCATCTACAGTCAGTCTGGTTTCATTCGAGGACATCAGGACAAGTTGAGTTCACATTCACCAGGAATCACAGCAGGTCCCACCCGTCCCTGCAGACCCCAACACCGCTCCTGTGCAGGATCCCGAGGAGCAGTAAGCACAGAACAAGAAACCTCCCTTCCAAAGAAGCCCCACAGCTGCTCTTCCAACAAGCTGCATAAGCAGCAGCTGAGAACAACCTCTGCTGTAGCTGCACCCAGCTCTGCTGTCTGCAGAAGGAGACCAGCTCCTAAATGATCCCCAGCCCTTCAGACACAGATCTTCCCCAGGGCAGGGATGAGGAAACACCAGAGTGCACAGACACCTGGTCATTCAGTTGAAGCTGCTGGGGAGAAGGACAGAGGACTAGAAAGAGACAAATGAGACAAGAGAGAAGACAGAGGAGCTGAGAGAGAAAGAAACACACAGGGACAAGGATGGAGAGATGGAGAGATCAAGGCAAAAAGGGACAAGGAGCCGTGATGAGACAGGGAGGAAGAAACAGCAGCGCTGAGGAGCAGGACAGAGGGATGGGGAGGGGGGAGGAGGAGAAGCAGGAAGGGGGTAGAGAAAGACAGGGAGGGGGATGTACAGATGGAGAGACAAAAAGAAAGACTGAGAAATAAAGCAAAGTTCGGATCAAAATGAAGAGACTGGAAAAGGGAAACATGCAGCAATGAGCTGGAGGAAGAGGAATAGAGGGCTGATGAGCAGGAAAGAGGAAGAGAAGACAAAGAAAAGGCAGAGCCAGCTGGACAGGGGTGATATAGTGAGAAAGGATGGGACTGGGAACAGGAAAGGAAGACAGAAAGAAAACCAGGACAGAAAGATATCAAGAAGGAAAAGGGGCAGTAATCTGGACAGAGATGGAGAAAGAAGAACAGGGAAAGGGAAGACAGGCAGAAAGACAGAAAGGGAGCAGGAGAGACAAACAACAATAAGGGTTGGGGGCAGGATAGAGATTGGGGAAAAAATCCTGGGGTGGGCAGCAAGATGGAGAGGGAGTGAAAAAGAAGAGGGGCAGGAATAAGCGCAGGGAGCAGGACAGAGGGATACAGTGAGAAATGATGGGGCACGGAGCAGGACAGAGCAACAGACAAGAATGACAACAAAGAGAAACCAGGGATGATGAGAACACAGAGGAATGGAGACGGAGAGGGAGATATGAGAAACCCTGCACAGAGATTCAGAAGGGTGGAGGAATAGGGGAGGAAGCAGCAGAGGGACAGAGAGAGAAGAGATGAAGAGGAAGAAGGGCACAGTAGGAAAGAGGAGGGAGCAGGGAGGGACTGGGACACAAAACAGGGTGAAATGTCCCCAAGGGCCCAGGACTCACCGCACTTCCTGCTCTCTGCACTGCCAGGCAAGCTGTGGAGTTCAGGCACTTCTGTCTGTCTGTCTTCTCCTCCCCTCCTATTCTGTAGCTCCAGTCGCTCGCCCATCCTGCACCTAAGAGAACACATCGGTGTTCTACAGCTCTTACACCACGAGGCTTCCCGGATACACACCACACACACACACTCTACAGCCGTACAGTAATTTTCCTCACTGACACAGACCCTGCGGGGCACGTTTGTGATCTGCTCTGCTGAGGCTGCTCACAGGGACTCTTCCTCACCCAGAGGGGCAGCTGTCTCTGTGCAGCTGGAGCAGCAGCTGTGGGGATCCCCTGCACTTCACCCTCCAGCTGCTTCCCCTTCTCCTGCTCTCTCCAGCTCCAGCCCCAGCAGCTCCTCTCCACCAAGTGCCCCCTGCCCCCTCCCCCGCCCAGGAGAACAAGCCCAGAGCAGCCCACGCACACCTGAGCCAGAGGCAGCAACAACAGCCCCAGGGCCCCAGAGGGAGGAAAAAGGGCCCCAGGGCTGGGCCGGGGCTGCTCAGCCTTGGGGCAGCTCCACGGCCGCCATGGCAAAACTCACCCTGGCCGCCCGCACAGCAACCACCTGGGCTGTGCCACCATTGGTCGGGAGGGCTGTCAGTCTCCTCCCTTGAGCTGATCCTGCAGCTGATTGGCTGCCTGGGCTGTGACTCTCCCCTGGTTTGGGGCCCACCCTGCCCTGAGGCGATGCTTTCTCTGATTGGCTGCCTGAGGGGTCACTCCCTCCATAGTGTCTGCCTTCCCTGAGGCACTGTTTCCTCTGATTGGCTGTCTGGGATTTCCCACTTGCTCTCCCCACCAAATGATTGGTCAGACTGTTTGTCAATCATCCATGTGCCGCACTCCCACCAGGTGTGATTGTTGCGCCAGCACAGCCTGCCCCTGATCACTGCCCAGTTTGTCCCACTGTCACCAACTGTCCTGCAGGTCTCAAAGCTTGATTGGCTGCTTACATTTCAATCACATGACTTGCCCTGCCTCCTCAAATGTGATTGGCTGCATTTCATCCACTGACTGTCCACAGACTTCCGGGCGGTTGTTGCCGGGCAGCGAGCTCCACCTGAAAATGAGGCTGTGGGCCCTGAGCAAAGGCCATGGGTGATGAAAGACACGTGGGGACCCTAAACATGAGGATTTGGCCCCAGGAAGGAGGCTCTGGGCACTCAGAAGGACAGGCAGATGCTACAGATGGTGCTTTAGACCCTGACCACGAGGGCACCCTCTTGGTTCCCACCCGAGCTGGGTTTGGTGCCCGTGACCCCACGTTCCAGTGTCTGCTGTGCTGTCTGACCACATGGGCCTCTTGTCCTGCCAAACTTCTGCTGCAAATCCTGCTGTAGGAAACAATCGCCTCGCCAAGAGAAGAGCCCGGGCAGGATCTCTCAGCAAAGTGTATTTTATAAACCATTTGGCAAGACCAGGTGTTCTACCCAAAGACAGGCACCGGGAATAGGACAAAACCCCCCGCTTACATATCCACCGATCCAGCTGCACATCCCTCCCCTGCTCCCCGTCGGCTGGTTCTGCAGGGTTACAGACTACCCACTGCTTGCCTCAGTCTACCTGTCTCATTCATCTAACTCTAACAACCCTCTAACCTTACTGATTTATTCAAAATATGGATTCCTGGCTCTTTGGTTACCCTTCCCCCTAGATTAACTTTTAAAATACAGTAATCAGTTTGGATTCTGGGATTATTTCAAATGGACTTTGTTTTACGTTACGGATTCGTAGGCTGATGTCTCTGAGTCCTTCCCCTGCTGGGGTCAGGTGCCAGATCAGTTCCAAAAACAACATTCCCCCTTCCAATGGCTCCTTACAACTCCACATTGAAACAGAAGAGACGGCAAGATGGGCACACACAACACACAGCTCCCAAAACCCACCACAGAGACTTCTCAGAATGGGGATTTCTCCAATTGCCTCAAAACCCACAGAGAAGCAAACATCCCATAAATGAGACACACGAGGCCAACAAGAGTTTGTTTTTAACCGTGTCTTTGGCTTTTCTGCCCTCTGGTGCCCAGTGAGTGTTTCTGAGCAGCGATCCCAGCCGTAGCACGCAGGTTCAGCTCTTCCTCCAGGGCCTGTGGGCAGGCGGGCCGGCCGGCAGAGCTGCCCGTGGCTCTGGAAGGGCTCTATGAGCTCTTCCTGCCACAGGCAGCACTGGCTGCTGGTGCACTTGGGGCAGCTTGGTCCCTGCTGGGGCAGCTTTGCTGCTTCCTGGACTCTTCCTCCTCCTCTTCCTCCTCTCCAGCATCACAGGCGTCAGATGCTGTGTCCTCCCTCATCCAGGCTGCAATCTGTCCCCGTCACCACCAACCGCTTTCCTCATCTGCATCTCCAGGGCACTGAAGCCTTCCTGCTCGTCCTCCTCCTCTGTGCTGAGGGGTCACAGTCCGTGATCTCCACAAATTGCCTGTGGAGATCATAGCGGCGCCGCGGGGATCTGCTCCGCTCCCTCTGCCTCAGCTGGGTCTGCCCCCGAGCAGCTGTGGGTGCAGAACGACACTGGGAGCTGCCGCTGGAGGGCCCTGGAGCTGCATCATGCCTTAGGGCTCGGTCACACCGTGGAGGACTTGTTCTCCAGCTCCTCGTCCTCCTTGCTGAGCGATGCTGGTCTGTGATCTCCAGAACCCGGCTGCGGAGATCATAGTCCCGCCGCGGGGATCTGCTCCGATCTCTCCGCCTTGGCCGGGTTTGCCCCTGAGCAGCTCTGGTGGCAGGAAGAGACTGGGAGCTGCTGGTGGAGGACACTGGAGGTGCTGGTGCAGGCTGGGCGCTGCCATCGGAGGGTCTTGGAGCTGCCTCGTCCCTGTGAGTGGGATCACAGCTCAGGGGACTGGTTCTCCCCCTCCTCCTGTCTGAGTGTTCGTAGTCCCCGGTCTCCACAACCCAGCTGCGGAGATCCTTGCCCCAGTGCGGGGATCTGCTCCTGGGCCTCTCCCTGGCACCGTTCTCCTGGCAGTGGGCAGAAGGGCTGAATCCCTGCTCCTCTTTGCTGCTGTCCTCTCGTGCAGAGTGGAGCACACGCTCACAGGGGTGACAGCGCAGTGGGCACGCAGCTTTCCTTCTGAACACCAGCCTGAGAAAGCCGTGGAAGAAGTGACGCAAGCAGGAGCCCACGGAGGAGCTGCTGTTGATCCTGGCTGGCCAGACGGGGCACGGCCAGCCTGCAGCTGCCTCCTGCGCTCTTGCCCGGCTTTGCTGGCTGGTGATGGTTGGTGCGGATGAGCTGCTGTCCTCTGGAGAGTCCTCCATGCCCCCCACCATGTCCTGCAAAGAGAGCTGTGAGAAGCTCCTGCCCTTTCCTCCTGACCGGACCCACCAGTGGAGAACCCCCAGAAGCTGTGAGGGGACAGCTAAGGGCCTCTCAAAGGCTCCTGGAGGCTGCAGAGAGGCCAGGGAGGACAAATGGGATGGATCCAGGTGGATGCTGGGCGTGGGAGCCGTGCTGCAACTGTGCAGAAAGCTGCCGCGTGGGAGGGAAAAGAGAGCGCTGCCAAGATTCCCAAAAGAAACCCGCTGTCCATCTGGTGCCCTGACCACCTCCTCACAGCCGCCTTAGTCCTATGGGGCAGATGCTGTGTTCCCACAGAACGCACCTGCTTGCTGCCGGCCGCCCACTGACTGAGGAGGGAACGGGCTTCTGGTGGTGCTGGTGAGGAAGAAGCCCTTTGTCCAACTTCCAAATCAGAGCACCTGGGGAAAAAAAGAGGGATCTTTGTTGAGGGCTGTTCTTGCAGCCTCCTCTGAGTTCCGGCATTTTCTTGGAACAGTTTGTATGACAGGAAGAAGATGCAACTAAGACCACAAATGGGAAATGTGGTTGGGCTGAACAATGCAGGTGGTAATTGTCTGCTATGACAGAAACGCTCAGGAGGATGAGAAGAAAAATAGCAAAGCCAGGAAAAGGAAATGTGTTCTGAACACAGTTTAAACTTGTGATTACCTGATGTAAAACAGTAAATAGGCTTGCTGCCTGAGGACTGTGTCACTGTTGCAAAGATTCACAGTCTCATCATTCATGTGGTACCACAGTCCATCACTGGCCTGCAAAGAAAAGCGTCGATATCTGGAGATGAATGGCACGGCTTCTCCACAAAACACAGGCCAAAAACTGCCAAACCAGAAGTGTTCAAAACATATGCATTCCAGCCCCTGAGGAAACCTTCTCCCCTCAAATCCTTGGCTGTCAGTAACACGGCCAGGAAAGTCAGTTTTCCCCAGGATACATTTTTCCTTTGTTCAGAAGGAAGTCGCTTTTCACCTTTATGTAGCAGAAGTAGTGTCCTGCACGGCAGCTGTCACCTTCATGCACCAGGACCGCGTATAATGAGTAGAGGAGCGGTTCTCCGGCTGCCTGAGACATGTACGGGCGAAGATCGAGGTACTGGGGATACTCCACAACCTACGGAGAGACCAGGAGGGCTCAGCAATGACCCTGGAACACTTCAGGACACAGCAATATGTCATGAGTTGGGTGGCAGGAAACTCATCTGGACCAAAGCAGCTCTGTGGGAGCAGAGGACACATTTGTCTTCCCACAGGAACTGTCCCCAGAAGGGAACATGAAAATCTCAACATGAGCAGCTTGCGACAGAGCGTCCAGCTTTGGGAAACCCGCTCCAGGAAGAGCACGTTGCACTCCAGTTGTGCACACACCTTGCTGATCTTGTCGCCGGTGAAGGCTTCAAACCTCTTCAGACACACCGTGAGAACCTTGGGCGCGCCATGGACTGTGAACCTCTTGGAGGCGGCAGTCGTCTTGTCACACCTTGAAAGCCAGGACAGAGCCAAGGGCTGAAACACACCATTTTTTCCCCCAAAGGCCAGACAGCCTTTCCTGTCTCACACATCCCTGTGCTCTTTTAAGGCTATTCAGTACCATAATGCCATGTTTAAAAACCTGTGTCTCATTACTGTGCCTTAATCCAATGTGAAAAGCTGACTTCTGCTCAATGACACCTTCGCACAGGATCCAGTATGAATACATCATCAATAATAGCCTTACTTGCTACATTTAAAGCAGTTTTCACCATCCAGGTGCTCAGGTTTCACAAAGTCTTCCAGAGCTGCGGTGACAGATGTGGCTGCCTGGAGGAGTGAGAAGGGAGAGCCCTGAGCTCTGGGAAATTCCCACACCCAAACAGTTACGAGGAGTTTACGCAAAAAAAACAGCTTGATGACACTGAGGACACCCACTGTGAACCCGCAAGCAGTGCCCAGGAGGCAGAAAGAGGGTGTGATGCTGAACATCTCCCTCATTTCTCAGGGATTCCTAGGGTTCTCCACCTCTTTGTGGCACTGCACAGTTCAGCTACGATGGTATGGGTGTCACCAGTGATGGAAACAACACCCCCACGAGCCTGGGAGCCAGACAGGTGTTGAGGGAGGGCAAGGGAAGAAGGAGGAGGGTACGTCACAGTGCAGAGAGGGGCACGTGTGCCTGTCCAGCTGAAACCAGCACCATGACCCCTGCCATGGCCTCTGCAGAACACAGTCCATTCCACCTCCTGCCCACCACCAACCTCTCTTGTCAGATACAGTCTTAAGCCAACTGTGTGGAATCTGGAAAGCTACAGGGGCCTTGGGACATCTTGAAGCACAATTACAAACTCTCTTACTTTGATATCCAGAGGAACATCCAGGAAGGCCTCGTAGGAATCGGACACCGCTTGGCAGCTCCAGCATGTGACTGGAAGGCAGATGGAAATGCTCAGCAACAGGGGAAGTCGACTGACTGTGCCGGGTTACCCTCTTCACACCCACTGCACCAATCACACCATCGGCTGTTGTTGCAGGCAGACAGGAGGGCACAGACAATTCCAAGGAGAGCAATAGCTGTGGAAAAGTACCTCTGGATCTCAGAAAGCCCCCAAAGATCTGATGGACGATGGTAGTGGCTTGAGAGGAGATGTCCAAGCTGCAAACCAACGGGAAGGTGGAGTTGTCTCCTCCCAGAGTCTGGCTTTGTCTGAAAGCCCTGGGCATAGTTCTCCTTGAGGGGAGGACATCAAGGACTCCAAAGGGCTTGGGAACAAAGGGCTTGGGCAATTTGCTTGCTTACTCTCTGTTTCCTCTCAGACAAGCTCTCTGCATGGCATCCACGATGCAGCGTAAGAACTCGTGGGCATCCTCCTGCCTGCCATGCTCGAAATTTTCTCCTATTTCTAAGAAAGAAGAAGTTACTAGTTCTCTCCTACAAGAATGGCATCAATCATGTCACAGCACCTGCACGGACTCACGTGTGAGAACATCGACGACAGCCCAAGGCTCGATGGCACTGGCTGAGGAATGCAGGACCTGTTGAACGTGCTCTTCCATCCTGCACATCACGCAGAAGATTTTCCGGCGACCTGGAGAGGGAGGGAGGAATGGGAGAGGGAAGCTCCTGAGGTTTGCAAAATATCCACAGCGATGGGAAACCTAATGGAGGTCTTGCAGTTTAAGAATTCTCCATTCCTCCCAAGGTGCCCAAGTCCCAACAAGCCCGGGACATTTTAATGCACAGAAAACTTTCTTCAGAGGGATGCTGAACTGACGGAAGCTTTCTGTGCAATAAGCAAAGGAGTTTAACTTGCAGGAACAGGGACCAAGAGCCTGGGATAGAAAGAGGTGCCTTTCTGAAGATGAACACATCCAGATACAACAAGCTGCTTCTAGGCTTGAGTGTTCCGAGAACACCAACTCAGGGAGCTGACAAAGGAGGGCCACTTTTCTCCTAGATCGGCTTCCAGATTCTGGAAGCCCTTGGGCCCTGCTCAACAGATGTACAAGGAATGTTGCCAAAAGTACTCACAGGCCCGGCTGTGCTCCCCAGAGAGCAGGTAGTTGGCCAGAGGCGGGGTGTAGGTCAGGCACTGCAGGACAGAGTTGAGCCAGCACGTGTTGCCCAGGTTGTGCAGTCCTGCTCCAGCTCTCTGGCTGTGCTGCCAGGCCATGCAAATCTTCTCTGGGGGAAAGAGGATCCTCTGCGGCGGAGCCATTCCCTCAGCAACAACTGCCAAGAAACCACATTGGAAGAGAGATGAGTCCATGTTCTTGCACAGAAGCAGATTTAAAAGTTGAGTTCTGTACAGGAGCACCCAGGAAAACAAGCTCTAAGCTCCCACACAGAAAAACTGGGGGAAGCCTAACACTGCTCTTGAAAGTTCCTGGTCAAGGAGCAGTTTTGGAAAACAGCATGTTCCCCTGCTCACTTTGCCAAAAGTGCAACAACTCTACACTCTGACTTCTGTGCCCTGAGCAACCTTCCTTTCCCTCTGGAGTCTTGACCTGGATCATCCCCCGGCACAGTCTCCCCGTGCATGTCAGGGCTGGAGGGTGCCCGGCAGACGGGCTGCGATGCTGGAGCCAGGCAGGACGGGGAAAGCCCCCAGTGCAGCGGGTGAGGAACTCACTTCAGACGGGCAGGAAAGGTCCACGTCCCACAGCACGGCTGCCTCCTGCCTGCCCAGCTGCCTCTCGCTGCCCGTGCCCTGCAGCAGGAGCTGGGTCCCCTCTGCCAGCACAGGCTGTGCTGGGGCCGGCTCCCAGCTTGGAGCAGCCCTGGGCTTCAGGCAGCATCATGGCCAACACCTGTGGAACCCCCCTGCCAGCGTGCAGGGAAACGTGGTCCTGGTGTTGAGCAGGGAGCGCTCGCTGGCCCCCGCCCTGCCCAGACAATCAGGGCCCCTCACTCACCCATCTCCAGGTCCTGGGCCATGCACAGCTCCTGGGGCTCTGCTGGAGAGCTGCTCTCCTGGGGAGCCCTGTCCTCCTCCAGGGCCACCACGGGGCAGGTGAGGTGTTTGTCTGCCATCTCGTGGGTTTGGGGAAAGAGGTATGGGTGAGGAATTGGGAAGACTTGGTGAAACACCACGAGTCTGCCAAGGGCAGCCGGGAAAGACGTGGGCTGCACTTGGGGAGTCCTCAGCACAAGTCTGCCGGGGGCAGAGGGGAGTCTGCCAGGGGCAGCTGAAGTGAGGGTATGGTTGGACTCGATGATCTTAAAGGTTCGCTTCCAACCAAAAGGATTCTCTAAATCTCAAACTCAATGAAAGACGTGGGCTACGCTCGGGGGCTCTCGCCAGCTCCGTGCTCGCACCCTGTCTCGTCACCGTCCTGCCGGACAGTGTGGGCTGGGGCTGCAGCTGCGCTGAGCACAGGCAGGGCAGTGGGTGTCACCATGTGAGGTCACAAAGGGCCCCACTGTGACCCTGCGCCTGGGGAGCGAGGGGCAGCATGTCCCGTTGGGAGGAACAGGCCAGTTCAGCCCTGGGCACGTGGGTGCTCTCAGGTGTCTCCAGGTCCCCCTTTGCCCTCATGTCCCCTTGGGACTGCCCTGTTGCCCTGTGGTATGTTCCAGAGCCCCGTGTTCACCTGGCTGGCTGATCTGAACAGCAGTGAAGCTGCTCCTTTAGTGGGTTTGTAGAGATTTCTAGGGAATTCCAAGGGAGGGCAGCAGAGGGGATGGGCTTTGTGTGCTGTCTTACCGCTTACAGAAGCTCTCAGTGGGTGAGGATAAACTGACCATATAACCAAGTGACAAACTGTTGGAGCGGGCAGAGCACAAAAGGAGGAATCCAGGTGGTGGGGGGTGAAAAAGGTGGAAAGGCTGAGGTACTAAATGCCTTCTTCACCTCAGTCTTTAACAGTCAGAACAGTTGTGCTCCAGGTACCCAGCCCCTGTAAGCAGAAGACAGACATGAGGAGCAGAGTGAAGCCCCAATGATCCAAGGGGAAATGGTTGGCAACCTGCTACACCACTTGGAAACCCACAAGTCTGTGGGGCCAGATGGGATACACCCGAGGGTTCTGAGGGAACTGGCGGAGGGGATCACTGAGCCACTTTCCATTATTTACCTGCAGGAGGACAAGAGACACAGAATATCGCTGCTTTCCCTTATTAAATTCATCAGTGGCCACACAGTGACATTGTTTCTCGTTTAACTGTTCCTGCAGTAGTAACAGCTCATTATGGGGCCCTTGAATTGCCTTACAGGTCTGGGCTGAGTTTTGATCTGGACTGTTGCTGTGCTTGGCGGCTGCTGTCCTTGCAGACCAGATGAACTCACTTCTGCCACCCTGCCTGGCAGTTCATTCCATCCGCGTCACAGCTCTGTCTGCAGCACTGACAGCTCCAGCTCCCCCAGTCAGGTCCCTGGCTGAGGACATTTCCTCACATCTGGGCTGAACCACCCCAGCTGTGGCACCAGCCCAGCTCTGACCTGCCACAAGGAAACCTGGTACCAAGTGTCCAAGAGCCCATGTGTGCAAAGGCTTTGCTGCAGAGCACAGACATGACATGGCCAAAGATTGATGAATGTCTCTCTAGACCCAGGAGTATAAAACCAGGATAAAATGCATGAACTCATTCAACTGAAGATATTCCTCCTTCAGCTTGGAGGAATTAGATCCTTTGCTGTAATCTTCCTGGTGTCCTGTCTAATGATGGGACAAGAAAAGTTGATTCTCATAGTAATTCATTGTTTAATACAAAGACGACAATGATGTGTCTCTGAAGAGGAGAGAGAATCAACATCACTGATTAATTGAGGTTGTTTGAAAGGATGTGCTCCTAGAGCCCCAGGGACACCTGGAGGAGTCCAGAGGGGACAGAGAAAGGGATATCATGGGCTGCTCCTGTGCTGCTGAGCTGGGCTGGGCTCCTGGGACACAGGGAGCTCATGGCAGCGGCAGCGCTGCAGAGAGACAGCTCTGCCCAGGAGCAGCTCCTCTGCAAAGCGCAGCAGGGCTGAGGGCTCTGCCTGCAGCACCGAGGGCACAGGAGCCAGGCATAGAGAGGGGAAAGGCAATGTGGGGGGTTGGTTGCTGAGGGCTCACTGAGAGACAAATCTTCACAGTTCTAACACGGTAAGTCTCTGGCTGTAGGACAATGCAGCTGCATTTCTTGGGGGATCTCCTAAAGATGATACATCCCACAATTTACAGGGTCTGTCAGGTCTCTCTCACAGTTTTTCTCATGTAGAGGACAAGAACATGGTCCAGACCAGCGCTTCGCTGCTGCACTGTCAGAGGAACAGGGCAAGATGGCAGCTTCTGCTGAGGGCGATTGCAGGGGGAGCACCTAGGGGTGCCCAGGGCTGTCCTGCAGAGCAGGGTCCCTGCACCCCAGGGCTGTGCCGGGCAGGGACTCTGCCGCCTGCCAGGGTCAGCGCTCAGCCTGCCCGGGAGATCCCACGGCAGCAGCTGTGGGGGGAAGGAGCGACCCCCGGCAGGGCAGGCAGGGAGCTTGTGGGGTTGAAGGGGGCTGTGTGGGTCAGGGCTGCTCAGAGCTCCAGATCCCCCCACACACATGGCAGAGGGTCCTTCTGACCAACGACATCGAGACAGCAACAGCTGCAAGGGAAGGAGTCTGTGCTTTCAGTTTTCCACTCTTGCTTGTCTGGGTGTGCAGTGGAGATGGGGATTTATTTCTCTCATTGGAGCAGACACTGAGACCCCAGGTCTCGTTAGGACTTGTCTGAGCTGCTCCTGAGCCCCTGCACACACAGAGCTGCCCCTTGGCAGTGCCAGGAGGTGTGAGCAGGACAGAGCTGAGCACACAGCGGGTGGGACGGGGTCTGTGACACTGACAGGGAGCAGACCCAGGGACAGAGACACAGCTGCAGGCAGCACAGACATGGGCAGGGAGAAGGAGGTGGACCAGAAATGCTGGGGAGGGGATTCAGGACCCCCCTGCAATCCCCTGCAGTGCAGACACATTTCCCAGTGCAACCCCTGGTCTCCTCTCCTCCCCAGCAGACCCTCTGCCCCAAAGCCATGGGGTCCAGGTCACAAGTCTCCACCTCAGCAGCTGGACCTCCAGGTGAAGGGGTCCTGGAACGTGGTACACAAAAAAGGTGCTAAAAGTACTTGCTCTACAGTGTCATTATGTGAGTGGCAGCAGCACAGCTGGGTCAGGAGAAGGTTCCACAGCATGCCCGTTTGCCTTTCTGTCCTTGCTATATTTTCTGGTAGCACTGCAGTGTCCTTCCCTGTTTCTCTACCTGTCCCTAGTGCTCTTGCTCTCTGGGGTTGGGGTGGGAGTGTGGGTTAGTTTTTGTTCTGACACCAGCTCAGAGGGTCTTGCCCCAGAGCTGTGTTCATGGAAACTAAATGCCCAAACTCCATTTTAAACTGTGATGAACTCTTTTCTTCAGTTGGTAGAAACAGAATGAGCGGAAACATCCCTCCATCAGGGAGGGGGTTTTCCATGAGAAACAGCATGTTTATTTTCCTCAGAGAAGTCTCCCCTGATATGCCACTGTCTTTTCCTCCTTGCACAGGTCCTCATGCCCACAGGCAGCAAATGCCCAACATCAGCTCCATCACCCAGTTCCTCCTCCTGCCGTTCACAGACACATGGGAGCTGCAGCTCTTGCACTTCTGGCTCTTCCTGGGCATCTACCTGGCTGCCCTCCTGGGCAATGGCCTCATCATCACCACCATAGCCTGGGACCAGCACCTGCACACCCCCATGTACTTCTTCCTGCTCAACCTCGCCCTCCTCGACCTGGGCTGCATCTCCACCACTGTCCCCAGATCTATGGCCAATTCCCTCTGGGACACTAGGACCATCTCCTTTTTGGGATGTGTTGCCCAAGTCTTTCTGTTTGTCTTTTTTTTTTCAGGAGAGTATTGTCTTCTCACCATCATGTCCTACGACCGCTACGTTGCCATCTGCAAACCCCTGCACTACAGGACCCTCCTGGGCAGCAGAGCTTGTGTCCACATGGCAGCAGCTGCCTGGGCCACTGGGTTTCTCTATTCTCTGCTGCACACGGCCAATACATTTTCACTGCCCCTGTGCAAGGGCAATGCCCTGGGCCAGTTCTTCTGTGAAATCCCCCAGATCCTCAAGCTCTCCTGCTCACACTCCTATCTCAGGGAACTTGGGCTTATTGTGGTTAGTGTCTGTTTAGGATTTGGGTGTTTTGTGTTCATTGTGGTGTCCTATGTGCAGATCTTGAGGGCCGTGCTGAGGATCCCCTCTGAGCAGGGACGGCACAAAGCCTTTTCCACCTGCCTCCCTCACCTGGCCGTGGTCTCCCTGTTCCTCAGCACTGCCATGTTTGCCAACCTGAAGCCCTCCTCCATCTCCTCCCCATGGCTGGACCTGGTGGTGTCTGTTCTGTACTCGGTGGTTCCTCCAGCAGTGAACCCCCTCATCTACAGCATGAGGAACCAGCAGCTCAAGGATGCTCTGTGGAAACTCATATCCTAGTGTTTTCTGAAGCAATAAACTGCCCATCTTCTTCTATATAGGAGTTTTAATGTAGCTAATTACAAGCCCAGCCTGTCAACTGGATTTTCTGGTGTTTTTGGTGGTTTTCTAATTGTGATAATGTTGTCATCCCCTTTCTAATTCACTGTTGGCTTTTCTTTTATAACTGTTGGCTGCTTAAATGAGCAGCAGTGCTCTCCTTGTCTCTAAACAGAATAAAGGGCTGTTTAGCGACTTGTTTTTCAGTATATCTTTCCTGCAAGGGCTTTTTGGAGCTGCAGAGACAGTTCCTGTGCGTGGGTGGAGGGGAAAACAGCTCTTCCATGTCAGCCCTGCCAGGGAGCACCAGCGCTTGTTCTTCCAGAGCTGTTCTGGTTCCACTCCCACACTCTCCTTCTCATCCCTTGTGTTGGTGCAAGGCCTGAGTGCTCTGGCAGCTTGGTCACCATCCTGCTGTGTGTCAGTCCTGTGAGCACAGGCAGAGACAGACAATGGGCACTGCTGTGACAGAGCTGGCCTCACAACAGCCTTTCCAGATAGAAAGGTGATCTCCTATGGGCAATACACGATGGGTTATATCTTCAAGCATATGCTTATGATAGTGTCCCACAGATTCAAACACCAGTGTACAGCTGAACAGCGTGTGTGTGCAGGGCTGGCACACAGCAGTGTCCTCTCACAGCCAGGCTCCTGCCAGAGACCTGCAGGACCAGCAGAGCAGGGGCTGGGCTGTGCCCCTGTTCACTGGACACCCCACAGAATCTGCCCCAGGGCATCATCATGGACGGGCCCCTCTCAACCACCATTTCTAGCCCTGACTTCTCTCCCCAGCTCACAGAGATTGTTCTTCCCTCCATGGAATGACACTGAATGACTAGGTCAGCACTCCATGTCTGCATTGTACAGATGAGATGTGAGCACGCACATCCTGGATGTGAGGTGAGATGTACCCAAGTGAGCACAAAAAACATCAGCTATTCCTGGAGGTTCCATGAAGGCCTGTGGGACAGACAGTGTCTTGAGGTCACTTCATGTTGGGAGAAACATCCTATGGGAAACTGCCTGAATGCAGCACTGGGTTATGCTTCCTTGAACTGAGGTCCCCGTGTCCATTCCTCATGATGTGGGACATGTCAGATGAGTGCAGAGCAGGTGACACACCACAGG
Source organism: Streptopelia decaocto (assembly GCF_964273445.1). Classification (NCBI taxonomy): domain Eukaryota; kingdom Metazoa; phylum Chordata; class Aves; order Columbiformes; family Columbidae; genus Streptopelia; species Streptopelia decaocto. The sequence continues at coordinate 122,900 of NW_028116876.1, forward strand.
GCTGAGGTGCCTCCTGTCTTTTGGAAGTGGCACCAGGAGGCCAGAGGGAAACCAAGAGTACGGCCTCTATGTGCAACAGGGAAAGATTCCGTCTCTGAACACCCCTGGGTGCAGAAGGAGTTCACGAGGCCAGCTCAGACTTGGATGGCAGACAGAACTTGACATTTCTGTGTGTGACTCCAAGAACGAACAGTGCCTTGGTGATATTCATCTCAGCTGCTGGAACGGCTCATTGCAAGTGTTCCTGTCTGCTACATCACCCTTGCCCATGATCCTGGGTTGTGCTCTCAAAAGTACCAGAGCACTCATAGAGGTTCTGGGGTCCTTGGAAAAGCAGACATCCGACCCAACTTCAAGAAGGGCTCTTTATTACAATCCAGCCATTTTCCTCAAGAGGAGCTGCTCCTCCACCTGGTTTAGCGCCAGCAGCACAGGGCTCTCAGGGTCCATCGAGATCTTGGCCGCTTCCATGAAGAGCACACGATGACAATGGTCTTAGTTGCCAGGGAGCAGATGGAGGGTTCGCTGTCCTCCTCCAAGGGCTGAAGGGCTGCAACAGAAAGAAGCAGAGCCCAGATGAGCTCCCATGGCTGCAGAGACCCCCAGGCATCCCCTCCAGACCACGCTCCCTACTCACCGCTGCAGATCTCAGACAGACTCTCCTTGCTTGGGTCCCTCAGGTGCCGCACAGCCAGCCCTGGGCACAGAGTTCCGTCAGCCCCTGCTCCCTCCCCTCATCAGGGCTGACCCCAGGGGAGAGCAGGAGCCGAGATGCTGGGACCGAGCGAGGCGGCCACCACGGCCACCTGCGTGGGCAGGGCTGGGAGGGGAGGCCAAGGCCCTGTCCGGGGCAGCCGGGGCTCTGGCAGCCACAGGGCTGCTCCTTGTGCCAGGGCAGCAGTGGGGACTGGGGCCAGGCTGCCGAAAGAGGGACCCGAGGGCTGTGACTCACCGATGAACCTCACGGCCGCCTCTCGCAAGCTGGCCTGAGCATCCCTCAGGTACGGCAGGCTCAGGCTCAAGAGCTCTTGAGCTCTGCTCCTGTCCCGCTCCAGCTGGAGAGAGCACAAGGGTGTGAGCACGTCACTGTCCCTCCCCAGCTGGCCGGACCAGTCCCTCCCCACAACAACCCACATTCCCCTTCCCCCCCGGCCATCCACGTGTTCCAGCCAGGAGCCCTGTGGGGCTGAGAGAGAGACACAGGCGGAGGGGTCCCAGGGGTGCTGAGAGCCCTCCCTCCCGCTGGCTGCGGGGCAGAGGGAAGAGCCCCTGGGGGCTCTGTTCTTGACGACAGGGAACAAGGATGCAGCTCGGGGCTGCAGCAGGACAGGCGAGGCACATCTGCAGAGCCCACAGCACAGACATGTGGGGCAGCCCTGTCCAGCCTGGGCCCTGGGCCTTGGGGGTTGTCCTCACCAAGCTCTCTCCAATCCGCCATGTCTGCTCTGTCTGCACCAGGTGTTTGAGCTGTTTCCACCTGAGCAGTTCTGCGGCACCGAGGAGGGCTTCCCTGGCAACCTACGGAACAGCAGAAGCTGGGAGATGACACCATGTTCTGGGGCAGGAGACCTGGTGTCCCCCTGCTCTGTGCTTTGTTCCTGGGGTGATTCTGCCCTTAGGGACCGGGGACATGCCCTGGCCCAAACGCCCAGGGGTCTCTTCCCTGCATCACTGCTCGGCTTTGAAATCTGTACCTTGGCCACACTCAGCACTTGGTCACTCATGCGGAAGAAGAGAGGGAGCAGGCCAAGTCGCACTGTGTTCTTCATCTCCCTCTTGTCGTTCTGCACCACCATCTTCATCAGGTCTCTGAAGAAGCTGATGGAGCTCTCTCTCAGCTGGCTCAGCTCCTGGGAGGGAGCAGCACAGTAGGACCTGAGCACCAGCAGCTCTCTGCCCACGGGGAGCAGAAGCTCCTGCATGGCTGATGGGAGGGGAGATGCTCCAGGGCGGCATTGTGCACACTGCAGTTGTGGCCAGATCTGTGGCCCTGGGTGCGTGAAGGGCCACTCAAGGGACTTGCTCAGGCAGTGCCTGTGCCTCAAAACGCCATCCCCGCATCCCCCAGCAGCCTCAGCAGCCATGGTGGGGAGGAGCTGTGGGAGCAGCTGGCAGGGAGAAGCTGGGCTGGGCTGCAGAATGCAGAAACCATCCCACAAGAGCCCCAGGGAGAAAGGAGTGAAGCCCCTGCTTTGAGTGGCTGGGCAGAAGGGCAGCTGTCATTGTCCAGTGCCCACCCGCGGGGCTCAGGCTTATACATCAGTCTTATACATCAGCCTTACGTCATCAAAGAAGGGCAGGAGAAATTCTGCCAGCAGCACAGCGATGGGACTGGCCTCCTCCCTCTCCAGCTGAGCCATCACGTTTCTGAAGACCACCAGAGCCTTCATCCTGATGGCCTTATTGCCATACTGCAGGACCCACATCAGGTCTGGCAGCATGACCTTCATCTTTCTGGCCTGTATGAAGAAGAGAGTTGCCCTTTTGGGACCAGGTCCATGTGTGGAGAGCTCCCCAGGCAGCCCCCAGGCCCCACCATGGCAGGGAGGGCCTTTGGAGCAGGCACCCCAGCGCCTGACTGCCAGCCAAGGCCAAGCCCGAACCCACTGCCCCGGCCCTTGGCTGCCACCATGGCTGCCCTTGGCGACACCCTACTCACCATCTCGTCTCTCTGTGACAGCGTCATCATGCCCCTGAGCAACAGGGAGAGCACCGTTGGCCTTCGTTGCCTCAGAAACCTCATAACTAGGTACATTGGAGCAAACTCCTCCTCTTGCAGATCACTGCTGGCCAGTATCTGAAAGCAAGCCAGCAGTGAGTGACCGGCAGAGCTGCTGGGGCTTCTGGCACCGTGCAGCTCCTGGGGCACCAGGAGCTTCTTCCAGTAACTCACAGCCAAGCGAAGGATGGCGGTGTCCTCCCGGTGTGTATACAGGACCCTATAGTGCCGGTCCTGGAGTTGGATGTGCAGCTCCTTCAACACGTTCTGCAGGGTCTGGGGCACGGAGAACATCACCTCCCACAGTGCCAGGGCAGTGCTGCAAGAGAGCGCTCTGTCAGCAGGGCAGCCTGGGCCACAGCAGCGTGTCTGGGCTCCGCGCTGCAGGACGCCTGGGATGCCCTGGGCAGCAGCAGAGGCTGAGCTGGTGCTCCCGTGGGGCTGGCAGGAGGGCAGTGAGGGGGCTCTGGGCTGGCTTGCTCAGTTGTGGCTGCTGCGGGCCTGGCTGACCCCAGCGCTGGAAAGCGTGGTGGGATGGAGGGTCCTGCTCCTCGGGGGTGTCCTGCAGGATTCCTTGGTGCTGGCAGCCAGGGTGTCTCTGGGCCCCTTTCCCCACAGGGAACAAGCCCTCATGGCTTTTGGGGCCGGTACCTGTCTCCTGGTGGTGCGATTGTCAGCAGCGTCGACACCACCTCCCCAGGGCACTTGTCAGCCAGGGGGACAATTAGGGTCTCAACACTCTGTTGGGCTGGTGCCGTGCTGATGCACTCCAGGGTTTTATAGATGCAGCTCGTGATCTTTGGCACCTGGAGGAGACACAGGTGAGGATGGTGCTGCCACTGGAGTGCAGCCATTTCCTCAGCTTTCCTTGCCATCCCTCTCTGCCACCTTCATGTGGCTTCATTTTACTGGGATTTGAGAGGAAGAGATGGATGGAAGGAGGAACAAGGCCTGACAGGGCCGAAGGGCAGGACAATCCAGCCAAAGGCCACTTACATCCACCAGCCAGAAATCGCAGTCTCTCTTGACCATGTCCAGCATGTTTCTGGCCGCCTCCTTGCTAAAGGTGCTGGAGTCGCTCATGGCCTCGATGAACACCAGGACTATGTCTGTTTTCTCGGAAGGCTGGAGGTATTCTGTAAAGAGCTAAGGGAGGAAGGGAGGCAGCAAAGCCAAGTCACACCGAGTGCCCCGGTGCTGCTGCGTAGCCGGGCAGTGCCAGCAGCCCTGCAGAGACACCCGGCAGTGCTGCGGCAGTGCCCGCAGCAAAGCTGGCAGCAGGGGCAGCAGTGACTGCTGGGGAGGAGGAGAAGAGAGGCCCGGGGAGAGGGAGGAGGGTTGGGGTCCTGGGCACAGGCTGCTGGCCCTGCCGTGAACCAGGGGTTGCTGGTGGCCAGCAGGACTGGGGCTGCTGCTGGGACACTGGAGAGCAGCCCTCGCATCGTCCCTGCTTGGGGACAGCAGGAACCCTCTCAGCAGGGACAGGGAGGCCACGCCAGCCCCCTGATTGTGGAGGCCTTTGTTCACACGAGTCCCCTGCTGGTGCCACCAACAAGAGTGCCAGCAGGAGCTCTTTACCATGACGTCGGGTTTTAGCCAATCCTCAGAGGAGCTGTCGGGATCTTCCAAGTGGGGCTGTCGTGCTTGATTCCTCCTGTCTGAACAGCAGGGAAACAGAGAGAACTCAGTAAAGCACAGCAGCTTTGTCAGCAAGCTTCCCAAAGCACCCCGAGATCTGCCCTCGTGATGGCAGGGCGTAAGTGGGCAAGGAGAATTCTGGAGGGCATCAGGAACAGCTTCTTGCTACAAGCACTGGAAGCTCTAGCCAGGAGGACTCAGAGATAGACCTGCTCTTCACTGGCAGGAAAACCATGGCTTTGGGTCATGGCAATCAGCCGTATGTTTGGGTCTGGGAACCACAGAACAGCGGGCTTCAGGATCCCGAAAGGAGGGAGGAAGGAGAGCAGCAGAGAACAGATCCCAGACTTTGGGAGAGGGCTCAGCTGCTGCAGCAAAATGGCAGCTGGGATGCTACGGGAAGCAGCTGGGAAGGACAAAGGAGGTGAGGAACAGGAGCAGACCCATTGGGAGATGTCTGTGTGTAGAGGAATTGAGCCCAACACAACTTCTCTTACTGTTTTGTCCAGCCAAGAAGACAGAAAGGTGCTGCACTGCATCTCGAGCCAGAGTTCTTGCCTCTTCCCAGGAATGTTGGAAAAGGAGGAGATGCCCCAGCAGCTGTCCCAGCTCAGGGATCTGGATGTCTCTATAGCTGACAGGGCCGTGTATGTCTGTCCTAGAGCGGCACCAGGCCTGGGCGAGGGAGACAGAACAGCAGGAGGGTTGAGGGCAGGCGGCTTTGCCAAAGCCCTGAACCCAAGCGCGTGTCCAGGGCTCCGTGGGCAGGCAGGACTGTCCAGGGCCATGCCGGTCACAGCTCCCAAAGCAGCTGGGTGGGTAACAGCCCCGCGTGGGGAGAGCTGCAGGCTGCTCTGGGGTGCAGGGATGGGCAAACGGTCTGGCCGGAGGGTGCCTGGCTCCTTACCCCCAGTGTGGGATTCTCAGCCAACATGAAGCTCAGCCCCTCAATCCTCCCCACGGTCCTCTGCCGCACATGTTCTCTCTCGGAGCTGCTCAAAGTCAAGAGCATCTGGGAAGAGAGAAGCTGCTGGTGAGCACTGGGAGCCGCCACCACTCCAGCAGAAGCAGCACCGCTCAACTCTTGTGCTGGACTGGCCCACTCCATTAAGGGTTCCCCAGGACTCGACCAAAGCCTGTAGCGAGGCTCTTGCCCTGGGGTCCCTGGCAGGCTTGGGGCACATGCCCCAGGCCAGCCCTGTGGCCAGGCAGGAAGGCAGATGCCACCCTCTGCGGCCACTGTGCTGCGGAAGAGCCTGGAGGGCAGCCCCTGGTTCCCCGGGGAGGTGGGCACCCTCCCGGCAGCGCTCTCTGCACGGCACGGGGTGGGACTGTCCGCTCCAGAGTGGACACCCTGTCCCCCAGGGTGAGGAACAGCCCTTGCGAAGCCCAGACTTTGCACATCCAGACCTGGAAGATATTGTGCAGCAGGTCACTGACTCTGGAGGCACGAGAGTTGAGAAGAAACGCCTGCAGCATGTTGTCCATGGACCGCATGGTCTGCAAGAACACAACGGGTTGTGGTCGTGTTTCCTGCCACCCCTCTCACTCCCAGGAGACTGATCTGAACTCCCAGCACTGAAGGACGACTCCCGCACTGCTGCGCTGTGCCCGGGAGAGACCCGGGGCAAACAATCTGCTCTGGGCAGAGCAGCCTGTGAAACTGGACATGGCCAGGCCCACAGGCAGGGGACGAAGGGATGAGGGTGGGACAGCAGACCTGAGACCCTGCCCTGCCTTGGATCTCTGGTTCTATCGTGGCACGGGGTGGTTGGGGAGCAGACAGAGGGACCGGGGGCTCCTGTAGCTCACGCAGCACTTACTTCTAAGTAGAGGTAACGGTCCATGTCCTCCACTTCTGGTGGAAGCGCGAAGACACTGGAGAAGCAGGCTTGGAGCAGCCTTGTCTCCTTGCCCTCCAGCACCCTCTCCACTGCGCTGCAAAGAGAGAGAGCAGCCAGCCGCACGCTGGTACCTGGAGCAGCGCCTCGAGGCCTCGTGCAGGCGGCCCCGAGAGGGATGGGCAGGTACCTCAGCTCAGCAATGGCACGCATGGCGATCTGCCGCAGCGCCGTGCGCAGTTGGTCCCTGGGCTCCTCTTCCAGCAGCACCTGCAGAGCACAGCCAGGATGGGACCTGCAGCTGCCAGCACCCAGCGCCACCAGCCCCCGGCCCTGCCCAACGCTGTCCTCACAGGGTGCCGGTGCCGCAGTCCTCGACCCCTTCCCCAGAGCCGCCGGGTATCCCCTCACCTCGATATTCTCTGCCAGCTTGTATCTCCGGCAGAAGACATCCAGGCCCCTTGGCGAGCAGTGGCGCCTGCTGGTGTCACACAGGTCACGGATGTCCATAAGAAACCCAATCTTGTGGCTCTCCTCCTGGCAGCCGGGGAGCAGAGAGGCAAACAGGGAGCGTGAGATGGGGACACGCGGCCAGCGGCACCGCAGCATGGGGGTGCAGTGCCCATTAGAGACCTGGGAGCAGCAGCTCTGCCCAGCCTGCACCCTCCAGCACTCCACAGCAGAGCCCCTGTCAGCAGATGCCAGCACAGCCGCCTTTAAAGCGGCCGCGGTTACCTTTTCTGGGCTGCTGAGAAAGGACACGATGGAGTCCATGTATCCCCTTAGAAGTCCATTCACAGGTAACGCATCGGCATCTAATAAAGGGGGAGAGCAGGGAGGGCTGCAGAGAGGGTTTGCAGGCAGGACAGAGCAGAAGGAGATCTGCCCCCCATCCAGCCGCACGCCTGCTGCCCCGGCACAGTCTCCCCGTGCATGTCAGGGCTGCAGGGTGCCCGGCAGACGGGCTGTGATGCTGGAGCCAGGCAGGACGGGGAAAGCCCCCAGTGCAGCGGGTGAGGAACTCGCTTCAGACGGGCAGGAAAGGTCCCCGTCCCACAGCACGGCTGCCTCCTGCCCGCCCAGCTGCCTCTCGCTGCCCGTGCCCTGCAGCAGGAGCTGGGTCCCCTCTGCCCGCAGAGGCTGTGCTGGGGCCGGCTCCCAGCTCCGAGCAGCCCTGGGCTTCAGGCAGCATCCTGGCCAACACCTGTGGAACCCCCCTGCCAGCGTGCAGGGAAACGTGATCCTGGTGTTGAGCAGGGAGCGCTCGCTGGCCCCCACCCTGCCCAGACAATCAGGGCCCCTCACTCACCCATCTCCAGGTCCTGGGCCATGCACAGCTCCTGGGGCTCTGCTGGAGAGCTGCTCTCCTGGGGAGCCCTGTCCTCCTCCAGGGCCACCACGGGGCAGGTGAGGTGTTTGTCTGCCATCTCGTGGGTTTGGGGAAAGAGGTATGGGTGAGGAATTGGGAAGACTTGGTGAAACACCACGAGTCTGCCAAGGGCAGCCGGGAAAGACGTGGGCTGCACTTGGGGAGTCCTCAGCACAAGTCTGCCGGGGGCAGAGGGGAGTCTGCCAGGGGCAGCTGAAGTGAGGGTATGGTTGGACTCGATGATCTTAAAGGTTCGCTTCCAACCAAAAAGATTCTCTAAATCTCAAACTCAATGAAAGACGTGGGCTACGCTCGGGGGCTCTCGCCAGCTCCGTGCTCGCACCCTGTCTCGTCACCGTCCTGCCGGACAGTGTGGGCTGGGGCTGCAGCTGCGCTGAGCACAGGCAGGGCAGTGGGTGTCACAATGTGAGGTCACAAAGGGCCCCACTGTGACCCTGCGCCTGGGGAGCGAGGGGCATCATGTCCCGTTGGGAGGAACAGGCCAGTTCAGCCCTGGGCACCTGGGTGCTCTCAGGTGTCTCCAGGTCCCCCTTTGCCCTCATGTCCCCTTGGGACTGCCCTGTTGCCCTGTGGTATGTTCCAGAGCCCAGTGTTCACCTGACTGGCTGATCTGAACAGCAGTGAAGCTGCTCCTTTAGTGGGTTTGTAGAGATTTCTAGGGAACTCCAAGGGTGGGCAGCAAAGGGGATGGGCTTTGTGTGCTGTCTCACCGCTTACAGAAGCTCTCAGTGGCTTGAGGATAAACTGACCATATAACCAAGTGACAAACTGTTGGAGCGGGCAGAGCACAAAAGGAGGAATCCAGGTGGTGGGGGGTGAAAAAGGTGGAAAGGCTGAGGTACTAAATGCCTTCTTCACCTCAGTCTTTAACAGTCAGAACAGTTGTGCTCCAGGTACCCGGCCCCTGGAAGCAGAAGACAGACATGGGGAGCAGAGTGAAGCCCCAATGATCCAAGGGGAAATGGTTGGCAACCTGCTACACCACTTGGAAACCCACAAGTCTGTGGGGCCAGATGGGATACACCCGAGGGTTCTGAGGGAACTGGCGGAGGGGATCACTGAGCCACTTTCCATTATTTATCTGCAGGAGGACAAGAGACACAGAGAATATCGCTGCTTTCCCTTATTAAATTCATCAGTGGCCACACAGTGACATTGTTTCTCGTTTAACTGTTCCTGCAGTAGTAACAGCTCATTATGGGGCCCTTGAATTGCCTTACAGGTCTGGGCTGAGTTTTGATCTGGACTGTTGCTGTGCTTGGAGGCTGCTGTCCTTGCAGACCAGATGAACTCACTTCTGCCACCCTGCCTGGCAGTTTATTCCATCCATGTCACAGCTCTGTCTGCAGCACTGACAGCTCCAGCTCCCCCAGTCAGGTCCCTGGCTGAGGACATTGCCTCACATCTGGGCTGAACCACCCCAGCTGTGGCACCAGCCCAGCTCTGACCTGCCACAAGAAACCTGGTACCAAGTGTCCAAGAGCCCATGTGTGCAAAGGCTTTGAATCAGAGCACAGACATGACATGGTCAAAGATTGATGAATGTCTCTCTAGACCTAGGAGTATAAAACCAGAATAAAATTACTAAATCCATTCAACTGAAGATATTCCTCCTTCAGCTTGGAGAAATTAGATCCTTTGCTGTAACCTTCCTGGTGTCCTGTCTAATGATGGGACAAGAAGAGATGATTTTCATGCCAGTTTATTTTCTAATAGGAAGAATATAATGCTGGCAAGAAGTGTCTGTGCAGAGGAGAGAGAATCAACATCACTGATTACTTGAAGCTGTTTGAAAGGTTGTGTCCCCGGAGCCCCAGTGACACCTGGAGGGAGCCCAGAGGGGACAGAGAAAGGGATATCATGGGCTGCTCCTGTGCTGCTGAGCTGGGCTGGGCTCCTGGGACACAGGGAGCTCATGGAAGCGGCAGCGCTGCAGAGAGACAGCTCTGCCCAGGAGCAGCTCCTCTGCACACGCAGCAGGGCTGAGGGCTCTGCCTGCAGCACCGAGGGCACAGGAGACAGGCAAAGAGAGGTTAAAGACAACATGGGGTGGAGGATGCTGAGAGATCACTGGGAGACAAATCTTCACAGCCCTGAAAAGAGTAAGTCTCTGGCCATAGCCCAATTCAGCTGCAGGTCCTGGAGAGATGCTAAAGCTGGAACATTCCACAAGCTGTGGCATCTGTCAGGAGGGACGTTGCAGTTTCTCCAGTGTAGAGAAAACATGTTATATAGAAGTGAGTTTCTCTGCTGCACCTTCAGAGGGACATTTCTAATGGGCTCTTTCAAGGAGAAGGTAAAGGAAGAGGTTACAGTAAAGCTAAGGAGCTTTCCCAAGTCCTTATTTTCAATTTCTTTCTCTTGGGGAATTTGAGAGGAGAAAAGGAAGAGTAGCTCTCATACTTGAACAAATCACTGAGACCACTCAGCTGTAACTTCAAGCAGTTAGTAGGTCTGATAGGAGCCTCCTGATGAGCCTTCATCCACTCCTCTGCCCATGGACAGATGCAGCATCGCCTTTGCTGGACCCAGCAGGATCACCCACCTGTCTTTGTTTTCAACCTGCAAACAGGAAGATGCTCCCAAGCAGTGCCCTGCAAACAGGCAGGTGTCTGTAGGGCCAGGGGGAGGGCACAGAGTTTGGGATGGGGTCTGTGAGCACTGACAGGGAAAAGACATGGGACAGGGAATCACCTCCCAGGAGGAAAATCTCCTGGCAGCAGGGACATGATCTGGGAAGGAGGAGAAAAAACAGAGCTCTTGTGGGAGGGAGGATGTAGCAATCTCTGATTGATCCCCTGCAGTGCAGATCCCTCCTCTGAGCAGCCCCCTGGCCTCCTGTCCCACGCAGCAAAGCCTCTGCCCTCAGGGCCGGGGGCTCCAAGGCATGAAGCAGCTCCTGTGCAGCCAGAGCTCCAGTTCCTCTGCAGAGCACAGGGGCTGAGAGCAGCTGCCCGGCAGTGTTGGTGTCTGGGAGGTGGCTGCACAGCTGGGGAAGGGTGATGCTGTCTGAGTGCCCGGCTGTGCCTGCCCTGGCCTCTCTCACACCCACCCTCACCGCATTTTCCTTCTTGCTCCCCTGCTCTGGGTCACGCCTGTTGGGATCTTGTTCTTGCTGTCAGGCTGTCTGGGGATGGCAGTTTCAGCTGCAGAGTCACAGCCTGATCTTGTGGGTCCTTTCCTGCAGGTGTGTCCATGGGAACACATGTCCCAGCTTTGCTCTGACCTGTGGGGTGTGGGCAATGAAGTCTGTGAGGCTGGACAGCAAACTGAGACTCCCTGAATCAAATGCTATCAGGACACTTTGCTATCTCCTTGAGGTTTCCTTCCAAGCTGTGAGTTTCCCTCCAGGATACAAACCTGTCCTACAACATCTTCGTATTATCTCAATACCCAGTGGAGAACCACAGAGATCCTACAAGAAAGAAAATATTGCTGGGTTTGTGAAATGAGCCATGTGTGTCCTGGGCTAAACGTGGGGTGCTGAGACCTTAGAAAACAGTGAGATGTGTAGTGGTCTGAGGCGGATATGTGTACCCTGGCCCAATAAAGTGAACTATGCTCTATCACTCACATTGAGTCGTCTCAGCTTGTTCCTCCACTGCTTGCAAGCTTTGTTTTGGAAGACATCGGGTTTGGGATGGTAAGGAAGCTGTAACTACTCCCGGGCCGGGAGGGGGGGCGGGGCCCCGTGGCGGGCGCGGACGGGATTGGCTCCTGTGCGGGATGGGCGGGGCCATGCTGCAGAAGCGCGTGGGTCGAGGAGCGCTGAGGAACCTCAGGGAGGAGATGGCGTCGGGGAGGCTGCAGTGGGCAATGCTGAGGTAGCTCAGGATGGGATGGCACTAAGGTTGGTTTCAAAGGGAAATGCTGAGGTACCTTGAGGAATGGATGCTGGGCTGGGAACTGTGAACACATCAGATTGGTTCAGAGAGTGTTCATGACAGAAATTTGTGCAGTAAAGTATTCCAGCAAAGAGAGGGAGAAGAGCAAAACAGATCAGGCCTCCTAGGACGCCTGCAGGTTTGGGGACAGGGATGACGAGGTTGTTAATCCAGTCCTAACTGTTTCTTTCTCTGTCCCTCTCTTGCAGCACCTGACTGAATGGAGGAGCAAGTGGACGGGAAGTTCCTGCGCCACACACAGATCACATTTATTACTCTCGCCCTCAGAGACCCGGAGATCCAAACCGTTCGCATGGTGCCTTGAAGCAGCCTGTGCTCATGCGCTTCTCCCAGGGAGAAGGCAGAATGGCAGTGACTGGCCACGTTAAGCCACAGGGTGCACACTCTGCAGCTGTCAAGCCCAGCTCTGCGTTAGCTCACACCTGCGATTTTGCGCCGCACACGCAGATTTGAGTTGTCGCTGGCTGTTGCAGCGTTTGGCTTTGGTGAGGACAGCGTGTGTTTGTCAGCAGTTGGTGTAGGTGGAATCTTGAGGAGAAAGCGATATTTCCGTGCCAGAACTGGTTGGTGTTTGCATGGTATTGTGGCGGTTGTTCCCGCAGGCGATCAGTGCTGGAGTATTATTGCAGGATGAGGGCATTTTGGAGGCTTGTCTGTGAGATGCACTAGAGGCAGCAGCTGGAAGCGAAAGGCTGAGATTTGGAGAGTTTGTCGGTGGGTTTTGGGTGGTTGTCAGTTGAAGAGTTGGCTGTTTGCAGGTGAGGTGTAGGCAGAGGGTGAAGCTGACTTTGCCTGGGCGGCGCAACTGGCTGGGTGTGCAGAGCTGAGGAGAGCGGGCTGCTGCGGGGGACCCTAAAGCTGGAGAACCAGTCGGCAGCTCCAGACGCTCCCGCTGCCGGGCCGGGCCGTGCAGGCCAGTGCCCTGGGGCACAGCGACGGGACCCTCCGCACATACCAGAGAGCAGGTGAGGACCGCGGGCATTTGTACTGAGCTGTGACATCTCTAACCCGTGACATTGGGGTCCAGCAAGTACCAAAGAGCAGGTGAGGACCGTGGGCATTGGTACTGAGCTGTGACATCTCTAACCCGTGACATTGGGGTCCAGCCTGAGCAGGGCACGTGCGGAACCTGTGCTGCAGCGGAGGGCAGAGCTGAGGGGAAGGGCTGTGCGAGGGGCTGGTGCCAAGGTAAGGTGGGCGCACTGTGGGGTGTGGGGAGGTGTCAGCCCCGGACTCAGCCCCTGTCTGACTGTAGTGCCCTTGGGCTGGTGTAGCTCAGTCCTCCGTGTGTTTCTCTTCAGGTGGAGCAGCGTGCAAAGGAAAAGCAAGGAAGGAGGTGAACCTGTGAGGAAGAGTGATGAATAAAGAGGATTGGAGCGCACCTGCCAGTCAAGAGGGATCAAGAAAGAAGACACCGGTGGTGGAACCGCAGGTCAGGAGAGCTCAAGGAGGGAGAAAGGTGATTGTGGCCGTATGGGTTTTTCTAGCTCACACACCAATGAAGACAGTTTGGATAATAAAAGAAATGTATGCAAAACCAATAATTAAAGGCAGAGAATGTTTATATGCTATGTATGGGGTAGACCTGAAGGTATATTTCTTCCTACAACGAAGGAGAATTCGGAATGGTAATTAACTGAAGATGTGAATTTCCAGATTGCATTGGCAACATACACAGGGAACATATCAGTTCATTAACCTCAGCATAAACTTTGGGCTGAAATTGGTAATTTACCATTGTATGGCAAATGCTGCTGTCAGCAACGACCAGTAAGCGACAAGACTGTATTTACTGATGCCTCTGGTCGCTCACGTAAAGTTGTAATTACATGGCTAAACTCAGATACCCAGTGCTGCAAACACAAGGTAGAAAAAGAGACCAATGGTCAAACAAGTTCTTGAGCTGACAGCTGTTAGGATCGCTTTGAGGTGTTCTGTAACAAAACTTTGAATGTTGGAACTGACTCATATTATGCAGCTGGCGTACTTAACCGCCTGGAAGCTTCTTTTCTTAAGGAAGAGGATAATCCTCTTTTGATGGCTGAATTGAGAATGCTATGGTTTCTAATAGATCATAGACGTCATGGTTATTATGCAATGCACACCCGCTCTCGCACTGCCCTTCCAGGACCACTTGCGGAAGGCAATAGGAGGGCCGATGCACAAGCTGTGCCTCTCACTGTGCCTAAAGCCTTGGAGCAAGCTATATTATCACATAAATTCTTTCACCAGAGTGCAAAGGCGTTAAAACGGCAATTACAAATTACAGTGGATCAGGCCAGGAGCGTTCTTTTGTCCTGCCCTGATTGCCAACAGTTGGCACCCATGCCATCCACAGAGGGTGTTAATCCAGGACGGATTAGTGCCAATGAAGTACGGCCAACTGATGTAACGCATTGTTCTGAATTGGGTAAATACGTACGTGTTTCTGTAGACGCTCATTCCAGATTTCTCGTTGCTGCTGCACGCGCTGGTGAAAGAGCATGAGATGTCTGTAACATTGGTTGACATGTTTTGCTGTTTTAGGAGTTCCACGATATGTAAAACCAGAGGAAAGCGGAACGCACGCTCAATTAGAGGAGGGATTCCCCGAGTGCCCAGTGCGCTGTAATAAAAGTGCCTGCTTTTTAACACTTTCAAAACAGTGTTAAAGAGTCTGTTTGCCGACTTTTCGGTATCGTTTTCTGGCGACGAGGATGGGATAATCTGCCTGACCTCCCGTGGATCCCAGGATCTCTGGGACCTTGTGCCGGCACCGGGGAATTCCTGGAAGGGACCACAGATCCTCGGACCAGATCGGGACGCGGGTAAAACCCCATCAATGAGATAAGGCACTTTCATTGTCTGGTTTGGTTGGCACGCTGCCTACGCGGGACGTGGGCAACACCAGCGCGTTGGGTCTGCACATTCGCGTCTGCGCATTTTGGTAAACTGGGTAACTTAAAAAAAGAAAGAAATAAACAATTAAAAAGAAAAATGAGAAAACAATAAATTAAAGAGAAAAACGAGGGAACAGTAATTTGATAAAGGTACCGTTAGTGATTTTGCTGTTTGTGCCTTAGCAATTGTATAATTGTTTGTGTCTTTAGTGGTTTGTTGTTGTTGATACTTGTGTCTTGGGTGATTTTATAGTCCAGTACTTACGGTTCACCAATTGTCTGTTATTGTGATTGTGAAGTAGGTAGTGGACAATCGACAGGATGATTCGGAAGAAATCCCCCCCGGGCTGTGTTTTCTGACATTGGAAAAGGATCGTTTGCTGTTCAACAGGGAGTCAACCAGGGAGAATCTGATTGAATGCTGTAATTAATGGTGGCCACTGTAAATAATATTAATATGCTGCACAGGTCTAGGTGGGTATACTTTGAGATGCATAGTACAGTAATGTGCTACATGTAATATATAGTAAGATATATATTTTAAATCATATATTGCCTATTACATAACACATATTACACAATACATAATGTTACATATGCTTTGTCTTTATCCCCTTCAGATCCATTTGTTTTGAAAAAGGATAATCAGGGAAAGAAATGGAAACCAGTAAGAGGTTTGTTGAAGAACAGATATTGGTGTAGAATACACAGAGAACATGAGATCAGAATTGTCCCTCGGTCAGTCCAGGGTGGGATCCTGATATCCTTATATCGGGGGACAGGCTGAATTGGTATGGACAGTGCATTTTATACAGGATTAGACACGCTGTGCCTAAAGCTGTAAATATGCCAAAACCTTCTGAGATTAAACAGGATCGTGAGGAGTCTCCCACTGAGTTTTTACGCCGTCTTAAACTGACAGCTCAGTAATATATTAATATAGGTCCTGACTTGGAGAACAGAGAATGAGAATTCTTAGTTGACTGGGAGCTCATTATTCTGTGTTAAAGACTATGCAGGGAATATTAAGTAGCGATTCTGTACCAGTTATGGGTGCCACAAAAATTGCAAAACACGCCCCTTTATCCCACTGCTTAGAATGTTTGTATGTGGAGTCTGGTACTTATTGATTGTATACCATGTGTCTTATCTTGTGCACAATGAATGGTTGAAAAAAGCTTTAATGGTGCAATGGCTGTGCAGTTACATGCTGCTATGGCTGCAATTGTTAAACAAAGAAGGGGGAGATGTGGCAGGGTTGTGACATCAGGCCTGTGAGATACTGCAAGAGTCACAGCGTGAGAACAAGCGCTGGTGGAATAACACAAGCAGCAAGGACTGTGTGGGACATGATCCATCAGGGACAGAGGGATTGATACAGGATCATTATATCAAGGACAGAGGTACCCAATGTTTCAAATGCAAACCTGAGTTTGTATTAAATGTCTCTCTACATCTTAAAGAGAGTCTGTGCCTCATTTGCTACACCCCTTTATCTGTTTCCCAAATTACGATTTAGACTGTATTTACCATTGTAAAAATAAAGCTTTCCCCCCTAATTTTTGTCATGTATTGTAATTAGAATTAATAGAGATACTGAAGCCCATCCTAGCTAAACTGCAAAAAAGACAGCAGCCATGTGTATTTTTAAATAAAGATTAAATCAAATCTGCTCCCTCATTATCTTTAAGTGTTTTACTGTGCTCACCTCCCTCCCAAGGTTTTGTGTCTGTTGTATCAAGGCCTGACACCCACGGCCACAGTGGATGAATCACCATGGGCACAACACCAGGAACCCGCCTGTTCGTGTCCAGGATATCCACTCCAGCAGACAGCTTTTAGTAAAAGAGCACATCATGAAACAGAAAAACCATCTAATTGTGTCATTATACACATTCACTGCTCTTTTTTCCGCTTTATACCCATTGTAGCTTTTAAAAATTCAATAGTTTGAAAAGGATTTCTGTTTTGGCTCTGCACACAGAGCCTGATTTTCCTTCTTTAGGGCCTTTCACCCGGTTCACCACACTCGTGTGATCATTGTGCTGCACGTGGGCAAAATCAGCCGTGCCCTGTGTTTCTCCTGTAAAATAGTAAGAACGCTAATATAATCGTGCCAGGAACTGCCTTCACAGTGAATATTTGAAGGAACCCACTGCAAATGTATTTTTAATTGGTACTTGCATTATGGATTAGATGCAACAAAAATCCATACTTTCTTTTATCCTTTGCTATACAGGAGGTGGTTGAACTTTTCCATACCAGATTCAATCACTTGTTGTAAAGCAATGAAATAAATAACTTAGGCTTTTTCTATGGGTAAACAATGTTTAATCCAATTCCTTAATTGTATTCCTTAAACACGTGTTCATTAGAGCATAAATAAAATAGCGCTGGGTGCGCGGGGGATTCGCTCCGCCCAACACGCACACCTTTAAACAATAAGAGGTGTGCTTAAATACAGTAAGGTGTTACGTATTCATAATGACCCCAGGAATGCCTGTACATATTCATAACCTTTCCCGCTTCTTATTAAAATGAGTCTCAGAGAACCATTTCCATAGACTCCTCCTTGACCCTCCCCTGTTGCGCCTGCGCAGTGTCACTTGGTGGCTTTGAGGAGGGGTCTCTATGGTCTCTATGGGTCTCTGTGGTCTCTATGGGTCTTTATGGGACTCTACAGATCTCTATGGGACTCTATGGTTTCTGTGGGTCTCTATGGGACAATATGGTCTCTGTGGTCTCTATGGGTCACTATGGGCTCTATGGTCTCTCTGGGTCACTATGGTCTCTATGGGTCTCCCAAGCTGCCAAGTCGACCGAAATCAGACTGGCCCCCCTTTTGCTGTAACTCTTGGCTGTCTTGTCTCCCCAAGGTTACAGCTGGTGCTGTAAAACTTCTGATCTCAGCATTCGATGAGGTTCTGGTTTTTCTTAACACAACTGGTCACATACTGTTCTAAACTAGATACTCATTATGTGGCTTAAAGTGTTGGTTCGTTAGTAGGCCCTTATTATGTGGTTGGTTAGCCCTGAAAATGTTAGCTCCCTCTATCAATATAACCTCATAAACAAGTTTCAGAACTTTTTACATAGAACTTACCCACCTTTTCCTTTTTCCAGGTTCAGAGCCCGAGCCTCATTTGGTTCTATCTGTAAACATGAAACATCTCAGCACGAATCACAACTGTATTTCTCACCGACAGAAGTGCCTGAACTCCACAGCTTGCCTGGCAGTGCAGAGAGCAGGAAGTGTGGTGACTCCTGGGCCCTTGGGGACATTTCATCCTGTTTTGTGTCCCAGTCCCTCCCTGCTCCCTCCTCTTTCCTACTGTGCCCTTCTTCCTCTTCATCTCTTCTCTCTCTGTCCCTCTGCTGCTTCCTCACCTATTCCTCCACCCTTCTGAATCTCTGTGCAGGGTTTCTCGTATCTCCCTCTCCGTCTCCACCCCTCTGTGTTCTCATCATCCCTGGTTTCTCTTTGTCGTCATTCTGGTCTGTTGCTCTGTCCTGCTCCGTGCCCCATCATTTCTCACTGTATCCCTCTGTCCTGCTCCCTGTGCCTGTTCCTGCCCCTCTTCTTTTTTACTCCCTCTCCATCTTGCTGCCCACGCCAGGATTTTTTCCCAATCTCTATCCTGCCCCCAACCCTTATTGTTCTTTCTCTCTCCTGCTCCCTCTCTGTCTTTCTGCCTGTCTTCCCTTTCCCTGCTGCTTCTTTCTCCATCTCTGTCCAGATTACTGCCCCTTTGCCTTCTTGATGTCTTTCTGTCCTGTTTGTCTTTCTGTCTTCCTTGCCTGTTCCCGGCCCCATCCCCTCTCACTATATCACCCCTGTCCAGCTGGCTCTGCCTTTTCTTTGTCTTCTCTTCCTCTTTCCTGCTCATCAGCCCTCTTTTCCTCTTCCTCCAGCTCATTGCTGCATGTTTTCCCTTTCCAGTCTCTTCATTTTGATCTGAACTTTGTTTCTCAGTCCCTTTGTTCTGTCCCCTGCCTTTCTTTTTGTCTCTCCATCTGTACATCCCCCTCCCTGTCTTTCTCTACCCCCTTCCTACTTCTCTTCCTCCCCCCTCCCCATCCCTCTGTCCTGCTCCTCAGCGCTGCTGTTTCTTCCTCCCTGTCTCATCAGCTCCTTGTCCCTTTCTGCTTTGATCTCTCCATCTCTCCATCCTTTTCCCTGTGTGTTTCTTTCTCTCTGGGCTCCTCTGTCTTCTCTCTTATCTGATTTGTCTCTCTCTAGTCCTCTGTCCTTCTCCCCAGCAGCTTCAACTGAATGACCAGGTGTCCGTGCACTCTGGTGTTTCCTCATCCCTGCCCTGGGGAATATCTGTGTCTGTAGGGCTGGGGATCATTTAGGAGCTGGTCTCCTTGTGCAGACAGCAGAGCTGGGTGCAGCTACAGCAGAGGTTGTTCTCAGCTGCTGCTTATGCAGCTTGTTGGAAGAGCAGCTGTGGGGCTTCTTTGGAAGGGAGGTTTCTTGTTCTGTGCTTACTGCTCCTCAGGACCCGGTGTTGGGGTCTGCAGGGACGGGTGGGACCTGCTATGATTCCTGGTGAATGTGAACTCAACTTGTCCTGATGTCCTCGAATGAAACCAGACTGACTGTAGATGGTTTTCTTGCCTGTTTCAGTTCCAAACTACATGTTTGGCACTAAAAAACATGAGACTTTGTGCTGTTTTTCAGACGTCAGTGATTGCGAATCAGCTGAGAACATCACTGCCTTAGGTACCAGGGCAGGTGGTCTGTGATCAGGGTTGTGGACTTGCATGGCAGTGCTTTTATGAACATTTTGTGGTGTTACCAATTGAAAGCCCTTCATTTTCCTAGAAATTTTAAGATGATATTTCTTATTCGGAGGTTCAGACTCTGGTTGGACTTGATGTTGAATGGTGAATATAATGGGATCCATAAAATAAGAATCTCGCTTCCTTGTTGTTGTTTTCTAACACTGTCTGATTTTGGTAAGCAAGAGCAAGAGTGGTTGACAGTGTCTGCTTTTGAGAGTAACGTATTCCTGACTCTCTCTCTTTGTATGGTGAAGGTTTCTGCCTGCACTATGACTTTGCTGGGCTGTGAGGCTGTGTTGGAGCAGCAGAGGTAAGAAGTGGTGGCTTTAAAGGCATTGAAGCTGTGGTAAAACTAGCAGGAAAAGCTAGTTTCTTCCTAGAGAGCTGCCTGACAAAAATAGTTACAAGTAAAGACCCTTGAAGTTGGCTTTTTTTTTTTTTAATTTACTCTTAATATGGAGCTTTTGGTATTGATTGATTGATTTCTGGGAAGCAAGAAGTGAGAGCCTGTGCACTCCCATAGGCAGCGCTGCCTCCCAAATAGGTGCACCCTTCTCCAATTTCTGTTCCTACCATGCTGGTGTAGAACAAGGCCATGCAGTAGTGTGTAGATGTGGTGATTCCAATGTGACTATGAGGTCACAGCCCCATGGTGACGTGCTGTGCTGTGTCTTGGCAGCAGCAGCATCATGGTACGAGCGCGGGGGCCATGGTCCTCACCCTCCTCCTCCTCCTCGTGTCCCTGCCAGCCTGGGACGCCCAGGCTGCTCCAGCCGAGCGCAGGGAGCAGGTGGGCGGGCAGGGGCAGCACCAGCCCCGAGCAGCTCAGCAGGGCAGCAGTGGGGCCAGGGCTGGGGCCGGGGCCGGGAGAGCAGCTGGGCTGGGCCGGGCAGCACGAGCCAGGCAGCACCAGGGTGTGGGCAGGGGGCAGACGCCCCGCAGGGAGGGGAGAGGGGCTGCGGCTGCTTCAGGGGCAAGTTCTGGGCAAGCAGGGGCTGGGAGTGGTGGCACAGCGGCAGAAACCAGCACTGAGTCCCTGTGGGGCCCTCCCTGCCCCCCAGCCTCATGCCACACGGCCCCATCCCAGGGCACGCTTTGAGCTTTTGGGCCTGTTGCAAATCAAAGCTGGGATTGCTTTGGCCCTTTGGGCCAGTTTTGAGCTAAATCTGGGCACATTTGTACCCTTTGGGGTCGTTTCTGCCTAGATCTGGGAGTTCTTTGGCTTTGCAGTCCAGTTTATACCCAAATCTGGGGGTGTTTGGGCCACTTTTGGCCATTTTTTATTCAAATCTGTGCATAGTTTGACTTTTTTGTCCAATTTCACCCCAAATCTGGGGATGTTATACCCCTTTTTGGCCAGTTTTGATCCAAATCTAGTGGTGCTTTATTATTTCTGGCTCTTTTTACTGGATATACTCAGGTGCTTTTGCCCATTTTTTCCCCTAATGGAGGCGCTGTGTTCCCAAATATGGGATATTTTCACCTTTGCCAGCAGTTTTGCTCCCAAATGTGGACGTTTTTGCCTCTTTTGGCCACTTTTTGCCCAAATACTCAGAATCTTTTGCCTGTATTGGCCAATTTAGCCCCCAAATATTTGGAATATTTAGTCATTTTTCCAGCCTGGAAACCTCTCTGATCTGTGCTTGACTCCAGGGCATGGCATTGGCAGAGGTGATCGAGCTTCTCAGCTGGATCCTGGTTATGAGCCTTGGGCTGTCCCAGAGGTAAGTTGTCACTGTCTATCTGCTTGAAGGAATAAACACTCACATTTTAATAGGTTGTTCATGTGTGATTGTACCCAAGATCATCTCAGACGCTTTTCAAAAGCTTTTTGTGCCTTGGTGGTGTTACACAGACAGGTCATAAATACTATTTGCCTGAAAACCTGCTAGGTCTCAGCAAAAAGGTCACCCATGTTCCATATCTAGCTGTGGGAACGTACACCTTTGTATGTGTCTTGTGTCATTACCTCACCCCCTCCCATCACTGCAGGTGACTGAGGAAGAAGGAGATCACAACATGCCATGGAAGCTCCTCACCCATGTTTGACTCCCTGTTTGGTTCTTGCAGTCCATGGTGATCAAGCCTCTTGGTGTAATCCTGTTCCTGAGCCTGGGGGCAATCCCAGGGGTAAGTGTTCAGTCTTCATTGGTCACTGGCCTTTTGCATTTGCTAATATTTGGTTTATTATTTGTTAACATTTTCCTGCAATAGTTGAGTCTTGCAGTAGCCAGCAGGCTCTTTGCTAGAAGAAACATGGATGATCATTTTTTGCCCTGGTGCTCCATGCTTTCGTTTTGTGTGTGTGAGAGGTTTCCTGGTCAGAAGGCCCTGAGAGCCCCCATGTTTGTCCATCTGGTCCTTGAGGGGTGTTGCATGTGGCCTGGTCACAGTAGTTTGGAAGCTGCCAGGTCCCAGCCAAGGGTCTGCAGCCCCTCTGCAGCTTTGGAAATTTCAGCATGCGTCTGGGTCCCATGTTGTTGCCTGACCCCCGTCCAGGCACTGCACGTCACTGAGGACAAGGTAGATCACAATATGAAATGGAAACGCTTTTCCTTTCTGCTTGTTTCCAGCTGTCCCTGTAGGCAGCGGCTACTTGACTTCTTGACTTGAGTCTGTCTGTGAGCCTCGGGGTGATCCCACAGGTACGACCTTGGACCAAATGAGCGTTTACATGTTAATTTTCTGTTCCTGTGAAATTTAGCTTGCTACTTTCTTGGCTGACGCTCGGTCACGCAGAGGGGAAGTGGGTCCGCCTCAGTGCTGTACCCCAGAGGGCTCTGCCTTGCAAAACTCTTTGCCAACTGCTCCATCTCAGCGGTGGGTGACAGGGGTGGCCATTGCGGAGAGGCAGTGTGAGCTCTGGTGCTGCTGTCTCCAGGTTGGATCACCAGACCCAGGCCACCATGCTGGTTCACCAGATCTTTGGCAGATCCCTGTGGTCCTGTGGTGAGCACTGGCTGCCAGGTCCTGGGCCTGTGACTCTCAGGGCAGCAGTTTCCCTGAGAGCCTTGCAGTAAAAATCTTTTGGGAAAACTGCTGAGTGTGTGTGACTTATCCAGAGGTGCAGCTGGTCAGTCTTGTGGTTCCTGTGGGTTGTGGCGTGTGTTGTAGTGATGAAAAAAGCTGTTGGCTAGGGGCCCCCAGCTCTTTGCCACCAGCTGAGGAACCCATGTTGGCAGTTATGTAGCAGCACTTGCTGTCCCAGCACACAGTGGAATTGCATGCTGTGAATCCTGGTGCCGACATCCCAGAGCCCAAAGCTGGAGAGGGGGAAGACGGCAGCTGCCTGTGCTGTGCTGGGGTGGTGTTGGGTGCAGGTGTTGTGCCAGGGTGTGCTTACTGCTCTTGCTTTTGCAGTGAAGTTCTCAGTGTGCAAGAGCATCTGGGAGACCTCTGACCCTTTCCTGGACCTGGTGCTGGAGATCAGGTAGTGGGGCAGGGTGTGGGTGGGGGGAGCTGTGCTCTCACAGGGGATGTTTCTGCAGCTGCACCGTTACTGCTCTCAAGGCTGCTTAACTGCCAGTGTCAGGCAGGGTGCAGGCAAGAGGGAAGCAGCTTCTGTTGTTGTGCTGCCTCTGTCTGGCAGAGCAGAGCCTGTTGCCTGAGCATGAGCCACAAATCCTCCATTGAGGCTCCATGGGATTGGGGAGAGTACAGGTGTCCCTCATGGCAGTCCCCCTGGCCAGTGCCTGGCTGGGGTCAGGCTCAGGGGTTTGGTGCAGTCTGTGGCCCTGTGCTCATGCTCTGTTTTATCTCTTGGGACCAGCGTCTCTGATCAGGTGAAAAAAGCTGTGACCAACAGACCCATGTCTTCACCAGTGACAGGCCAGGTGAGTCCTGAAGGCTGTTCTGGGCCAGAGCTGCAGGGAGCTGCTGCCCCTCTGCCTGCTCTGCGAGGGCAGGTGGGCTGCAGCTTGGCAGGGAGGCAGGCACTGCACCCAATGGACAGGTGTGAGGGAGGATGACTTGCAGGAAGGATCCTGCTCAGTTAAGAGTTGCTGTGTGAGCTTGGAGGGGATGGGACTGCAGTATCACCCTGTGTCCTTGGCACAGTGATTCCGCCTGGAGGC
This sequence comes from Streptopelia decaocto, assembly GCF_964273445.1. Classification (NCBI taxonomy): domain Eukaryota; kingdom Metazoa; phylum Chordata; class Aves; order Columbiformes; family Columbidae; genus Streptopelia; species Streptopelia decaocto. Next base: position 146,133 of record NW_028116876.1, read on the forward strand.
CCAAAAAGCTGCTCGCCCTCCTGCAGCTACCTCCTGTGCCCAGAACAGTTCAGAGCTCCTGCAACACCAGCAGCACAAGTGGGGCCAAAGCAGAGCTGTCCTGGCAGAGCTCCTGGGAGAGCAAGCAGCCACCTACCTCACCCAAGCTGCTGCTGGAGCCCATCCCCAGCCAGGAGCCCAGGGGCAGTGGGGAGAATGCTGAGACCCTGGAGAGGGACTCCTGCAGCAGCAGTGCTGCCAGCCCAGTGCACGGCACAGCGGGGATCTGCCCAAAGCGTCCCAGAAGGCCCAGGGTGGAACCAGCAGCTTCTGCACCTCTCAGGAAATGGACTGTGGCATGGACCTTCCTACTGGCTCCAGCACCAAGACGGCTACACCCAAGACTCCAAATTGGCAAAATTGAAATCCTCCCTGTTGGCCAGCGCTGCTCTGGAGCTGAACATCACCATGTCACCGCCACCAGCCATGAATGCTGAGACCCTGGAGAGGGACTCCTGCAGCAGCAGTGCTGCCAGCCCAGTGCACGGCACAGCGGGGATCTGCCCAAAGCGTCCCAGAAGGCCCAGGGTGGAACCAGCAGCTTCTGCACCTCTCAGGAAATGGACTGTGGCATGGACCTTCCTACTGGCTCCAGCACCAAGACGGCTACACCCAAGACTCCAAATAGGCAAAATTGAAATCCTCCCTGTTGGCCAGCGCTGCTCTGGAGCTGAACATCACCATGTCACCGCCACCAGCCATGAAGCTGGTGCTTTCTCCCAAAAAGTGAGTCTGAGCTTCTGCCTGGAGTCTTCGACAGGTGCCTTGTGTCTTCTGAGCTGGAGATTGTGTTGGGGAGAGTGTAGACTGGATGCTGGGTGTCTTGCTAAGCTGGAGGCAGACAGGGAGAGCCCCTCAGCCCCAGGGCTGCAGCAGTTGCTCTGGTTTGGGGTACAGGGCCAGGTCCCTGCTGTTGTTCCCATCCCTGATTAAGGCTGGAGAAATGCCTCCTGTCTTCTTGCTCAGGACAGAGGGGTGGCTGTGCCAGTCCCTGGAGCGGGGTGGCCTCACCAATCTTCTCTGAGTGTCTTGTCCCCTGGGGCGATGGGAGCAGGTGACTCCCCAGCTGGAGGCTGCAGAGTCTCCTCTTCCCCACACAGGGGCTGGGACCGGCCCTATGGGTGCCGCTGTGCAACCAGGGCTCAGGACAGTGCGCTGGGGTTTCTGTTTAAATTTCCTTCCTTCCTTTTTTTCGTTTCTGCTTCTAAGAGAAAACACTTCTGATTTGTTGACCACCCTCCACTTTCCTCTCCCATTCTGTGTCTTTACCCTTCCTTTTTCTCTGGGATCACCTTCTTGTTTTCTTCTCTTGGCTTATGGAAACCTCTTTTCTTTAGATCACCAAGTTTGTTGTTTTTTTCTTTTTCATGTCAATAACTGCAGCGCAGCATCCTGTGGAAGGCGAGCGGAAGTGACCATTGCACACCACCTCATTCACAATTTGCCAACCACACCTACCCCATGGACACCACCCGCCCCAACTCCCTGGCCTTTTGGCAAGTCAAGGTAAGTGGTGCCAGTCGCTCCCAGGCTCCTGCACGGCAGCAAGGCCAGTAGTCCACGAGGCAACTGTCTGACATGGCAGGTGGCCTGGGGAAGTGATTTCAGCAGCCACCTCTCCTGTTCTTATGGATTGGCTAAGATGGTAGCAGTTGGGTGCTGTGCTTGTGCACTGTGGAGTGTGGAGGAAGAGGGGGGCTCCTGCTCCTGACCTGGCCTTCAGATCATGTCAGCCTCTTTTCCTGTTCTGCAGGCTGTCCTCATCTGCTCTCCATTGGCCCAATCATGAAAAGCCAACCTTCAGCTTCATCCTCAGCTCAGCCCTTTGGCTCCCAGCCTCCCCGTGACCACCTGTTCCACTGCCCACCCTTCGCAAGGGTCCCAGCGGTGGCAGGGACGCACCCAGCTGTCAGCACCGAAAGATCAGGCCCGTGGTGCAAGTGTCAGGCCCCAGGACCCGTCTGGACACAGAGCCCATCTGCCCCCTCAAGAAGAAGAAAAAGAGGAGATGGAGGAGACTTAAGAGTGCTGCTCAGGGTTAGAATTAGGTTTAGCATTAGGGTTACAGATTGTGGGTAAGGGTTAGAATGAGGGCTTGGGTTTAGGGTTAGTGTTTAGGGTTTGAGTTAGTGATAGGGTTAAAGTTAGGTTTATGGGTTAGGATTAGAGTTACACTTTGCTGTTAGGTGCTAGGGTTAGAGTTAGGGTTAGATGAGTGTTAGGGGTTAGTGAAGAGTATTATGGTAAGTAGTTAGGGTTAGGGGTAGGGACAGAGTTCAGGTTGGGTTTTTTTTAGAGGTAGGTTTATGGTTTAGGTTTAGAGTTAGTGTTAGTGGTTAGGATTAGGGTAGGGTTAGGGATGAGGAATTGGCATTGTAGTTAGTGATAGGGTTTGTGGATAAGGGAAATGGTTAGATTTGGGTTTGAGGTTAGGATTAGGGGACTGGTAGTGTTTGGAATAGTGGTTAGGGTTAAGAGTGTTAGAGTAAGGGTTGGAATTTGGGGTAGAGCTGGGGTTAGCGGTTAGGACCAGGATCAGAGTTTTGCTTAGGGTTATCATTTGTTGGTGATCGTTTCTTGGCTAGCGTGTATTAGTTAGGTTTACAGTTAGGATTAGTGTTTAGAGTTAGGTTTCAGTGTTAGTGTTAGGTGCTAGGGTTAGAGGATATGTCAGGTTGAGGATTAGTGCTACAGCTTAGGAGTAGGTTTGTATTAGCGTCAGAGAGGGCTAGTGTTTCGTCAGATGTAGGGATAGGGCTTTGGGTAAAGCACAGGGTCAGGCTTAGAGTTACCAGTTAGGGATTAGGAGTAGTGTTAGGTTGAGATAAAGTGTATGGTGAGGCTTAGATACGGGTTAGGGGTTTGGGTGTAGAGTTAGAGTTAGCATTAGGTAAGGTTTCAGGTTAGGTTTAGGGTTTAGGGTTAGGGTTATAGTTAGGATTAGGGTTTGCGATTAGGGTTAGTGGTTAGTTTTCGAGTTCTAATTAGAGGTAGGGTTAGACTTAGCCTTAGGGAAAAGAATTAATTTTAGTTGTAGGGATACGATTTGGGTTAGTGTTAAGGTGTAGGGGTTATTGTTAAAGTAAGTATGAGGTTTAGAATTAGGCTTGCAAACTAGGGTTGGGGTTAAGATTTAGGAGTTAGGTTTAGAATAAGTGTTAGGGGTTTGTTTTTGTGGTTAGAGTTAGAGGTAGAGTTAAGGATAGGGTTATTGTAAGCAGTTAGGACTTAGGGTTATGGTTATAGTTAGGCTTAGGGTTAGATTAGGGTTATTGTTAGGGTTTGGTGTTAGGGCTTTGGCTAGGGATAGAGTTAGCATTAGGTTTCAGGTTTAGTCTAAGGGTTAGGATTTACAGTAAAGGTTAGAGTTAGGGTAAAAATTAGGGCTTAATTTAAGGGTTAAGTTAGAGTTAGATTGAGAGTTAGGGTTAGGATTAGGTTTAGGTTTAGCATTTAGATAAGGGTTAGGTTTTAGATAAGGTTGAGGGTTAGTGTGAGATAAGGTTTTGGGTTAGGGGCTAGAGTTAGGGTTAGAGTTTGGGATAGGCTTAGGGAGCATGCTTAGGGGGGTCAAGGTTTTGAGTGAAGGTTATGGGTGAGGTTTTGGGTTAGAGTTAGTCTTAGAGTTGGGATTAAACTTTGGGCAAGAGGTTAGAGTATAGCGTTAAGGGTTAGGGTTAGGAGTTTGTGTTTGGGTTATATGAGGTTTAGGTTAGGGTTACGTGGTAGGGTTAAGGGTTAAGTTAGATATAGGGTAATGGTAAGTGTTAGGAGTTAGAGTTAGGGTTAGGCTTAGGAATTAGGGAGTGGGGTTAGATTTTGGGGTTAGAGGTTTGAGCTAGGGTTAGGGGGAAGGGTTACATTTAGGGTTTAGAAATAGGGTTAAATGTAGGGCAAGGGGTCAGAGTTAGGGTTAGAATTACTGTGTTTGAGTTAGATGAGGTTTAGGATTAGGGGTATGTGTTAGAGTTAGGCTTTAGGGTTAAGAGTTATGATTACTGCTAGAGTTAGGAGCTAGGGATTAGTCTGAGAGGTAGGGTTTGAGGTTCGGGTATGTGTTTGCATTGGGGTTTGGGTTGGGTGTTCAAGTATTAGGGGTAGGATTTGATTAGTGTTAGAGTTTGAGAGTAGTGTCAGTGGAAGTGGTTAGGGTTAGGGGTTAGTTTTAGGAGGTAGGGCTAGGGTTAGGGTTATGTTTAGAGTCAGGGTTAGGGTTAGAGTTAGGGGTAGGGTCAGGGTTTGATTAGGATTAGGGTTAGAATTAAGGTTAGGGCTTTTGGGTTTGGGTTAGGGGTAGAGTTTGGTTTTAGGTTGAGGCTTAGATTTGTGATTACAGTAAGAAGGCTAAGCATTAGGTTTAGAGTTGAAGTTAGAGTTAGGGTTAGGGGTTTGCACTAGTGTTCCATTAGGGTGAAGAGAATTGGGTAGAATTTAGGTTTAGGCTTAGGGTTGAGGGAGTAGCATTAGTGGACATAGTTAGGAGTAGCTTAGGTGTAAGGGTTGGGGTTTGGGATAAGAGTTAGGGGTTGGGCTTAGAGTTAGGGGTAGGAATTATAATTAAGATTAGAGTAAGGGTTAGATTAGTTTAAAGTTTAGGGGTTAGGCAATAGTGTTAGAAAAGGTGTTTAGGGTTAGGTTTTAGAATTCTGTTGGAGATAGCGGTTCGGGTTCATGGTTAGGGAGTAATGTTATTGTAAATGGTTAAGATTAGCATAGGAGATTAGGTTTAGGGGTGAGGCTAGAGTTGGGGTTAGAGTTAGGGTTAGGATTCTGTTTAGAGGTCACGTTAGGGTTAGATTTCATGTTAGGGCTAGTGTTGGGTTAGGTTAGCTTAAGGGTTATGGTTAAAGTTAGGTTAGTGATAGGGTTATGGTTAGGTTCAGGTTAGGGTTTAGGTTTAGTGTTAGGACTAGGTTTCAAGTTAGAGTTAGTATTAGGGTTTAGGCTTACCATTAAGGTTATAGTTAGTGTTAGGGGTCAGCATTAGAGTCATCATAAGTGTTCGGTTTGTGTTAAGGAGCAGTATTACGGTTAGTGGAACTGGTTAGGGTTAGGTAGGGTTAGTTTCAGGGTTTAGGGGTTATTGCTCGAGTAAGGGTGAGGTTTAGATTGATGGTTACTGACTAGGGTAATGGTTAAGGTTTAGGGCTGAGGTTTAGAGTCAGCTTTAGGGGGTTGGTGTTAGGCTTAGGTATTAGGGAGAAGAATTAGGGTTAGATTGAAGGATAAGATTATGGCTAGGATAAGTGGTTAGGACTTAGGTTTAGGGTTATAGTTCCTTTTAGGGTTAGATTAGAGTCAGTTATTGGGTAGTGTTACCAGTTAGGGAGAAAGGTTAGTGTTAGCGTTTGATGTTAGTGTTAGATTTTGGGTTGGGGGTATTGTTAGGTTAGGGTTTGGATTTCTGTTTATGTGATGTTAGTCTTAGGGTTAGAGTTAGGGGTTTGTCTTAAATTTTAGGATTAGATTTAGGATTAGTATTTAGGTTTACATTTAGGGTTAAGTTTTAGGATTTGGTTTAGGGTAATTGGGGATAGGGAATAGTGTTGGGTTAGTGTTACGGGTTGGGGATACAGAGTAGTGAAAGTGGTTGGGAGTAGGTTTAGGTACTAGGGTTAGATTTAGGGTTAGGGTTTGGATTTACATTTTGGGTTTGGTTAGTGTTCAGGTTGGAGTTAGGGTTGGTGGTTAGTGGTTAGTTTTAGATTTACAGTTAGGGTTAGGTTTAGCGTTAGGAGTTACGGTTAGGGTTAGAATTGGGGTAAGGGCTTGGGGTTACAGTTAGATTAGTTTTAGGTTAGTGTTAGGGTTGGTGGTAGGGGTTTATTTAGCGTTAGGGGTTAGGGAGTAGCGTTATTATAAGTGGTTAGGATTACTGTAAGGGGATAGGGTTAGGGGTGGGGATAGGGTTAAGGTTAGAATGATGGGTTAGGGTTGCAGTTAGGGTTTGGGGTTGGGGGTAGAGTTAGGTTTCGGGACAGGGGTTTGGGGTTCAGATTAGATTCAGGGTTAGGGTTTAGGATAAGGATTAGGTTTTTGGTAAGTGTTGGGTTAGTGTTACGGGTTGGGGATACGGAGTAGTGGAAGTGGTTAGGAGTAGGTTTAGGTACTAGGGTTAGATTTCGGGTTAGGGTTTGGATTTACATTTAGGGTTTGGTTAGTGTTCAGGTTAGAGTTAGGGTTAGTGGTTAGTTTTAGATTTACAGTTCGGGTTAGGTTTAGGGGCCAGGGAGTTGTGTCAGTGGAAGTGGTTAAGGTTAGGGGTTAGTTTTAGGATTTTGGCTTTGAATTAGGGTTAAGTTTCAGATTAGATTTAGGGCTAGGGTTAGATTAGAGTTAGGGGATGGTGTTTCCAGTTAGACTTATGGTTAGGGCTTTGGATGAGGTTTACAGTTAGGATTAGATTAGTGTTAGGATAGAGTTAGTGTTAGAGCTAAGGATTAGATTTCAAAGTTAGGGAATAGTGTTAGTGTAAGCAGTTAGGGTTAGGTTTTAATATTAGGGTGGAAGGGTAGGACTAGGGTTTGGGTTAGAGTTAGGATTATGGGTAAGTATTAGAGTTAGATTAGGTTTAGAAGAGGGTTAGAATGTAGGGTTGGAGTTAGTGTTAGAGGTTAGTTTTATGTTTTGGGTTAGAGTTAGGATTACGTTTTAGCTTTAGGTTAGAGTTAGGGATGGGGTTAGCATTAGGGTTAGGGTTAGTGTTAGGCAGTAGTGATAGTGGAATGCTCAGAGTTAGGTTTTAGATTAATATTGGAGATGGAGGTTGGGGTTGGCATTATGGGTTGCAATTCTGGTTAGTGGTTAGGGGGTAGTGTTAGTGTAAGTCGTTAGGATTAGTGTAAGGGGTTAGGTTTAGGGGTTAGGGGTCGGGATAGCTTTAGAGTTAGGAAAATGGGTTAGGGTTTGAATTAGAGTTAGTTTAGGGTTAGAGTCAGTCGTAAGAGTTGCAGGTTAGGATTTACGGTTAGGGCTTGCTTTAGTTTAGTGTTTGGTTTAAGGCTGGTGTTAGTATGATGGGTTAGGGTTAGTTTTAGGGTTAGGCTAGGGTTATGGATTAGGGTTAGAGATCGCATTAGGGTAAGATTTTAGTGGTTCGAGTTAGGGTAAGGGTAGAGTTAGGGTTAGTTTTAGTGTAAGTGGTTAAGGTTAGGGGTAGGGATAGGCTTAGGTTTAGGGTTAGGTTTAGGTTTTGGGTTATACTAGGGTTAGTTTTCGGGTTGAGGGGGTTTAGTTTAGGTTAGATTTTGTGCAAGAGGTAGGGTTAGGGTGGTGTTTGGGTGAATGTTATGGTTAGGTGAATAATAGGTGTAGGGTAAGTTTTAGGTTTAGGGGTTAGGATTATGGTTAGAGTAAGGGATGGATAAGTGTTTGGGTTACGGCTTAGGGAGTTTTGTTATTTGAATGGTCAGTTTTAGGTTTTAGATTTATATTGAAGGGTTAGGGCTAGGACACTGGGTTAGGGTTAGAGGTAGTGTTAGTGTTATTTTTGGGATAGGGGCTTAAGGTTATAGTTAGTCTTAGAATTATGGGTTAGGATTTAGCATTAGATTAGAGCTAGGTTTAGGTTAGGCTTAGAGGTTGAGTTAATGGTTAGGGTTAGATATTGGGGTTGGGTTAGTGTTAATTTTAGTCTAAGTGCTTACGGTTGGTGGCTGGGTTCATGGGCTAGGGATATGAATGGGGCTGGGATTTGATTAGGGTTATGTTTAGGTTTAAGGTTTCGTTTAGAGGTGAATTTAGGGGTTAGGTGTAGATTTCAGGTTAGAATTAGGGTTAGTGTTGGGTCTGTGTTATCGTTAGGTTAGGTTAGGTTAGGTTAGTTACAGCTTACCATTAAGGTTAGGTTAGTGATAGAGTTAGTGTTAGGTTAGGGTTAGAGTTTAGTATTGGGGTTAGAGTTTAGGGTTACTGTTAGAGTTAGAGTCAGGGTTAGGGCTCAGTTTTAGATTTATGGTTAGAATTAGTGGTAGGGGTTAGGATTAAGGTTAGGGTAAGGGTTGGAATAGTGTTAGGTTTGGGGGTTAGGGTGTAGTGTTAGGGTCAGTTGAAGTGGTTAGGTTTAGAGGGTAGGTTTATGGGCTAGGGACAGGGATAGGGTTAGGGTTAAGTTTAGATTTAGATTTAGGTTTATGATTAAAGTTAGAGGTAGGGTTAGGGTTTGAGTTTAGGCTTAGACTCAGGCTTTGATTTAGGATTAGAATGAGGGTATGGGTTAAGCATTATGGTTAGATTTTTTTTAGGGATAGGTGTTAGGGTGTAGGCTTACAGTTAGGATTAAGTTGTGAATAGGGTTAGGATTTGGGGATGGGGGTAGAGATTAGGTTAGGGTTAGAGTTATGGTTTAGAGGTTAGGATCAGGGTTGAGGTTTAGCAATGAATGTTCATATATGTGGTTATGGTTAGGGGTTAGTTTTATGGGTTAGGGGAAGGGTTAGTGATTAGGGAATGGGTTAGCTTTATAGTCAGGGATAGGGTTAGGGTTAGCAGTTATGACTTAGGGTTAGGGTTTCAGCTAGGGTTAGATGATGGTTAGGGTTAGAGTTGGCATTACTAGTTGGGGGAAGGGTTAGAGTTAGGGTCTGGTGTTACGGTTTTGGTTAGGGGTAGAGTTAGCGTTAGATGTTTAGGGTTAGACTTGGAGTTAGGGTTAGGAATTACAGTTAAGGTTAGTGTTAGGGTACAAGTTAGGGCTTAGTTTAAGGGTTAAGTTAGGTTTAAAAGTTAGGATTGCATTTAGAGTTAGGGTTAGCACTAGGGTTATCATTTAGATAAGGGTTAGTGTTGGATAAGGTTTAGGGTTAGGTTTAGATTAGGGTTAGGGAACAGAGTTAGAGTCAGGGTCAGGATTTGAGTACAGGTAAGGTTTAGGGGTAAGGGCTTATGGTTAGTGCTTGGGGTTAGGCATTTGAGATAGGGTTAGGGGTTAATTTTCAGGTTAGGGTTAGGCTTACTGTTAGGATTAGGCTTTAGAGTTAGTGAATAGTGGAGTTAGTGAACAGTGTTAGTGTAAGCAGTCAGGGTTAGGTTTTAATACTAGGTGTAAAGGGTAGGATTATGGTTAGGATTATGGGTAAGTATTAGAGTTAGATTAGGTTTAGAAGAGGGTTAGAATGTAGGGTTGGAGTTAGCGTTAGGGGTTAATTTTATGTTTTGAGTTAGAATTAGGATTACGTTTTAGCTTTAGATTTAGTTAGAGTTAGGGATGGGGTTAGCATTAGGGTTAGGGTTAGTGTTAGGCAGTAGTGTTAGTGGAATGGTCAGAGTTAGGTTTTAAATTTATATTAGAGATTGAGGTTGGTTTTGGCATTTAGGGTCAGAATTCTGGTTAGTTGTTAGGGCATAGTGTTAGTGTAAGTTGTTAGGATTAGTGTAAGGGGTTAGTTTTAGGAGTTAGGGGTAGGGATAGCATTAGCGCTACGTTAATGGGTTAAGGTTTGAATTAGGGATACTTTAGGGTTAGAGTCAGTCGTAAGAGTTGCAGGTTAGGATTTAGGGTTAGGGCTTGGTTTTGTTTAGTGTTTGGTTTAGGCCTAGTGTTAATATGATGGGTTAGGGTTAGTTTTAGGGTTAGGCTAGGGTTATGGTTTAGGGTTAGAGGTCACATTAGGGTGATATTTCAGGTAAGAGTTTGGGTAAGGCTAGGGTTAGGGTTAGTTTTAGGATTATGGGGGGTTTTGTTTAGGTTAGATTTTGGGCAAAAGGTAGGGTTAGGGTGGTGGTTAGGTTAATGTTATGGTTAGTTTTAGGTGAATGATAGGTGTAGGGTAAGTTTTAAGTGCAGGGGTTAGGATTAGGGTTAGGGTAAGGGATGGATAAGTGTTAGGGTTAGGGCTTAGGGAGTGGTGTCAGTGGAAGTGGTTAGGGTTGGGGTTTAGCTCAGGGTCCCAGGGGGATTTGTCAGGTTCCAAGGCCTGGATGAAGAGCTCCCTTCTTGGTCGCACACATCCACAAAGACAGGGACACGTCTGTGACTGATCTGCCTGGCGCTGTCCCACCAGCAGTGGCAGATGCATCCTGGAGAGGAGTGGAGCTGCCAGGCACTGTCAGAGGATCTCCCTGAGGTGCCACTCGCTGCCCACCCAGACTCACACACTGTCCCTGGCTGTGACAGATACACCAGCTGCGAGCTCTGGACACAGGACAGAACAGTCCAACAGCAAAGACCATCTCTCCTGTCCTGAAAGACTCTTATGACCCCTGGAGCCCAAAGCCATGGACCACATGAACTCATTGGACATTTTAGAGGTGTGGCCTATAGGCTGAGGAATGAGATCTGTGTGTATTTCCAGAGATAGGAAAAGTGCTGTTGATTAACTGGAATGTATTGGAGAGTGTGGGACCCGGGCACAACACAGATGGTACAGAATAAGGGGGGGGCACTGTCCTGGTTTCTGCTGGGAGAGAGTTAATTTTCTTCCTAGTAGCTGGTAGAGTGCAGTGTGTTGGATTTAATCTGAGAAGAATGTTGATAGCACAGGGATGTTTTGGTTGTTGCTAAGCCATGTTTATACCAAAGCAAGGACTTTTCAGCAAGGAGGCTGGAGATGCACAAGAAGCTGGGAGGGGCACAGGCAGGACAGCTGGCCCAAGTGGCCAAAGGGATATTCCACACCATATGATGTCATGTTTGGTATGTAAACTAGAGAAAAGTTATCTGGGGGACTGCTGTTTGGGATCTGGCTGGGTGTCGCTCGATGGGTTGTGAGCAATTGCATTGTGCGTGACTTGGTTTATATCTCCTGTTATTATTATTACCATTTTTGCAATTACTACTATTACTACTGCCATCATTATTATTATAATTACTATTACTATAATTATTTTATTTATTATCATTATTATATTATATTTATTCTAGCTGTTGTAGCTGTTGTAGCTGTTGTAGCTGTTGTAGCTATTGTAGCTATTGTTGCTATTGTTATAGTTTTGCCTTTCTGTCTCATTAAACTGTCTTCATTTTAACCCAAGATGTTTATTTCTTTCCTGATTCCCTCTCCCATCCCACTGGGCTGGAGGCAGTAAGAGAAGGGCTGTGTGTGATGTTCAGCTGCCTGCTGGGTTAAACAAAACAGTCCTGGTGAAAGGAGTGATCATGCAAGGTGTCCCAGAGGAAGAGGTGAACCTGAGGAGGGCACAGGGTAACAAGGGCCCTTCAATGCCAGGACAGGCTGTGAGGAGCCAGGATGCCAAAAGATGTCAGACTGGAGAATGTTTCAGCACACCATCTTGGTTCAGCCCTCCCCTGCCCTTTGTGCCATGAGAGACACCCCATGGTCCTGCCCGGCCTTGTCCTTGGCTCCTGAGCCAGCTGGGAAGATGGAAAGGGCTCAGCAGCAGTGATCCTCATCCAGTTGGGTCTGTTTCCCAGCCCAACCAGCGTGGCCAGAGCAGAGTCACCCATGGCCCCAGGGCACCACAGCCCCTCGCTCTGCAGAGCAGCATCGCCAGCTCAGGGCCCTGTGGGGAGCACAGGGAGGGAACCAGGACCAGCCGGCCAGGCCAGGCTGGACACCCTCACCTGGGGAAAGGGATGTCCCTGGAGAAGAGCAAGGGAGCATTTCTGTGCCTGCAGGGAGGAATCCAGGAGGAAGAGAAACCTCTTTCTGCAGACACTCATTTGGGTCAGGCTGCTCTGTTGCTGGAGCAGGACTCTTGTTCTGGTCTGAGGAGAGGGGCTGGCACTGATGGACACAGGTCATCTGTGGTGGGGATCTGCTGGAGCTGAATCTGCTTTTCCTGTCTGTCCACACCTCCTCAGGAGACACTCTGCATCAGTATCCATTGGAGAATTCTTCTATCACATCTTCAAAGTGCTCATTCAAAATGTCCCCTTTATCTGTTCTCCTGAAACCTCTCTAATTAACTCTACAAGCTTTGTAGAGCTTGAAGAAAATTATGCAGGAGACGTGGCTTGTGAGAGCTTGGGGCATTTTAGTGAGCTCATGCTGCATTTGAGGCTGAGTCCATGAACCTCAGGTACTGAGAACAAACAAAGCTCTCAAGGAGGCAAAGTCAGAAACAAAACTTCAAAGCTCCTTGAAGCGTTAATGGGCCCCACTGAGGCCTGTTACTGACAAAGGCTCCCCAGGGATCCATCGGAGGCTGTGATGACAGGTGGGCCAAGGCCCTGTGCAGGTGGCTCTGATGCTGAGGAACTCCTTGGTCTGCTTTCTGAAGCAGAAAGGAGACCCATGAGCTCCAGGCAATGGGAAGGGGGATCCTGTCCCTCACACACGGCTCAGGGCTCTTCCTGGGACCGTGGGATGTGTGTGTGCAAGGCCCAGGGAAGGACAACACTGGTACAACAACTTCCAGCTTCCCCATGGGGCTGAGAGGAGGCAATGAGGCCGCAGTGCCATGAGGACTATAATAAGTGATGGTCAAAATTATTATTGTTGAACAAATCGAGTGGGACTTAGTTATATTATGCATATTGTTAAGCACCCCCCCCTGCCCAGTGACTCATCATTCTCGAGGCTAGAAACCAGCAGTGTCTGGAATCTTCCACGGCAACATCTTCCACGGCAACATCTTCCACCAATCCGAGAGCTGCTGGATGCCCGCGAACAGCATCAACCAATGCGTGAACACGTGTATAACTTATATAAGCACCTGCGAAGAGTGGAGGGTGTGCCCGGTTGGCAGAACTAAGTTTCCCCCGGTCACCCAGCTCTTTTTTGCCTAATTACCGCTTGCTGTAATTCGCTTGTTTAATAAAATTAATTGATTGGCTCAAAAACTCGACTTCATTTATAACAAGGACAACATGTTTTCTCATTGGCCTCAGTGGCAGAGACAACTGCCATGGCCAAGGTGACAGAGACCTGGGTTCTGTGGGTGCCTTCCAGCCTTGCCCGTGCCCTTTGCCATCTCCACCACAGGCTGTTCTACACGGTCCTACCCCTGCCCCTCTTTCCCTGCAGGCTGTAGACGCCCATCTCACTTCCCCACCTGCTCTCACCCCAGCATTTCTGCACCTTCACTGATGTGTCTGCACCCTCACTGGCTGTTCTTTGGAACACAAAACATGGGCTGATCCAGACTACCTCTGGGTCACCTCTTGCCCCACAGCACTGCCCTTCCAGTGACATTTCTTCCTCCTGATATTCAGTCTCTATCTTCCAAGTTGCTCTTCTTGCCTTTTTTTCTCCCTCTCCTTCATTTCATTTTCCCACTACCATTGAAAGCTCGACTATCTCAGAAACTGCCCTTCAAGCAGGGAACCCAACCTGTCAGGCTTCTTGTGGTCTTTCACCTCACCACACAGAAGTAACCTCACCGTGATCTTGTAAAACCCATTGTAACAAGCAGTTCTGAGGAATGTTTGTTCATTAAAGCTCCTGGAGATGTTTGTTTGAGAAGTGATTGTATGCTTACTTGCTTTGTTCTGCCTAATAAGTAACCAAAGTAAGGTGACCGAAACTGGCTACACAGCAGTCAACCCCACATGATGCAAGGCACACCGTGAGTTGGAAAGTTACCTCCGGAAGCTGTGGACCAGAGATGGACTATAAAAACCCAGAAAACTGAATTAGCGGTGTGCGCGTGCTGTGAGAGAGACTGAGGTCTCTAGGCCGCACCCAGCGCTGTCTTTGCTTATTGCCGGATTCTAAATAAATTCTTGTTATTTACAAGATTGAGTCAAAATTTATTACAATTTGGTGCCATGACTCGGATGAAGGATATTCGGCGGTGATCCTTTTTGAGGGAGGTGCCCCGCTTCTTTTTCTAGTGGCCCTTGGAGGATTTTGTCGCCACCCTTCACCGACGAACCTTCTAAATTGCAATAAGCAAAGTAAATGCCGGCAGCCCCTTAAACTTTGTGCACGAAGACCCCGAGTGAAGACGCAGGACGTGTGAGTATAGGCCGGATTTCCACTCGGGTTGGGGCTGGGATTCCCGGGGTACGACGACTGAGACGTCCAATTGCGGACGAAGCGAGTGCGGACCCTCCAGTAGTACAGTTCTCGTAGCCCGCGAGGGAGCGAGTCACGAACGAGGGGAGCGTGAGTGAGTGTACCCTGGAAGATGGGACAGAAGAAAAGTAGACCTTCTGGTCCCATGGGTGGGGATTCGCAAGCGATTCCTCAGGATAGTCTACTAGGATTAATGATCAAATATTGGAACAATTTACCCCTCTAGGCGGGGTAAGAGTAAAATAAAAATGATACACTATTGTATGGAAGTTTGGGGCAGTAAGGAAATCCGTAAGGACCACCTGTTTTGGCCAGTATTTGGATCCTCTGAGGATTGGATTTGCCAAGCCCTGAATCTTTATGTTAACTCAAAGGAACCATTTAGTCAAGAGGAGAGTGATTATGCACGCTTATAGATAGGGTCAGAAACTAGGATCAATCTGTATCCCTTAAAAGAAAAGGGGGATGAGAAGTACGATAAACGAAGAAACAAGCGGCATGAGGAAGAAATTCCCGTAACACCCCCACCTTATGTGCCGCCGCCACCACCCCCGGTGTTGGTCCCTAGTCCGAATGCTCCACCGCTGGCACCGAACCTGGAGGAAATTAATCTTAGTCAACCCACAGGGCCCGTCACACCTAGTAAAACTAGACAGCAGCAGTACCAGGCGACGGGATAATTATATCCGTTGCGAGAAATTGCGATGGGAGGTCCACAGGTGGGAATGGGGTATATGGCGGTGCCCCTCAATTCCGGAGACGTTAGAGATTTTAAAAAGGAAATGAGGAGCCTTTTAGAGGACCCGCTAGGAGTAGCTGGGCGGGTTGATAAATTCTTAGGACCTAATACATATACGTGAGATGAACTGCAAGCGATCTTGACTGTGTGGATGTGGTAATGGAGTTTTGTGTGTGATAGCCAGTGCTTTTCTTTCTGGCATGCTGGCTTTGTTCTGGCATCTGAACTTTCACAGCTCTGTGATAGGCTGTGTCACATCTCGGTGTGCTGGATTTGGCTCTTTTGTGTGCACACCGGAGGTTGGGTCCTGGTTTGGGGATGGTATAATTACAAAATGAGAACTGGTTCCATTATTAAAGTACCACCTTGCTCCCCGTTAAGCTGCATCTGTACACATGAGAATAAATTAGTGGGGGAAGTGATTTGAATGTGAAATTCTGAATTAGCTGTATTGAAGTTAGTGTTGTTCTGTGGATAGACAGAATGTTTGTACTGTGGAAAGAAAGGGCACATTAAGTGGAACTGTAGGAAGAAAATGGCGGATGAGAAAATGTTCAAAGCAGAATAGGGGTGTCAGGGGCTCTTTTTGCTGGGGACCCAAAAAGGAACAGAGCCCTTGATAAAATTGAAAGTGGGCCCCCAGCAGCAAGAAATTGAATTTCTTGTCGATTCCGGGGCAGAGCGATCTACCATATAAGCCTTGCCCAGGGGATGCAAAATATCCTCCGACACCATGCAAGTAATTGGGGCAAAAGGGGAGCCATTTCGTGTTCTTGTTATAAAGGGGGTGATTATCGAAACCAACTCCATAATAGGAGTGGGAAATTTACTTTTAGTTCATGAAGCTGAATATAATCTCTTGGGGCGGGATTTAATAATCGAATTGGGTGTTAATTTAGAAGTAACGGAGAAAGAAATTCAGATAAGATTATGTCCTCTCAGGGTGGAAGATGAGAATAAAATTAATCGTGAAGTGTGGTATACGGAAGATTCAGTAGGGAAACTGAACATAACGCCCTTTAAAGTTAAAATCTCTAGCCCAGAAATACCCATTCGGGTAAGACAATATCCAATATCTGAAGAAGGTCGAAGGGGGTTAAAAACAGAAATAGAAAGGTTGTTAGAAAAAGGCTTGCTTGAACCTTACATGTCTCCCTTTAACACCCCCATTTTACCTGTAAAAAAAAAAAAAGATGGGAAATGGAGGCTGGTACATGACCTGAGGGAGGTAAACAAGGGGACTGTGAGTCGATTTCCCGTGGTGGCTAACCCGTATACCCTTCTGAGTCACCTAATGATAAGTGGTGTGGTGTGATAGACTAAAAAGATGCCTTTTGGACTTGCCCACTAGATGAGGAAAGTCGAAATTATTTTGCCTTTGAGTGGGAGGACCCAGACACTCATAGAAAACAACAGTTGCGATGGACGGTACTCCCCCAGGGATTTACAGAGTCACCCAACTTGTTTGGGCAAGGTTTAGAACAGATTTTACAGGAGTGTGAACGCAGCCCTGAGGCGGTGTTGGTGCAGTACCTAGATGATAGATTGCTAGCCGGGCAGGATGAGGAAGTGGTTAGATAAGAGAGCATAAGATTATTGAATTTTCTTAGTTTACAGGGACTCAAAGTATCAAAAACCAAACTCCAGTTTGTTGAACAAGAAGTAAAATATCTAGGGCACTATTTAAGCAGGGGGACCAAACATTTAGACCCAGAAAGAGTAAAAGGGATCTTGTCATTGCCAGCCCCAAAGTCTAAGAGGCAGATAAGATAAATACTAGGGATAGAAACTAAAATGTCATGGGTAAAGTGTTTGCCCTTAGCACTATTAAATATAAAAATGCAGCCGAGAACAGACCTCGGGATCTCACCTTTCGAGATGTTATATGGTATGCCCTATGATTTAGAAATACCACAGAAACACCGAGAAATAAAGGATTTCCAGATAAGGAATTATCTAATACAGGTACTAAAACGGAGAAAATACCTTTGGGAGAAAGGATTGGTGGTACAATGTCTGCCCTTAGGCATAAAAATACATACTCTAGAACCCGGAGATAAAGTGCTTATAAAAACCTGGAAGAAGGCACCACTAACCCCTCGATGGGAGGGACCGTATGTTGTTCTACTCACTACAGAAACGGCTATTCGGACCGCCGAAAAGGGGTGGACACACGCCAGTCGAGTGAAAGGCTCGATCGAGACCGACGCGTGGACTGCAGAACCCACAGACGACCCTTTAAGGATTAAACTGAGGAATCAATAAATGGACTTGGACTTACCAACCTGTATCGTGCAAGTACAGAAAAACTATAAAGTTGATTATAGATACCCTATTTGTAAGGATTATAAAGTTAAATGTGATAACATAGGTTGCAACTGTTATCCTTTTGTATGCTTTAAATGCACAGTGTGCCAGGAAAACTGGTGGTTGCATTGCCTAGATGGTATTCCCCCTCGAGGGACTTGTGATCAGTGTTATTCAATTGAACAAGAAATTACTGAGTTAACATTAAAACTTAAAGTCTTACGAGGAGAAATCGAGACCGAAGATCCTAGTTGGTGGAACATATATGCCTATGGAATACGACCTGAACAGTTTTATTTCCACCATAATGAGCCAGCTCCTCTGAAATTACACATAGTACAAGTGTGCTGTCGAACCACTGTAAAAGAAATAACGTGCCATTCCCCCTTGGTAAAAAAAAAAAAAAAGCTGCAACTGGGAAGCTTACAAGCGATGGTGCAGTTGCCGGAAACATTCGGGGCCTCCTGAAGAATATTCTTGCTGCCGAGAAGACGGTTTACCCCGTGGCTTGAAGCAACCAAGTCGACGGGTGAGGCAGAGGAATAACACAAAGTGGGGGCAAAAACCCGAATGGAATTGTGCGGCGATGTTGGGAGAACTACCCCAGTGCTAGGCAGCACAACAAATTGCAAAATCAAAGCAAGCTGAACCTAGGCAAATGCAAACCCACCTGGTATGCTGTATTAGTATTATTACTAATGGCCAGGAATGGGGAATCAGCACATAGACCATACAAATGGACCCTAATTCAGGTAGAAGAGAGCCGAGTGATTAAAGAGAATATTACAGTAGGATCCCCTAGTTTTTCTGTAACCCTTTGTCAGTTAGCACCTACACAACCATGCTTAGATCAAAAAGGTTATTATGTTTGTGCCTCTTCCAATCCAGGGAAGAGTTACTGCAACTATCCTAATGAGTATTATTGTAGCAGGACCACTGATTCTTTTAATCTTAGTATTAACATTCGGACCTTGTATCTTAAATAAAGTAATAGAGATCGTGAAAGGCAGACTAGAAGCCGCTCACTTGATGTTGATTGAGGCAAAATATGAGAAATTGCATGATCAAAACGACACCTAATTATTAGTATTAAGTGGTCAAGAGTTGCAACGCTTTAACGAACAAAATAAGTAAAAAATAGAAAAGGGGGAAATTGTAACAAGCAGTTCCGAGAAATGTTTGTTCATTAAAGCTCCTGGAGATGTTTGTTTGAGTTTTGAGAAGTGTTTGTATGCTTACTTGCTTTGTCCTGCTTGATGTATTTAGCTAACAAGGGGATGTTTGTTTGTATGCTTACTTGCTTTGTCCTGCTTGATATATTTACCTCATACATAACCAAAGTAAGGCGATCGAAACTGGCTACACAGCAGTCAACACCCACATGATACGAGCCTTCAACATGAGTGAAAAGTTACATCCGGAAGCTGTGGACCAGAGATGGACTTTAAAAACCCAGAGAACTGAATTCGCGGTGTGCGCGTGCCGTGAGAGAGACTGAGGTCTCTAGGCCGCACCCAGTGCTGTCTTTGCTTATTGCTGGATTCTAAATAAATTCTTGTTATTTACAACATCGAGTCAAAATTTATTACAGCGGGGGTTTTTGTTTGGGCCTTATCTAAAATGTCTGATGGATTTCGTCCTCGTCTGAAGACAAATTTGCTAGAAACTATAAAGCAAAAAAACGTCCTGCAACCTGGCCTTGCCTTTCCTATCCTTGACTTGCCTTGCTTTTCCTTGCCTTATTTCCTTCTCGTCCTGTTTTCTGTCCCATCCTCTCTCACTAACCCCTCGTCTGGCTGGATGTCTCTTCTTTCATCTCTTCTTCCCTTTTTCTCTCACTCTCCCGCTTACGGCCTCTTTTCTTTCAATTCCCCTATTTCAGTCCTGCAGCCTGGCTCTACTTTTTCCTCTTCCCTCCCTTTGTCCTGCTCCCTTTGCTTTCTCCTTCTGTCCCATATCCTTATTCCTGACTTGTCTTTTGGAGACATTGGGCGACCTTGCCCCCAAGTCTGGGGATATTTTGGCCAGTTTTCAGAGGCCTCGCTGGTGACAGCAGGGACAGCAGGCAGTGACAGGCCCGGGGCTGACAGGCTCCCCCTCCCCTAGGGGGAGCTCGGCTGCCACACCCAGCTGACATAGAACCTTTGTCACAATGCCCGCTACCGTGGCGAGGATGCGGTGACTCTGCAGGTGACAGGGACACTGCAGGACTTGGTGCCAGCTCAGCATTTTCTCAGTTCCCTGAAGAAGCTGAATTCTGCAAATTGCTGCCTTTGCTGTTGAAATGATGTCATCAGGTGGGTGTTTTGGTGTAATACGCTGAAAAACAGAGCAGAAATGGTGAAATATTCCCATCATATGCATGATCCCTGCACCAAACCACCATGACTCAGCCTAAGGGGCTCGGCAGCTTATTTTTTTGTACTGCCAGCAGATTGTGGAAGTACAGTAGAAAAACCATTCTTATGGAGAGATCTTTGTATTTTAGGCTTAGTCTAAGTGTCTCATGTAGCTGGAGTTTTTCTTTGGGCCATAAGGTCTGATGGCTTTCCTCATCGTCTGAAGATGAATGTGGTATGAAAATATAAAGCAAAAAAAGGTCCTGCAGCCTAGCCTGGCATTGCTTGTCATTGCAGCCCTTATGCTTGGCAAAATGAGAAGATTAAAAGCTTTTGCTAGTTAAAATGATCAGTGAAATGTCATTACAAGTTTGGGTCTTACGATGAGAGATGTCTGCATTTCTGTTCGTAACAGCACAAATCTTTTTAGCCTGTTCCCAGGAACTGATGGAATAGGAAAGGAGTCCAAAGGAGCGTACGTATTCATTTTCCAAGTAACTGCTTTATATGTCTGTAATGGAGAAGAAGATTGTCTAGAAGAAGCCAGAGGAGTTCCATTGCACATCTCTGTCATTGGGTGGATTGGATGACTTCAGGGTTTGCAGGGACAGGAGTTTCCTGTGTGATTTACAGCTCAAATATGGTCAGAGAAACTGTCCTCATTTCATTTTTCATTTCTCTCACATGGATACCCAGAGAGATTTTAACCTGGACTGCAGACTGGTGACTTCCACTAGTCTTTTGCTGACATGGTTAACTTAGGAATTAAAACATCAGACTTGTTTGTAAATAAATTCTTGATTGGTGAAAGACATTTAGAGGAGGAATGAGGTTAATGAACATATGTGGAATAATATGAAATGACTCTTCATAAAATAATAAAGGGAGAGCTTGTGAAAAAAAAAAAAAAAAAGAAAAAAGAAAAAAGAAAAAATAATCAGGGCAGCTGATGTTTTCTATCCCCCAAATCCCTTGGGCAGGAGTCTGAAGAGCTCTCTATTAGTCATGGTGCCAGGATCTGTCATATTTCTAGATACTGAGTTTAGAAGCTTTTAGAGGTGATTTGATCAACATGTGGTCACTGTTCCTGGTCAGAGCTCAAATTATGGGCAAGATTTTGCAGGGACATCTTGCTGGAAGTCTTGATTAAACAGTATGGAGGATTAAATAGTACAGAGGATTAAATAGTATATATGATTGCAGCACAAGTGCTTTGCATCCTCTACAAATTGCCAAATAAGTAGTAAAGTTAAATAGACTAGACTAGCATTTTAAAATCAGGAGTGACTGTCTGCAGGCTAAATCATGTTTTCTTGCTATTTGACACTGCACTATAGCCCTTGCGACTTGCTGTCTGGAAGAGAAAAAAAACCCTAACCAAACCAAATCTGAGAGGAAAAAAATCTGAGGAGAGTGTCTGCTTTTAAACGATGTAATTATTTTTTCTGTGTTGTATTATTTCAAGGTCCAGGTCTCCCTGTAGTGCTTTGTCTTACCCTAGAAGTTCATATACCCACTGCAAGTCACAATCAGGTTCTTTGTGCCCTGTCAGGCTCTGTGAAACTCTGTCAGGCTCTGTTGGGTCCTGTCAGACTCTGTCAAGCTCTGTCAGGCTTTTTCATGTCCTCTGGGACTCTATTGGGGTCTTCCGGGTGCTTTCAGGCTTTGTCGGGTGCTTTCAGGATTTGTTGGGCTCTGTCAGGCCCTCTCAGGCTCTGTTGGGCTTTGTTGGGCCCTGTTGGGGTCTGTCAGGCTTTGTCAGGCCTTGTTGAGCTCTCTTGAGCTCTATCAGGCACTGCTGGGCCCTGTCAGGCTCTGTCGGGTTTTTTCAAGCTCTGTCAGGCTCCATGGGGCTTTGTAGGGCTTTCTGAAGCTTTGTCAGGCCCTGTTGTGCTTTGTCAGGCTCTCTTGGTCTTTATTGGGCTTTGTCGGGCTCTGTCAGGCCCTGTCAGACTTTGTCTGGCAGTCAGGCTCTGATGGTCTCTTCGGGGCTTTGTTGGGCTCTGTTGGGCTCTGCTGGGCTTTGTCCAGCCCTGTCAGGCTCTGTCGGCCTCTGTCAGCCTCTGTCGGTCTTGTTTGAGCTTTGTTGATCTCTACTGGGCTTTGTTGGTCTCTGTTGGTCTTTGCTGGGCTTTGTAGGGCTCTGTTTGGCTTTTGGGGGCTCTGTCGGGCTTTAAGGGGCTTTGTCAGGCTTTATTGGGCTTTGTCAGGCTTGGTCAAGCCCTGTCGGGCTCTGTCAGACTTTTTTGGGCTCTGTAAGGCTCTATAGGTCTTTGTCAGGCTCTATTGGGCTCTGTTGGGTTTTGTCAGGCTCTGTCGGGCTTTGTTGGTCTTTGTCGGGCTCTGCCTGGCTCTGTCGGGCTCTGTCAGTCTCTTTCAAGGTTTGTTGGGCTGTGTTGAGCTTTGCCGAAAGAGACCAAAAGAGATTGACAGGGCCTGACAAAGACCGACAAAGCCCCATAAAGCCCGACAAGGACCTGTAGAGCCTGACAGAGCCCAGAAAAATCTGACAAAGCCCAATAGAGCCTGACAGAGCCCGACAGAGCCTGTCAGAGCCAGACAAAGACTGACAAAGCCCAATAAAGACCGACAGAGACTGACAAAGCCCAGCAGAGCCCAACAAAGCCCAACAGTGACTGACAGAGCCCAACAAAGACCAACAGTGACTGACAGGGCCCAACAAACCCCAACAGAGCTTGGAAAAACCCCGACAGAGCTTTAAAAAACCCGACAGAGCCCAGCAAAGACCAACAAAGCCCAACAGAGCCTGACAAAGCCTGACAAACTCTGACAGGGCTGCACAGAACCTGACAAAACCCCATAGCGCCTGACAGGGCCCAAAAAAGCCCAAGAGGATTCAACAGAGCCTGACAGGGCTCGACAGAGCCCGATAGAGCCTGAGAGAGCCTGACAAAACCTCACAAAGCCTGGCAGAGCCTGTACAAAGCCTCAAACCCCGACAGGGCCCAACAAAGCTGACAGAGCCTGACACAGCCTGACAGAGCCTGACAGAGCCCGACATGGCTTGACAGAGCCCGACAGAGCCTGCAAGGCTTGACAGACCCTGACTAAGCCCAACAGGGCCCGAAAGAGCTGGACAGTGCTCGACAGAGCCTGATAGAGCCCAACATAGAACGAGAGAGCCTGACAAGGCTTGGCAGAGCCCAGCAGGGCCTGACAGAGCCCGACAGGTCCTTTCAAAGCCTGACAGGGCCTGACAGAGTCCAACAGAGACCAACATAGCCCAACAAGACCTGACAGAGCATGAAAAAGCCTGAAAGAGCCCGACAGGGTCTGACAGAGTCAATTAGGGGCCGGAGCTCTTTTGCCAGTTCCTCAGCGATGGTGCTGGCCTCATCTCGCTTCATGTCTTTTAAGAACGCCTTGACCATGAGTGGTGATCACCACGCAACCTTGACCTAGAACGATAGTTATGACTCTTCCCTTTGCCTCTTCTTGGAGATGGCACCAATGGAGAGTAGGAATGGGAACGGGAATGACTCTGTGATCGAGAGCTGGAGAGAGCACAGGAAGAACCTGATTATGACTTGTAGTGGGTATACGAACTTCTAGGGTAAGACAAAGTACTATAGGGAGACTTGGACCTTAAGAAAGTACAACACAGAAAAATAATTACATTATTTCAAAGCTGTCACTCTCCCCAGTTTTTTTCCTCTCAGATTTGGTTTGGTTGTTTTTTTTTTTCTTTTCTCTTCCAGAAAGTATTAAAGTATTTGACAAGAATTTATACCTTATATTCTATTGTAATACCTTAATAAGGTGTGCCAGAGAAAGAGATGCAGGAGAGTCATTGATCTGTTCACAAAAAATTAGACACATGTTCAATTGTACATTCAAGACAGAGCGTAGTAACATTGGGACAGCAGCACAACAAAGCTGTAACAAATTCAAATGTTGTTGTCTTACTGTTCCACAATTATGGATGAACTTTCCAGTGATTTATTCCTATCAGACTAACTTCTGCTTTGAAATACATACAGAAACATGGGAAAAAACCAAATAAACTGTATTTATGAAGACTGATTTTGTGTTGATACACATGCTAGTAAAAAAAAAAAAAAAAAAAAAAAAAAGAAAAGAGAGAGAGAGAGAAAAAGAACTGTTTTCAAGAAATAAAAACTCATCTGTTTTAGTTGCAATATAATAAATGCAATTTATGTTAAAATAAAGACAAAATATAAAAAACAAGTGAGCGACACATAGTATTTGACAAAAGCGGCAAATCCAGATCCAGATCCAGACCAGTCAAGTGTTTCCTTGTGTTTCTCATTTATACAATATTTTAGTAGCAGAATAACAGTGTTTGCAAACCTGAAGAAAAACACCACACCTTTCCCAAATGTAAATTCATAGTTGTGTAGCAACGATATTTAAATTCACAGCAATCTATTGAAGACATTTTTTTACTCAGAGGGGCCCCAACAAAATCACTGCAATTACACGGTTTTAGGAACAAATCCCCAAGTATTTAAGGGAACGACAAGGAAGCACGGAGCTGCACAGAACTGTCCTCACAACAACGGCGTGACTCACTTTTTACCTTGATGAGTCCAATATTTTAAATATTTACTGGAAAATACATTATGTTAATGCTTGGAAAATTCATACAAGGCTGTATTGGTTAAAATTCAGCATGGTGTGTAGGAAAAAGGGTGAGAGTATGTTTTTACGTACTGTTTTTGATGTTCTGCTCACTGGCTCCTTTTGACTTTTAGAGGAGAAATAAAGGTGATCAGAACTTAAATAAAGCATCCGGAACCAACAACAAGCAGTGAAGCCAGATTCTAAAGCCTGAACATCAAAACTGTTCTGATCGCCTAAGGAATGTGGAAATCTATTCTTATACATAAACTCTTGGTGCATTCATTGCAATTGAAAAAAAAAAAACCAAAAAAAAAAAAAAAACAAAAAAAAAAAAAACCACAAAAAAAACCAAACCAAAATTACATTCCTACTTTGTGACAAACCACTCTACTCAGTCACCTGACAAAGACACAGAAAACATCTCTTTGGAAGAGTGTTTCTTTGTGGAAGCCCAAGCACTGTGATCAGGTGTCTGCCATGTTTAGCCACGAAAGCACCTAAATACTAAATATGACATAAAATGTATGCTATATTGACTAAAAATAGCAGTAGAAATGTCATTTGAAAGCAGTTACAAGGGTTTTGTTTTATTTCAAAGCCCTTCAACAGACAAAAAATATAAGGCTTAATTGCCAGAAACTGCCTTAAGGTAATCTTGAAGGCATTGCAATGTTTTAGGAAATATTTATGACACTTGAAAATTTGCTGAGATTCCACACAGTCATTGATCTGTCACTCGTTCTCTCATATTTATTTGATCTTTACCATTAGCGTGCAAAATACTCAGATTTGGGGCCTCGTTCCCAGGGAGCCACCAGAGACCCACTGTCCTCCAAACCATCTGTAGGACACGGGCATGAGGTACGAGCTGCAGGCATAGCATCAGGAGAGCCACAGGCAACGGCAAGATCTTCTGCAGGCAGCTCTGAGACAAGCAGAGAGCCAGAGAGGGACACGGACCCCACCAGGGGAAGAGGCCGTGGGGGTCACTCCTGAGGAAGGGGAAGGTGGCGGTCAGAGGGAAGGTGCCAGGCGGGCAAGGGGAAGGCGTGGGAACCAGCCCCTGCCCTGAGGGGGAGAAGCCATGAGCACCCTGCACCCGGTGTCGCTCCTCGCACAGGCAGGAGCCCCGGGCTGCTGGGACAGCTCCAAACCAAAACTCAGGAGGGGCCTTGGCTACCTGGGGAAAGGCACTGGGGAGAAGCTGGGGCTGATGGCAGAGGCCATGTCCTGCCCAGGAGAGAGCTGAGAGCTCCTGGGGACAGGAGGGAGGCAGCAGCGACATTAGTCCCACCTGAGTGGCAGGATCAGTGCTTGGGGACACAGCTTGCAGGGCAGAGATGCCTTCAGACAAGATCCCTCTCTGCCATGGCCCCGGGGAAGCCCAGGGCATGGAGGGGAGCCCTCACCCCCCGCCTCACCTCATGGTCTTGCAGCTGTTTCAGCCCAGATGTCCCAATGGCCACAAAGGTGTCAACAGCCTCAGGGACAGTCCCGGTTGCCCGGTCTCTGTCCTCAGGACTGGAGGCTCTGGACGGGGGACACACGCATGGACAGAGAGCTGGAAGGAAAGAAGGAACTGGTATTGCTGGCCGCAGAGCTTCCAGCAGGGGGGTGAAGGTCTCCCAGCCTCACCAGCACCACCAGCCTGTGCTGGGCTGGGCTAGCAGGAGCAGTCAGTGGGATGAGAGGAGGGAGTGTGCCCCTCACCGCAGCACTGGGCAGACCCCCTGGGGGACTGGCCCCAGTCGGGGGTCCCCAGTGCCAGGACAGCAGCGACGTGCTGGAGGGAGCCCAGCGTGGGGCTGAGCTGGGCAGGGATGGACACGGGGCTCTGCCAGGGGGCCAGGAGGGCTGGGGCTGGGCAGCACCACCACAGCTGCCAGGCCAGGCTGCATTGGAGCCATCCCAGGCTGCTCCATGGAGGGCAGGGACGGGACGGAGCCCTCAGGGAGGTGTGTGGCAGCAGGACGGGAGGGGAGGTGACGGGGACACGGCCCCCAGCACCTGGAGGGACAGACGCTGCCTCGGCCTCCTGCCAACCCCTCACCTCGGAGCGCCCTCATCCTCCTCATGGCTGCAGACCTCCCGGATCAATGCTCTCCGCTCACCAGGTTCTCCTCCCTCAAACTCCACAAGAAACCAAGGCAGCACCAGCCCCAGGAGGAGGAGACAGAACCCAGACATCGTGACCTCACCGCAGGGCGCGGTGCCTGGCACAGGGCTGCGCTGGCACAGGGACATGTGCTGGGGACACACCGTGGGGCAGGGACCAGACAGGACTAGAGCAGAAGGAGTCTCTGGTAGATCCCAGATGCAGCAGTTTTCTCCAAAAGGGAAAAATCATGTCAGGTGGCTTCACTGGAGGAGTCTGGGGCTTCCACCTGGGGTCTCAGCTTCCTATAGGAAGTGAAGTGACCGTGCGCGTACCTGGGAGGAGTCTTGGGTGGATCCTGCAGGACAGAGTTTCCACTCAGAAAGAAAAGTCACCTCGGGTAGATTCATTGGAAGAGTCTGAGGCTGCCACCTGGGATCTTCTGTCCCTAAAGCAGAGGTCAAAATCCTCCAGGAGGTGCCTGGGAGGAGTTTTGGGTTCTTCCCAGAGAAGTGAGCTTCCAGCGTGAGAAAAGTCATCTTGGGTAGCTTCCTTGGAGGAGTCGAGGCAGCCAGCTGGGATCTCAGACAGTGAAAGCAGAGCTCAGACAGCTGCAGCAGAGTCTGGGAAGAGTCTCGGTGCGTTCTAGAGCTCAAAGCTTCCTGC
The DNA here is from genome assembly GCF_964273445.1 of Streptopelia decaocto. Taxonomy (NCBI): domain Eukaryota; kingdom Metazoa; phylum Chordata; class Aves; order Columbiformes; family Columbidae; genus Streptopelia; species Streptopelia decaocto. The sequence goes on from NW_028116876.1 coordinate 172,842, forward strand.
AGAAGAAAAAAGTCTTCTCCGGTAGCTTCTGTGGAGGAGTCTGGGGCTGGTACCAGGATCTTGGGACACTGTCAGAGGAGCCCTTGAGAACCCAGGAGATGCCTGGGTGGAGACTTGGGTGGATCCTGGAGGAGAGATTCCTACAAATAACAAAACCATCCCAGGCAGCTTCCTTGGAGGAGTCTGAGGCTGCTGCCCTGCACCTCGGGTGCCTAAAGCATCTACCAGCACACAGTCACACAAGACAGAGATCAGGGTGTCAGCATGATTTTAGCAACTGGACTAATAATTCTGATCTGAGACAAAATTCAGTAAACCAGTGAGTAACTCTGAATGTTGAATGTTATTTATTCTGTAGTAAAGATCAACTCACAAGCTTTCCTCAAAGACTTTCACCTTTTCACAGCCCTCTGGTGGCTCACACTTGAACTTGTAGATGTTGTTGGGTTTTGGTGAGGCAGCGTATTTTGGCAAGGGAGAATTATTCCCATTCTCTGCAGGAAGAGAGCATCTCATTCCTTCAGTGTGCCACACTAGTAAAAACACACAATAGCTATCTTTACATGTCCCCCAAACTGAAACCCACATCATTATCAATGCTGTCAAATTAAGGAACGTTCTCGGTCACCTTGAAGTTTTCATTTGCAAACAGGTTTTCTTATCTCAATCCCTTTCCTCCTTTCCATTTCTCCTCATAGCATTTTTCAGGCTCCTCTGCAAGCTCTGTCCATTCCTGGCCACCTCCTGTTTGTAACCGCAAACCTGAACCTGCGCTCCTGTGCCATCACCACCAGCCAAAGAAACAGACAGAAATCATGTTCTTAAAACCAGAACAAGCTTATGTGGAATTCTGAAATTCTCCCAGGGTATTTCAGAAGATTTCTGGTAAAAGAGAATGATTTGAAAAAGCCAGTTAAACTTTGCTGGGTGCACGCATGAGATGCTGGAAGGTCATGTCAGGTGTCTGAAATAAAAGCAATGCCTGACACAAGCAGCAGGACTGGCCTATTTCTGCTGTTCCACCTGTCGCTGGGCACTCTCGACTCTTCAACTTGTTCACAGTACTTGAACAATCTATTATTTAAAACCAAAAACTTGTCTGGGAAGCACATTCCTCAGTCATATCTATGCAGCTCCAATTCCAGAGCAGCACAGATGTGTGCACACGGAGTCTTTGGAACAATCCAGAAAAGAAAAAAGATCCCTTACAAAGGAAAAAGCACTCCACCATTTCTCCATGGATGTGGGAAACAAAGTCCCTCTTTCACTACATGGTAGAGCACGTAGCAACAGGTAAAGTTAAGCACTGTTAAACTTTTAGAGTTGCACAGTACCTTTATCTCTGGGATCAGCAAGAAGATCATCTGCAGAACATGGACTTTCTTCACTGCCTTTGTTCGAGATGGTGCGAAACGAGGCTGCAGATCCTGGCTGGGAGCAGCTGCTGCTGTTACTGCTCCTGTCTGCTCCGCCGGGTGTTCGGGTGCTGCTGCGGTGGGTGCGGCTGCTGGGGGTGCGGCTGCTGGGGATGCCAATGCTACACTGAGACAAGGGAGGTGCTCGGTGCCCCCCTGGAATATCCTGAGGCTGTTAAAATAACAGGGGTCAGACGGCTGCTCTTGTCTAGTTTGCACTTTCTTTAAATCCAGTAATGCTGAGGGGTTTTCTGGGTTTCACAAAATGGGTTGAAGTGGAAATTTTTATCCATTACACCAGATTCCAACACCAAATAAGTTAGGTTTGGAAACTAAGGACAACGGTTTTCAGGATGTCACAGATCACAGGCTTGCTCGGCGGGAAGGGACCCTCCTGAGCTCGGCTGGTCCAAGTCCTGGCTCAGGCCGAGTCTGTCCTGTCCTGAGAGCCCGTCCTGGCTGCGTCAGGGCTCAACATCTGCAGAGACAGTGATTCCACAGCCTCTCTGGGCAACTTGTTCCAGGTTTGAGCAGCCTCGCACAATTTAAAGAAATGGATTTAAAAAGTGTTTTTCTTGTGTTCAGGTTGTTTTTCAGTTTATGCCCATTTGTTCTTGCCCTTTCACGGGGCACTAAGAGTCCAAGTCCTTCCTGTTCGTTCTACACGTCAGATTGACACACATTGATAAGATCCCCTGAGCTTTCTCTTCTCAAGGCTGAACAGTCCCAGCTCCCTCAGCTTCTCTTCATAGGAAAGATGTTCCAGGCCCTTAATTATCTTTGTGGCCTGTATTTCTGATACTTCATGACTAAATTTACCTCCAAAAATACCTAACAATAAAATTAAAGGTCAGAGTAACAGAGTCATAGTCACAGTGTCACGGTGTCACAGAGTCACAGTCACAGAGTCACAGAGTCACAGTTTCACAGAGTCACAGTGTCACTATGTCACAGAGTCTCAGTGTGACAGTCAAATAGTCTCAGTCAGAGTCACAGTGTCACAAAGTCACAGAGTAACAGAGTCAGAGTCACAGAATCACATTAACAGTCACAGTGTCACAGAGTCAGAGTCACACTCACAGAGTCGCAGTAACAGTCACAGAGCCACAGTCATAGAGTCTTATTTATAGTTACAGAGCCACAGAATCACAGTGACAGTCACAGATTCACAGACTCACAGTCACAGTGTCACAGAGTCACAGAATTACAGTGACAGTCACAGAGTCACAGTCAAAGTGTCATAGAGTCACAGAATTGCAGTACCACAGTCACAGAATCACAGAGTCACAGAGTCAGAGTCACAGTCACAGTCACAGAGTTACAGAGTCACAGTGTCACAGAATTACATTAACAGTCAAAGAGTCACAGTCATAGAGTCTCAGTCATAGGTATATAGTCACCGTCACAATAACAGTCATAGAGTCACAGTCACAGACTGACAAAGACACAGAGTCACAGAGTCACAGTCACGGTGTCAGTCATAGAGACACAGTGTCACAGTCAAAGTGTCACAGTCACAGTGTCACAAAGTCACAGAGTCACAGAGTCAGAGTCCCAGAGTCTGAGTAACAGTCTCAGTCACAGTGTCACAGAATCACTGTCACAGTCAGAATCACAGTCACAGAGTCAATATAACAGACACAGATTCTCAGTCACAGAGTCAGAGCAAGATACCATTTGAATGCCATTGTAAACTAATATCTATCAAAAAGGTTAAACCACACTGAAACTGCTCACAAAGAATACAAAGCCCTAGGAATACTTAGAAAATGTTTGTTTTGCCGGGAGCTTTAACTGCTCCAGACGCGATTCTTGCAACAGTTTCTGGTGAGTTCTTAAGGACTGGGGTGTTGTCATCTGTGTGTTCTGAAAACAACAGAAATACAGAAAAGAAAAACTATTTAGTCAATTCATGAGTGCATATGAATATGAGAATCCCTTTACAGATACAAATGCAAAAATTTGTACGTAACATCGCACTTCTATCGTCTCCACACACCATCAAGACATTTTGAGAATGCACAAGCAGCAAAATATTCTTCACAGAAGAGAAAAAAAACAACCCAACTACTTGGGAAACTTACACTGAGTCTAAAACACCAAGATCCTTCCAAAAGGATGTCTTTTCTATTTATATTTACCGCACACTCTTCTTTAGACAATCAGGAAAGCCATCAGACCTTTTAGATTAAGCCTTAAACAAAAACCCCAACTACTTGAGACACTTAGACTAAGCCTAAAATGCAAAGATCACAGAATCACAGAATCGACTGGGGTGGAAAAGACCTCAGAGATCATCGAGTCCAACCCTTGGTCCAACTCTAGTCCGTTTACTAGATCATGGCACTAAGTGCTATGTCCAATCTCAGTTTAAAAACCTCAAGGGACAGCGAGTCCACCCCCTCCCTGGGTAGGCCATTCCAATGCCTGACCACTCTCTCTGCAAAGAATTTCTTTCTAATATCCAGCCTTAATTTCCCCTGGCAGAGTTTAAGCCCATGCCCCCTTGTCCTATTGCTAACTGCCTGGGAGAAGAGACCAATTCCCACCTGGCTGTAACTTCCCTTCAGGTAGTTATAGAGAGTGATGAGGTCACCTCTAAGCCTCCTCTTCTCCAGACTAAACAAGCCCAGCTCCCTCAGCCTCTCCCCATAGGTCTTATGTTCAAGTCCCTTCACCAGTCGTGCTGCTCTTCTCTGGACCCGCTCCAGCACTTCAATGTCTTTCCTGAACTGAGGGGCCCAGAACTGAACACAGTACTCCAGGTGTGGCCTCCCCAATGCAGAGTACAGGGGAAGGATCACTGCCCTTGTCCTGCTGACCACGCTATTTTTGATACAGGATCTCTCCATAAGGATGGTTTTTCTACTGTACTTCCACAATCTGCTGGCAGCACAAAAAAAAAGCTGCAGATCTAGTTAGGCTCTGTCATGGTGGTTTGCTGCAGGGATCATGCATATCATGGAAATATTTCACCATTTCTGCTCTGGTTTTCAGCGTATTACACCAAAACACCCACCTGATGACATCATTTCAAAAGCCAAACCAGCCATTTGCAGAATTCAGCTTCTTCAGGGAACTGAGAAATTGCTGAGCTGACACCAAGTCCTGCAGTGTCCCTGTCACCTGCAGAGTCACCGCATCCTCGCCACGGTAGCGGGCATTGTGACAAAGGTTCTGTGTCAGCTGGGTGTGGCAGCCGAGCGCCCCCTAGGGGAGGGGGAGCCTGTCAGCCCAGCCTGTCACTGTCACCTCACATTCCATTGCTGTGTCTACCAAAACATGGATCTGGCTTTTCAGGAAATCAGCTAATATGGAGCTTTAGCTGACAGGCAAATTCACTACAAGAGAAACTTGATTTTAACAGAACCGGGACATTCCACCCCAGGCCCAGCTCAATCAACTGATCCTCTAGTGTTGACCAACCAAGTGGCTTTTGCTAAATGTGACTCCCAGTTTTAAAAGGTTCCACCACCCAATGCCTTTAGTGTAGTTTTTAACAAACTATTGTATCTTTCAGTTTTCCCAGGGGCTGGGAATACGTCTGCATAGAGGAGTGGCAGGGAGTGACCTGGAGGTGCCTGAGCCTGCTGGCTCCCCTCCCAAGTCCCCCTGCCATGGTCACGGCCATGGCTGCATCCAGCACCAAGGTGCCGGCCACCTGGGGCTGCTCCTGGGCTGTCCCTGCCCTGCTGCCCTGCTGCCCTGTCCAGGGTTGGGAGGAAAGGCCACTGGGCTCTGCAAATCTTACTGGTGCTTGGCGATGCCCGAGGTGTCACTGAAGAGGAGGAGGTCCCTCTTCCTCGTTGCATGGCCCTGGGTCACCCACACACACTGCCGGAGCAGTGGCTCGCCTGGTGCCGGGATGGGCACGCACGGCTGCTCGGGCTCAGGCTCGTCCCTGCAGAGCAGACGGCGTCGGGCAGGAGAAAATTGGCTGCTGCATGGTCCGGCTGCTCTGGGCTCTCCCGGCCGTGCATGGGGGAGCCTACCTGTTAAAAACAACGAGTTTATCCCCATTAGGATCATAGGGAAGATCCCAATTAAGGAAAGTCACACTAATTAAAAAAGCCGAGTCTACCCCCTTTAAGATCGTAGGGAAGATCCCAACGAAGGAACTCAATGCTAATAAAAAGGCTGAGTTTAAGGAAATTCACACTAACAAAGAAGCTGAGTTTAAGGAAATCAACACTGTTAAAAAATATATAAGTTCATCCCCATTAGGATCATAGGGAAGATCCCACTTAAGGAAATTCACACTAATAAAAATGCCAGGTTTATCTCCATTAAGCAGCAGCAAAGTCCAGCCCAGAGGGCAGCGAAACCCCCGTTATTTTGCGTTTGAGAAGAGCCCGGGATGTTCATCCCAGTTTGAGAAACTAAAATGGGGCAAAATGGGGATTTTGCTGCAAATGCGAGAACTTGAGTGTCCGGGTGTTTCATCTGGGGGTCGCTCAGGGGGAATAAAACACTCAAGGCCCAAAGGGATTCGCGGGAAACTGGCGACGGGCATTTCAACTCCGATTGGGTATCGGGGGAACAGTTGGACTCCATGATCTTAAAGGTCTTTTCCAACGGAAGTTATTTGGGGATTCTAAAACCGGAGGAAACTGGGGGGTAAATTGTGGTGCAGGGGGGAAAAGCGGGGGATGTGTCCCCCCCTGTGACCCTCATGTCCCTTCCAGGTCCGCTTTGTCCCCCCACCCCCATGTCACCCCCCACGTCCCCTCTATGTCCCCTGTGTCCCCCCATCCCGTGTGTCACAGAGGCACCCCAAAAGTTAGTTTTAGGCAGACAACAGGGTTCAAAACAAACTTTTATTCTGGTCAAAAAGGTGCAGCAGATTAACCGGTAAAGAACGGGGTTTTAGCTCTCCAAGAACATAAATACAGGTTTGAGTATCAGTTGAGGAAATTAGTGGGGTGCAGCAAATAATAACAATGGGGATCCACAGTGTGCATACACGTGGCTCACCAAATACAACGCCAGAGCCCTCCCTGACTCCGGGAAAAGTACACACTTGCCTGAATCTGGCAAGGAATGACTAAAGAAAATACATGTGCTTATATTTAAACACAGAATACACTCACTTTGCCTAAGTGAGGAAAAATAAACAGAGACCCGTGATCCTGCGAGGAATTATTTCACTCACCCACATGGGGAGATGAGGGAATCCCGGTCCCGGGAGATTCCCTCAGGCAGCCATCCTGCCTAAGGGGGGGCTCTCGGCGCAGCATTTGGCCCGCGCTCCGAGATGTCCACAGAGCAGGCAGCCTGGTTCTGAACATGTTTCTGAAAGAGCATATAGATTTATTCTAGTCAATAATGTAGAAAAATTTCTGTATATCTATTTTGACAACAGAGCCAAGAAGACCTGGAAGCAAAAAGAAAACCAAGAACCATACGTAGAGCGGAGAATGGGATGAAGCGAGTACTTCAAATTAATATGTACAGAGATGAAAAAATCTCTAATCAGAGTGCTCCCCCAATTTATTTCACAGAAATTTTCTTGCATAACAGAAGTTTGAATGTATGTGTACCGGGAATAAATAAATCGTTTTTGGATTTCAGTATAGCTTTGATAGTGTCTCTCACAGCATTCTCCTGGACAAGACGTCCAGCACACAGCTGGATAAACACACAGTGCAGTGGGTGAGCAATTGGCTGACGGGCCGGGCTCAAAGCGTTCTGGTAAATGGGGCCATGTTGGGTTGGACACCAGTCACTGGTGGGTTCCACAAGCATCCATCTTAGTTCCAGCAGCCCTGGCTGTACATACAGACTGGGGCACGAGATGCTGGAGAGCAGCTCTGCAGAGGGATCTGGGGTTTCTGGGTGCAGTTCTGGGCGCCACAGGATAAAAAGGAGACAAAGCTATTGGAGGGTGTCCAGAAGAGGTTGGTGAAGGGTTTGGAGAAGAAGCCATATGAGGAGCAGTTAAAGTCACTTGTTTTGTTCAGCCTGGAGAAGAGAGAAGAGAAGAGAAGAGAAGAGGAGAGGAGAGGAGAGGAGAGGAGAGGAGAGGAGAGGAGAGGAGAGGAGAGGAGAGGAGAGGAGAGGAGAGGAGAGGAGAGGAGAGGAGAGGAGAGGAGAAGAGAAGAGAAGAGAAGAGAAGAGAAGAGAAGAGAAGAGAAGAGAAGAGAAGAGAAGAGAAGAGAGAGAGAGAAAGAGAAGAGAAGAGAAGAGAAGAGAAGAGAAGAGAAGAGAAGAGAAGAGAAGAGAAGAGAAGAGAAGAGAAGAGAAGAGAAGAGAAGAGAAGAGAAGAGAAGAGAAGAGAAGAGAAGAGAAGAGAAGAGAAGAGAAGAGAAGAGAAGAGAAGAGAAGAGAAGAGAAGAGAAGAGAAGAGAAAAGAGGAGAAGAGAAGAAGACAAGACTAAGAGGAGACCTCATCACGGTCTGCAGCCTCCTCACAAGGGGAGGAGGAAGGGCAGGCGCTGATCTCTCTGACAACCAATGACAGAACCCAGGGAATGGCAGAAGATGTGCCAGGAGAGGTTTGGGTTGGACGTGAGGAAAAGGTTCTTCACCCAGAGGTGCTGGACACTGAACAGGCTCCCCAGGGAGGTGTCACAGCCCCAACCTGACAGTGTTCAAGAAGAGACTGGACAACGCCCTCAGACACACGGGGTGACCTGTGGGGTGTCCTGTGCGGGGACAGGAGTTGGACTAATGATCCTTGTGGGTCCTTCCAACTCCCAACTCAGGCCAGTCTGAGCTGAAATGGCTCCCGAACGAGCTTTGTCTCCCGCATTTAAGGCGCAGACACTTTGGGAAAGCCCGGGCGGGTCTGACACAGCCGGTGCCGCTGCCTGCCCACCCCACTCCGCCCCGCCGTGCGGCGCCGCTCCCCGCGGCCCAGCGGCTCCCCCTGGGCCCGGTCCCGGCCCCGGCCCCGTTCCGCCTCGGCCACCTGGCGCTCCCGCTGGGCCCACGGCGCCTCCTTCACCTCGGTCACCAACACACACGGCACCTCCCGCTGCCCCGCGCCCGCCGCCTCATGGCCCCGGCACCTGAGCCCGCCCGCTCCCAACCCGGACCAGCGCCGGGCGGAACTGCGGCTGCACCGCCCCGCGCTGCCCACGGGAAATGGAGTCCGGCCCGCCCGCCGCCAGGAGCCCCGCGACGCACCCGAGCGTGGGGAGGGCGGCCCGGGACAGGGCGGGACAGGCGGGCGCGGTGGCCTCGGGCACCTCCCCAGCAGCCGTCAGCGAGGCGGGGCCTCCCCTCTCGGAGGCGCCCAGCCCGGCCGCGGGCCTGGGGCAGCCCCAGGGCTCCAGGCGCCGTTCTCTCTCCAGAGCGGCTCCCGCTGTGTCAGGGCCGCCCCGCCCGCCTGGTTTCGGCTCCGGGCTGAGGCAGCGCGCCCTGGCGGTGCCGTTGGTGCCGCCGCCCCGGCAGCCGTTCCTCGGGCTGTTCTCTGCTTGCCCGGGTGCCGCACGCCTGGCTGGGGCCGGGATGTGCGGGCCCTGGCGCGTGGGGAACTCGCTGTGTGGGTTTTGCCCCCGTCAGCACAGGGGCCTCCGGGTGGTTCCCGGGCTCTGCGCCTCGGGATAAACCTCGGGAGCTGTGCTGGGCTGACCCTGGCTGGACAGCAGGTGCCCACCAAAGCTGCTCTGTCACTGCCCTCCCCAGCTGGGCAGGAGAGAAGAGAAACAAAGCACTCATGGGCCGAGATAAGGACGGGAGACATCACTCACCCATCACTGTCACAGGCAAAACAGACTCCACCACTGGAAATTAATTCATTACCGATCAAATCTGAGTGGAGTCATGAGAAATAAAACCTCAGTCTTAAAGCACCTTCCCAACACCCTCCATCCAAAGAGCTACAGTAAGAAAAATGTTGGGCAGAAGGATTTTGCTTAAAAACAGTCAATAAGGTTTGTCTTTGCAGTATCGAAGGTTTGTTTCTCAGGCCTCAGCTCCTTCAGCAAGGGGGTGGGTATTATTTAAGCCCTGGCAAATGGGTTTGTTCCATTTTTCATTAAAGAAACACTGGGATGGAAGACTCCGAAATAGCCCGATTTTCTGTAATTTACACTGGAGCAATGGAGATGAAGGAAGATGTTCAAGCTGGACGTGTCTCCTGGCGCCATGACGTTGACATCAGGAGCTGGAGGAGCAGCTGGGGCTTTCGAAACGTAACATTCTATACTGGCCGGCAACCACCTTTGGTGACTTGGCCTGGCTGGCGAAGGCACCAGCTGCTTCGTGCTGGTGCCTTTCGCTGACATTTGCTTGTCAAAATGAGTGAAGTTGGCAATGACTGCCATTCCCGATGTTCCCCAAACGCACAGGTAAATGCTGTAGATCTTAGAGTGCTGTGAATCCTTGATTTCTTGATACAGCCCTGTTGACAGGGAACTGTGCTCAGATACTCAGGGAACACATAAAAGTCATGGGTAAAGATCACTCATCTTTCGTATTGAATCAGGATTATATTGATTTTGAATACGTAGGCCACATTTATAATTTCTGCTTTTAGTTCCTTCCTGAAGTACTGCAGAAAAAGTTATTGAGAAGGAAGTCCCACAACATGTGTTTGCCCTGTATTTAAGTTCCACCTGCTGGAAATCCAGGGTTGGTGTTGGGCTCTCCATTATCGCATCCATTTCGACACTGGGGATTTTGGCATTAATGCCCTGGAGCTGGGCTTTGGCTCCGGACCCCAGTGTGTCTCAGGGGATGGCCCAGTTGTACTGACTGCAGTCCAAACGTGGCGTGTTTTGGAGATGCTGCTTTGAGACCCAGCTGTTAATGTCTGAATCTGGGTGAAACACCTTCAAATGCACAAACAGCTGGGAGATGGTGTGAGCAGCGCAGTGACAGCAGTCTAGAACACCAGTTCCCAGACTTGTAGTGTTTCAGTTTTTGCTGGGAATCTTTCCGGGTTTGATTTCCTACTCCTTATTTCCCAAGGACCCATGTCCATTAATGGCAAGAGAGTCTGGTGTAGGATTTGCACTTGTACAGCTCATCTCATTGGGGATTGACCTGATTATCCTGTTGTGCAGGAAAGGAAACTCAACCACATGTCAGTTCAGTAACTTTCTGCCCAGCATCTCGTGGAAAGGCTGCAGTACAATAAGTAAACGGCTTCACTGCTCATCTGGTAACAGTTTGACATCGTGAAAGCTCAATTGACCTAATTCAGGAGAACTTTAGAGTTATCTGGAGATCATGATAACTTTGAAGATAACTTTAAGAGCTCTAAAATATCAGAACATGGTCCCACAAAATCTTGGTAATATGGTCCCAGCAGCAGACCATGTCCTGCTCCATTTAGTCCATTTTTATTGTTCTGCTTACAACAGATGACAACTCTTTTCTCCTGCAGCAGAAGTACAGCCACATCCGTTTCTGGGAAAAACAACCCTCAGGCTGTTCGAGGATCGGTTGTGCCTTCCATCACAGCAAACCTTGAAATATAAATGGACTTTTCCTGCCACCTAGTGAGTGAAAATATTTTCTCTACTATTTGTTCATTAGAGTAAGTACATACACAAGAATGTCCTTGCGGTGCTTAGTAATCTCTATGAAGGTTCAAAATGTACCGTGGTAAATCAATGGCGTAGGATCTGCTACCGCAGTGAGTTCAGAGCAAAGAAAGGAATTGTATTGGCATTTGAATAGTGTTGCCATACGACTTTTTGAGCTGCCATGTGACGGATCTTCGTGTTGCAGGAAAGATCATGTCACAAGTGGTGATTCAGGCTGCTGGGATCCACAGAGTAGAAACGCTGCAGAAATCATTTGCAAGGGTATATAATATCTGAAAATCAAATTACTTTTGGAAAATAAAAAAGCACCATTACAAGTTTTGTTTGTTTGTTTTTTCTCATTCCTTTCTCAGAGGAGCTCTTGGCTTCCAGGAGTCCTGTTAGACGGCTGAACCTGGAGCAGGGAAAGTGTCCAGGGCAGGGCACCAAGACAGGTGTCAGAAATCAGGCAGAAGCTGGAGTGAGAGCAGCGTGACTTGTCACAGATGCAGAAGCAAGGGGCCTAAAATCGAGTTGTTCATGGGCCTGAGCTCCAGAGCTGGAGACAGGTGTCATGAGAAAAGTCCAGAGACACCTCTGGTCAGAAGCAAACAGCCTGTGTTCCAGAAATTCCCCCAGGGAAAGGCAGCGTGTCCTGTCTGGGTGTGTTGAGCCCCCAGCCCCAGAGGAGCAAGGCAAGAACTTGGTGCTGTTTCTGTGAGTGCCCGCGCTGCTTTCTTTACAGTTCCCACATCCACAGCAGCCACCCCTGGCAGCTGGGGCTCTCCTAAATAAAACGCAGGCACATTTTGGTGTGCTGTGAGTCAGAGAAGATGCGCTAGAGGCCCAATGGACATGGGTAACCTCTAGAAGAGCCATGTCCAACAATCAGAACGAGAAAATAAATCCAAATCTTTTTCTTTTTACCGAAAAATGCATACATTCAAAGCTCATGTGTCCCAGAATAGCACTGCAAACATTTTAACTGCATTTGTCCTTTTTAATACTTAGAAATCCTGCACAGGCCACGTGCTGCTCCAACAGGAACGTGCTGGGGACACCCGGGTTTCCCATGGCGGCCTCTGCGCTGCCACCTGCACAAGCACCAACAGGCCGGCAGCTGTGGGCTCAGCTCCAGCGGTTCCCGGGACCGGGGTCTCCAAGGGCCTGTTCGCACACGGACCTTTGTGTGCGCGCCCCGGCCGCGGGCGCTTCTCCCGCGCCCATCCCGACCCGCCGCTCGCCCCCGGACCCGCCGCTCGCCCCTGGGACCCACTCAGGAGCCTCCGGTCGGCCCAGCGCTGCAGCCGGAAATTGCGTCACCAGGACGGGCGAGGCGAGCCACGCTGCCGGCAGGACCCCGCCAGAGCTGTCCCATTATTCGCATGACCCGCCAAGTTTTTGTATGAAATCTGATTGAGTTGAACCATTATTAAAATAAAAAAGTCTCTGGGTAGCCGTGCCGTCATGGTGGCTCAGTGCAGTGGAAGCCTCGGCTCTCAAATAAACTTCTCCCTCCCCTGCTCCACAGCCGCTGAACCCGCAGCACAAAGTGCGATCGGCACGTCCCGCGGTCACACGGTGTCCGCGCTCGCTCGTCACCTCACTCGCTGGCTGCAGCAGCACTAAGGGCCTGTGGATTCCAAACCTAGAGTGTTCTGTCCTGTCACAGAGGAAAAGTCTTGGCTGCTGAGAACAGGTTCCATTTTAAAGTCGCTGAAGAGAAGTTTCCGCTTCCTGGAATCTCAAAACAGCAGCAGCTCTAACGAACGTGACAGACCATGGGCCACGTGCATTTCTCAGTATCTGTCCTGATCGGTTTTATCTGGTCATTATTAATGCCAGAAAGAGGTGGAAAGATACAGATGACGGGTTGTGCTGGACAGAATTACATCATTTTTGCCAAATAAAGAACTGTAGCGTAGTGTATGCTGAGAGAAGAGTCACCCTGCCCGGGGTAGGGGAGGACGTGACTGTGAGCACCTTGGTACCACCCTCGGTGTGTACGTGGGGACAGGCACAGTGGGGCACAAAAGGTGCTAAGGAGCCATCAACTGCCCCGTTGAAGGCTCCAGATCATGGGGGGATGTGCAACTGCCACAGTGGGGCATTGTGACGTCACTGGTGATGTCACAAAGGGCCCTGCCCAGGCACCCCTATAAAAGCGGGGCCGGCTTGCAGAGCTGCATCCTCTGGCAGGACAGGGCGGCGGCCACCCCACCATGGCCTGGTACCGGCGAAGCAGGAACCGCAGCCGCAGGCGGAGCCGCAGCCGCCGCCGCGGCAGCCGGCGCCGCTACCGGAGCCGCTCTCGCCGCCGCTATGGGCAGAGCCGACGCCGGCGGTACAGGAGGAGCCGCCACCGGCGGGCGACACGGCGCCGCCACCGCTGAGCCGACCCCAGCACTGGCGTCTGCGGAACCGGCAGAGCCTTGGCCACCACCACCGCCACACCAGTGCACCATCACGGCTCCACCAATAAAGCTGAAATGATGGCACAACGTGTGCGTGTGTCTCTGGTGTCCCTGTGGGCCAGCTGTGTGTCCCATGGGTGCGTGTCTGTGCTGGGCACATATATCCCATGGCTGGCGTGTCCAGGGCAAGCACATGTTTCCCTGCTCCTGTACTGGGTCTGACTCGTCTCAATGACTCAGCCCATCTCTGTGTCCCAGGCCATTTATGTCCCAGCCTATCTCTATGTCCCAGCCCACCTCCTTGTCCCAGTCCATCTCCACATCTCACCACATCTCCACGTCCCAGCCAGTGTCTGTGTCCCCATCCTATCTCCATTTCCCTGCCCACCTCTAAGTCCCAGGTCATCTCCAGGCCGCCTGGAAAATTTTCCCACAAGGAAAGAGTGGGTGGCCAGGGATTTTGGGCTATGAATTTGCTAAGGTGTGAGGTACTCTTGGCTTTTGCCTTTGCATGAAGTTCTCCCAGTTCCATGTGCCTACCAGGCAGAATCCCAGACAAATGCAGAAGTGGATGGAGATCAAGTCAGAGGTTATTGAGGAAAGCTCAACCCTTAATAGTCCATTGGACCAGATGGGAGGAATCCAGGGATGTTGAGAGACCAGGCTGATGTCATAGCAGGGCTTCTCTGATGCATTTTGGAAGGTCATCATGACTGGAGAAAGCAAATCTTGCATACATCTAAAAAGACTCAAAAACTGGTCAGGGGAATTCCAGGCTGCAGTGGCAGAGGCCAGGGGCTGCGTGGCTGGGCAGCAGCCCTGTGGAAGTGGCTCTGGTAGTCCCTGAGTTCCACTAGGGAAAGCATGAACCAGCAGCAAAGGTGGCCAACAGCCTCCTGGGCCATAAGAGCAGGAGCACAGCCAGAAGAAGTGATTCTCCCCCTCTGCTCAGCACCTTTTACACTATATCCAGAATACTTCACCAGATCTAGACCGTGGGCAGTGACAGTGAGACATTGGCAAAGAGGAGCCAGTGCACTGGAGGGCCAAGAAGATGGTAATCCTTCCATTGTCCTTCAAGTGTTTTTGTGATTTCCCCAAGAATATCAGTATCTACAACAACAGAAAAAGCATTAAATTGCCCTGTATAAATATCTGCAGCAAAGAGATCTGCATTTGTGGTAGCCATTTTGGGCAATGGCAATAAATGACTATTTGCTATATAAAGCATAACACCCCATCCACAAGTACATATCTAACATGGCTCAGACAAAAGGCAGGCTTGAAAAGTCACCCTTTGTGTCCCCAGGTGGCATGGACACTGCTGGTTTCATTCTCCAGAGCAGCAGAGGTTGGATCCCCTTCCAAGGATGGACTCCCTGCAAGGAAAGCAGAGCCTGGTTCTGTCCTGGTTTTGTTAAAAACAAGTTTCTCTTTTAGTGAATTTTGCCTGTCAGCTAAAGCTTCATATTAACTGCATTTTCCTGGAGAACCAGACACACGTTTTGGTAAACCTAGCAATGGAATGCAAAAGTCGTCCCTGCGAACTGAGGCCTAGTGAGAGACTGAAGCTCAGAGGGAAACGTACAGGGACAGCGTGATTCCCAGCGGGTCCCGATCGCCAAAGCCCCGGCAGCCATTGCGAGGGAGCGGCTGACGTGGCGGGGGGCGTTCCCACCGTGATGGCGGGAGGTTTAAAAGCGGCTGAAACTCGATACTAGCATTCAGTCAGCTGATCGGAGCCAGCCCAGCGAGAGCCAGAGCCAGCGGGGTTCAGCCGACCACGAGGTTCAACCGAGATCAGGAAGCTCAGAGGGAAACGTACAGGGACAGCGTGATTCCCGGCGGGTCCCGATCGCCAAAGCCCCGGCAGCCATTGCGACAGAGCGGCTGACGTGGCGGGGGCGTTCCCATGGTGACGGCGACCACACCCCCTCCCCTTACCTTGAAAAAGCCTTTGGGAGGGCAGCGACTAGTCACCTGGTGCAGGGAGGCGCAACCAGCTTGTGTAGCGGGTGAGTCCCACCCACACGGTGCTGCAGCAGTGGCTGTGGTAGCTTGTGCAGCAGGGTCCAGAGAGCACTTGTTACTTGTCAGCCCCTCTAGCTTATTGCCAGCGTCCCGGACTGCTGACGACCATGGTCGCCACCAGAAGGAGAGCTTGCCTCAAACAGACTGTAGCTACACAGACTGAGGTTCTGTCCTGAACAGTGGCTGTTCAGGTCTCCGGCTGCAGGGAGTGCCAGAGCCTGCTGCTGCCGGGGGAGGGAGGCCAGCACTCCACCTGTGTGAGGTGTGAGCAGGTGCAAGATCTGCTCGACATGGTCGTCAAACTTAAGGAGGAGGTTGAGACGCTGAGGACCATCAGGGAGTGCGAAAGGGAGATCGACTGGTGGAGTAACACCCTGACGTGCCAGTCGGAAAGGTCCCAGGGAGGTACCTCCCAAAAGGAGATGGACCTCCTGCCCTCTCGGACAGAGGCAGAAGTCCTGAGACGGCCCCACCCTTGTTGCTGTCGGGCAGAGGTAGGGGACCGAAAAGACGACGAGGGTTGGAAGCGTATTCCAGTTCGGCATCGCGGGCAGCCCCCCTCCCTGCCTGCTTTGTCTCCCCAGGTGCCCCTCCGTAATAGGTTTGAGGCCCTGGATCTTGAAGAAGAGGTAGGTGAGGAGGTGATGCCAAGCCTGCCTACAAGATCACGTAGGAAGAGGCAGTCGACTTCACAACTTAAGACTGCCTCTGATAAGAAAGAAAGAAGGGTGATTGTAATAGGAAATTCCCTTCTGAAAGGAACAGAGGGCCCAATATGCAGAGTTGACCCTCATCTTAGGGAAGTTTGTAGTCTACCTGGAGCCCGGATCAAGGATATCGCTAGAGAGCTCCCCAGACTGGTGCACCCGACGGACTACTACCCGCTGCTGGTCTTCCAGACAGATGGGGAGGAAGCTGCTTCCCATAGTCTGAGGGGGATGAAGAATGATTTCAAGGTCTTGGGAAGGATGGTGAAAGACTCAGGGGCTCAAGTGATCTTCTCTTCACTCCTTCCATCTTCAAGTGATGATGTGGGATGGAATAGGAAAATTCACTCTCTGAATGGTTGGCTCCAAGACTGGCGCTACAGGCAGGGCTTTGGATTTTTTGATAATGGTTGGTTTTATAAGACACCAGTCCAGACACTGTCACATGGGAAAGGTTTATCTCGCAGGGGCAAAAGGATGCTGGGGCAGGAATTAGCTGGGCTCATTTGGAGAGCTTTAAACTAGGCTCGAAGGGGGATGGGGTTGTAGCTGGGCTTGTCCCAGTGGGGCTGCATTCTAAAACTGATGAGGACCGGGTGGCCTCCTATGCCCCTAGGGAGAAACTGGTGTGCTCTGCTCGCTCCCTGAAATGCCTGTATACCAATGCGCGCAGCATGGGGAATAAGCAGGAGGAGCTAGAATCCTATGTTCGGTCGGGAGATTATGATCTGGTGGCAATTACAGAAACATGGTGGGACAGTTCACATGACTGGAATGTGGTCATGGATGGCTATGCCCTTTTCAGGAAAGGCAGGCCAGCCAGGTGTGGTGGTGGAGTTGCTCTCTATGTGAGAGAGCAACTACAATGTACTAAATTCTGCCCAGGAGCGGATGACGAGCGAGTTGAGAGTGTATGGGTCAGGATCAAGGGGCAGGCTGGCAGGGCTGACACTGTTGTGGGTGTCTGTTACAGGCCACCAGATCAGGCTGAGGAAGTTGATGAGGCCTTCTATGGGCAGCTGAGAGTGGCCTCACGGTCTCAGGCCCTGGTTGTTGTGGGTGATTTTAACTTCCCTGATGTTTGCTGGAAGGACCATTCAGCCAGCCACCCACAGTCCAGGAGGTTCCTCCAGTGCATTGATGATAACTTCCTCATGCAGATGGTGGAGGAGCCGACTAGGAGAGGTGCACTGCTGGATCTCATCCTCACTAACAAGGAGGGTCTGGTCGAAGCAGTAAAGGTTGAGGGCTGCCTGGGTTGCAGTGACCACGAGATGGTGGAGTTCAGCATCTCGTGTGGCAGGAACAGAATAGCAAGTAGAATTGCAACCCTGGACTTCAGCAGGGCTAACTTTGGCCTTTTCAAGCAATTGCTGGGGGAAATCCCATGGGCAAGACTGCTTGAAAGAAAAGGGACCCAAGATAGCTGGGTGGCATTCAGAGATTGCTTCTTCCATGCTCAGGATCAGAGCATCCCCACATGTAGGAAGTCAAGGAAGGGAGCCAGGAGGCCTGCGTGGTTGAATAGGGATCTGTTGGGTATGCTCAAGCAGAAGAGGAGAGTTTACAGGTCATGGAAGCAGGGGCTGGCCACTTGGGAGGAATATAAGGCTGCTGTTAGAGGATGTAGGAAGGCAGCTAGGATAGCCAAGGCCTCCTTAGAATTACAGCTGGCGAGAGGGGTCAAGGACAGCAAAAAGAACTTTTTCAAATACATAGCAGATAAAACTAATACCAGAGGCAATGTAGGCCCACTGATGAATGGGGTGGGTGCCCTGGTGGCAGAAGATACAGAGAAGGCAGAATTACTGAATGCCTTCTTTGTCTCTGTCTACTCTGCCGGAGGCTGTGCTGGGGAGCCCCGTACCCCTGAGACCCCGGATGAAGCCAGGTCAATGGAGGAGTTTGCTTTAGTTGATGAGGACTGGGTTAGGGAGCAATTAAATAGTCTGGACATTCATAAATCCATGGGTCCAGATGGGATGCATCCGCGGGTGCTGAGGGAGCTGGCTGAAGTCATTGCTGGACCGCTCTCCATCATCTTTGCCAAGTCTTGGGAAACGGGAGAGGTGCCCGAGGATTGGAGGAAAGCAAATGTCACTGCAGTCTTCAAAAAGGGCAAAAAGGAGGACCCGGGTAATTATAGACCGGTCAGCCTCACCTCTGTCCCTGGGAAAGTAATGGAACAGCTTGTCCTTGGTGCCATCTCAAGGCATATCAAGGATAAGAGGGTTATTAGGGGCAGTCAGCATGGCTTTACCAAGGGTAGGTCATGCTTGACCAACCTCATAGCCTTTTATGAGAATGTAACAAGGTGGATGGATGATGGCAGAGCGGTGGATGTGGTCTACCTTGACTTCAGTAAAGCCTTTGACACAGTCTCCCACAGCAACCTCACAGCTAAGTTGAGGAGGTGTGGTCTAGACAATAGAGTTGTGAGGTGGGTTGCAAACTGGCTTAGGGAGAGAAGCCAGAGAGTGGTAGTCAATGGTGCGGAGTCTAGTTGGAGGCCAGTATCTAGTGGAGTGCCTCAGGGGTCAGTGCTGGGGCCAATATTATTCAATATATTCATTAACGATTTGGACGAGGGAATTGAGTGTACTATCAGCAAGTTTGCTGATGACACCAAGCTGGGAGGAGTGGCTGACACGCCGGAGGGCTGTGCTGCCATCCAGCGGGACCTGGACAGGCTGGAGAGTTGGGCGGGGAATAACCTAATGAAATTTAACATGGGCAAGTGTAGAGTCCTGCACCTGGGCAGGAACAACCCCAGGTTCCAGTATAGGTTGGGAGATTACATATTAGAGAGCAGTGTAGGGGAAAGGGACCTGGGGGTCCTGGTGGACAACAGGATGACCATGAGCCAGCACTGTGCCCTTGTGGCCAGGAAGGCCAATGGCATCCTGGGGTGTATTAGAAGGGGGGTGGTTAGTAGATCGAGAGAGGTCCTCCTTCCCCTCTACTCCGCCCTGGTGAGACCACATCTGGAATATTGTGTCCAGTTCTGGGCCCCTCAGTTCAAGAACGACAGGGAACTGCTGGAGAGGGTCCAGCGTAGGGCAACCAAGATGATTAAGGGAGTGGAGCACCTCCCTTATGAAGAAAGGCTGAGGGAGCTGGGTCTCTTTAGTTTGGAGAAGAGGAGACTAAGGGGGGACCTTATTAATGTTTATAAATATATAAAGGGTGAGTGCCATGGGGATGGAGCCAGGCTCTTCTCGGTGGCAAACAATGATAGGACAAGGGGTAATGGGATCAAGCTGGAACACAAGAGGTTCCACTTAAATTTGAGAAGAAACTTCTTCTCAGTAAGGGTGACAGAGCACTGGAACAGGCTGCCCAGGGAAGTGGTGGAGTCTCCTTCTCTGGAGACATTCAAGACCCGCCTGGACATGTTCCTGTGCGACCTCACCTAGGTGTTCCTGCTCCAGCAGGGGGATTGGACTAGATGATCTTTTGAGGTCCCTTCCAATCCCAAACATACTGTGATACTGTGATACTGTGAATCCAGCTCCAGTTGGCTGCAGAGTCTAATCCAGGACTTTGGTTGCCGACTCTGCAGTTGCTGAGACATTCAAGATTGCTTTTGTCTATTTTGTATTATTTTCTCTATTCTTATTAGTAGCATTAGTAAAACATTGTTAATTTTTCCAACTCTCTTCTCTCTGTCCTTCTTTCCCTCCCGATCGCCTGTCCTGAGTGGGAAGGGGGGAGAGGGAGGGGCAAAAAGAGGGAAGTGGGAGGTGGAGAGGGGGTTAACAATACATCTGCCAGGGTTTTATTGTCACCCCGCAATCTTAACCCTCGACAGATTCTTACTGGCAATTCACTCAGCATCTGTTTTGATTTATTTGGTGTTTTTCTGTGACCACGTTTTCTGCACAGAAGATCATAAACAGAGAACCACTGCAGAAGACATGGTCACAAGGGCCCTGTTATGGCCAAGAAAGCTCATCATGAGTGCTGGAGGGAGCCAGGAGGACAGTTAATAAGCATTGGAATGATCCAGGAACCTCAAAGACTCCTCTGAAGAGTGGCCTTGAGCAGCTGTGGCTGGTCATATGGAGGTCTGGGAAAGAGAATCGGGGTGGATCAGTGAGAAACAAGCTGATGGCTGTTGGTTCCTTACAACCATTTTCCATTTCTGAGTCTGGAAATTGAAAGCAGTCCATTTCTTCAGGTGGACAAGTAGGAGAAGGAGGTTTCACATAGGAACATGGCAGGAAGCAAAGTCCCTCCTGTGCAAATGAGGGCTGATTCTTGTGTGCCCACCTCAGCCTAGGAGATGGGGAATGCCCACTGCTGGGCGTGTCTGTGCTCAACCATGCCCCAGGAGCTGAACCTGCCCTTTTCCCCTTCATCACTCCTCACACTTGGGTGGACCTCAGGAAACATCCGTGGCCTGGAGGATGCACAATCCTCCTGAGTGAGGTCCCATTACTGCAGGGGAAGAGGGAAGTGTTTGTGCTCCACATGGGAGTACAAAGAGAAAAGGCTGTGTGTGTGGCAATAAGCGTGTTAAAGTTAGGAAGAAGCCCTTAAATAGCATGGGTAAGGTGGGGTCATGCTGAATTGAATTAGGCTGCTTTTTTTTATTTGAGGCAGCAGAAGGTGGTGGGTGTGTAATTCAGTGCTGGGATATGGAGTGAAGATTCAAGGAATTCTGGAGGCTAGGACAGCTTGGATGTCAGGGGAGCAGTAGCAGGGCTTTGGAAGAAGCGGTTGCCCAGAGAAGTTGCGGATTCCCCATCACTGGATTTGTTCAAGGCCTGGGGATGCAAATCCCCTCAGGTACAATGGAGCTCATTGCTGACGCTGAACTACGGCAGAAAAGGAGGAGTCTCAGGACATCACCTGTCTCAACCGCAGCCATCGAGTGGGATGAGGATGAACTTGTCTGCGCCTGCTTTGTCTCTCCATCACAGAGCGTGGCGAGCAGTGAGGGCAGCCAGAGGTCTGGCAAGAGAGGTTGTGGTGTGTCTGGGTTTTGGTAAAAACAAGACCAGTTTCTCTTCTAGTGATTTTTTCCTTTCAGCTAAATTCTTCTAATGCCTTCTAGGTAACCGCACTTTTCTGAATTTTCGCCTGCATGTTTTTCAGATGCTGTACTCTGAAAGCTGATAAGATGACCAGTGGAATGCTGAAGAAGCTCACGTTTAGATTTATTACTATGGTAACCAAGGTTAACTGATAACGAGACATAATTGCAAGGGGAAGCGTACAGAACAGGTGACTAAAACTGACCAACTGCATATCCCGTCCCATAATCGTCATGCCTCCTATAAAAGAGGGAGATCATGAGCGTCTCACTATCTTCGACCATGGCCAGCATCTGGAGAGGAACCTGACTGTCTGCCTGAGATCTTAGGCCTCAATCCAGACCCTGCATCCTTGAACCCAGTATCTGGTTTAACTGTGAAGTCCCGTCCATGACTTCGGGTGCCTGCCCTGCAGCTGCTGGAGCCACGCCAGCTCCTAGCTCTGCTGCCACTGGAGTGGCGTCAGCTCCGTATGGACATTCAAGATTGAGTTTTGTATATTTTGTATCATTTTCTCTATTTATTAGTAGCATTAGTAAAGCTTTTTAAAACCTTTCCAACTTAAAAGACTCTTCCTTCTTCCTTCCTTATCATCTTTTCCATCAGGAGAGGGAGGGGGAGGGATTAACAGAGAGCATCTGTCATGGTTTATTGTTGCCTTGACATGGTGTCAGCAGCCAGGTGACCCTGGGGACAGCCTGGGATCGTCATGGAAACGCACTATGACATCGGGAGGCTGTGCTATTACATCACCTGGCTGATCCGGGGCTAGGACCTTCCTCAGATCTGCTTTCCTGCTTCAATGTGTGTTTTCAGGGTGCACATGAGACAGAATGAGCATCAGCAGAGACCAGGGGAACTTTCCAAAGCACCTGATTTTTACACTGTCTTTGCACTCAGTGAGGGAGGTGATAAATGACACAGTAGTCACAGGGAAATGCTGGGCAGCAAAGTGTTTGCCTGCTGAGGCTGGACAGGCTGGAGAGGGTCCAGAGAAGAGCCACAAAGATGATGAAATGACTGAGCAGCCACCATATGAGCAATGGCTAAGAGATCTGGCCTTGTTCAGCCTGGAGAAAAGGCGGCTCAGGGAGACCTCAGCACCATGTTCCAGTGTTTCCAGGGTGGCTCCAAAGATGGAGTCCCATGGAAAAGACGAAGGACGATGGGTACAAGTTAATCCTGGGGAGATTCCAACTGGGCTCAGGAGGGAAATTTTTCACCACGAGAACAATCAGCCATTGGAATAATAACCCCAGGGAAGTGGTGGATTCTCCAACGTTGGACAATTTTGAGATTCAGCTGGACCGGGTGCTGGGCCAGCTCATCTAGACTGGGTTTGTATCAAGAGAGGCTGGGCCAAGTGATCTTTGTGGTCCCTTCCAGCCTGACATTCTGTGATTGTATGAGAATGTACAGGTGTGTGTGCAAATGTCTGCGTGTGCATGTGTATACACGTGTGGGTGGGTCTGGACGTGTGTGTGTGTACACGGGTGTGTATGTGCACGAGCATGTATCTATGTGGGTGCATGTGTACATACGTTTTGGGGTCTGTGTGCACACACGACTGTGTGTGCAACCAGGTCCCAGGAGCTGAGCTGCCATGGTGGTCTATCATGGGGCATCACACTGACAGGCATCCACATCTGGGACGGACACTTCCGGGGGTTACGGGCTTCTCCAAAACCAGATTTCTCATTGACCTAAACTACGTCACTATCACTACTACTACTACTGCCAGCAGTGACAAGGCCAGGGCTGACCGCAGGGACCGCCTGGCCCAGACATGTCCTGTGGAAAATGGAAAAATGGAGCAGAAATTGTGAAATACACCTGTTTTGTGTGTGATCGCTAGGCCAAACCACCCTGACCGAGCTTGACTAGATACACAGCATCTTTGGTTTTCAGATCATCGTCCTGACTCGGTCTGCAAAGGTAAAGGCTTTTCATATTTAAAGCAGATTTAAAGGCAGATTACAGGGAATGGCTGATGGTGCTTTAAAGCATTTAGTCATATCCAGCTTGTGTATGTACAACATAAAAACCATTCTCATGGAAAGAGCTTTGTATTTTAGGGTTACTCAGTACAAGTGTCTCAGGTAGTTGTTATTTTGTTTGGGCCGTATGCAAAAGGTCAGAAGGCTTTTCCTCCTCATCCAGAGACCGATGTGGTGTAGGCCAAGGCAGAGCACGGGGGGCTCCAGGCACACACTGGTCTAGGAAGCTGTTCAAGGCTGTTTTCTCATGTCATTTCATTTGAGTCTCTCTGCTCTGCAGAAAGTGAGTCAAAGGAATTCCTGTGCCCCTGGTTAACTCAAACTGGATGTTGAGTGGCAGATACCACTTTAGTTGGAGACAATTCTGCTCTGCTTGTGAAAGCAAGCTCAAAAAACCCCAAAATGTCTGTGATCCAGATTCTAGCACTGCCTGTTGCATTTGCATTTCCATGTAAAGCACTGGGCAGCTGAGAATTGTGGTTGTTGCCGGATTAAGCTCCAAGAAATAGTCAGAGGTGGTAGATGCTCTTCTGTGTTCTGTCTCCCTTGAGCACCAGCAGCACAGGTGAATCATTTTCAGGTAACAGCCATGGCAGTAATGGGGCAGAGTTTTCATGCTTTGGCTACATGGCTGGTTTGTGCCCGGGGAAGCGCATCAGCCTTTAGAATCAGGTTTGTGCAGGTGAGACACCTGGAAAGTGAGTCAATTTTCTCCATGCAGTTAGAAGCCTTTCTTTTTCAAAGCTGGCACAGTCACTGTTTGGATTTAGTTTGAGAACAAGAGGAACATCCGGGACAGAGTTAAAGTTTTTAGTTGTTGGTGTCTGAGAGCCAAGGTCTGAGCTCTGCCCACGGGTGTGAGGAGCTGGGAAGGGGGGATGGATGGGGCAGAGCTTGACTGACACCCAGACTGGTCCATGAGAATATTCCATTAGCGTCATGCTGTGTATTTAAGGAAAGTCAGGATCTTCGGGCTGGGGTTTTTCTCAGAGCCAGGACAGAGACCTGTTCAGGGCAGTTCTGTTTGGGAGTTTCTTTATTCCAGCCTTTTGCCATACTGCCATTTTGCAGAGGCCTCTGGGCCTTTCTGCCTTTTTCCCTCTTGTCTCCGGGATCGGCTGTTGGGACCAGGTGCTGCTTCCTGGGACCGGCTGCTCGGTGCAGATGGAGTTGTGAGGAATTGCATCAAATGTCTTCCATTTTCTATTCTATTTCCATTTTATAGATATTAGTAATAGCAGTATACTAGTGCTGTTTTGTTATTTTATTAAACTGTGTTTATGTCTATACAAGTTTCTCTCTTCCCTTTTGATTCTCTCCCCTATTTGGGGATCGTGGGGCAGTGAGCGAGCGGCTGTCGTTGTTATATTGCTGGCTCAAGTTAAACCACAACACCTTGAAATCTGGCTGGTGACCATGACCCAGAACACGTTGCCTGCTGTGCTCACTGGGGCCGCTCAGAGCTGCCGTTCCACCATCCTGCCCTCTTGGGCTGCTCCTTCCTCCTGTAACTATCAGAAATAAATTACTCAAAACACATAATAGGAATTGCTGATTTTCATTCTCTGCTCTGTTTAACTCAGGTAGAGGCTGGTGCTGTTGGGTTGGCAAAAAGAGTACTCGATGAAGCTACGAATTATGATTTGGAAAGAAAAACCTTCAGGAAACCAATTACTGAAGTTAAACATATAAATATAACAAAAAGCTATGTTTTCATACCAGATGGACTATGAGTGAATTTCCAAGGTTGTTCCTTGATATTCAGGACCTGCGATGTATTATATCTCTGCAATTGCTTGGGTTGTGAAGTATGTAGGTCAGCACTAAATAAATCCAGCTACGCAGCAACTCCTGGGAAGTGAAGGCCAAGAGCTGGGAAGCGATAAAAAGTCACCACGCTAACAGCAGAAATAGGAAAGATGGGGACACCACCCTTGCTGCCGAGAAGATGACGAACTCGGCTGCCGGCTGCAACCTGGTCGGCCGGAGAGGCAGAGGGTGTAGAAACCTGGACCTGATCCTCTTGCTAGGAGTGGTGACTTATTGTTCCCAACTTAGCCTGGCTAATCCCTGTACCAAGTGCGATGAGCGCGTGAGAATAGGAGGACTAACCCAATATGTTCTAAATTATCACACTCATACTAATTCTGGATGTTGCAGTGATTGGTATGAAGAAATAAGGCAAAAAGACAAGGAATTCCAATTACCAACAGTAGGGAAAAACCTGTTTATAGATCTTATGGAAAAGATAGCCCGGGAATTAAATGTCACCTTATGCTGGATATGTGGGGGGTGTCAAATGGCAGAACAGTGGCCTTGGAGAGGAGAGAGTGTAAGCCCAGAAGGATTACTAGTATGGATCCAGCCACCTGGGCCCAAGATGGAAGCTGGGGATACCATACCCCAATATATATGCTAAACTGAATTATTCGGTTGCAAGCAGTGATTGAAATAACAAGCAACCGCACAGCTGAGGCACTGAATCTCATAGCGAGACAATTGTCTCAAACCAGAGCCGCAGTGTACCAAAATTGGGTAGCCTTAGATTATCTTTTATCTGAAGAGGGGGGGTTTTGGGAAATGGAATACTTCTGAGTGTTGTTTGGAAATAGATGATAATGGGGAAGCCATAATGAAAATAGCAGAAGAGATAAAACGAGTTGCACACGTACCAGTACAGAAATGGAATTCTATACTTACTAGCCACTGGTGGGATAACTTATTTGGGGGAGCCTGGTAGAAGAAAATAGGGTTCATGATACTATGTGCATTTCTAGGTTTACTGTTCATGCCATGTATGATCCCGCGCTTTATTTGGTTAATACATTCAGTAGTCCAAGGCATGCAAATCTCAGCCATGCCTATAGATCCTGAAATGGCAACAAAAGGAACAGGGTATAAATTAATGATTTTAAAAGAGAACACAAAATTGGACCTAGCCGCCACTAGGGAGGTGCTAGCTAACTTTGAGGCCAAAGCACGAATCAAGGGGATAATAAAGAAAAAGGGGGAATTGTGAGAAATGCAGCTGTGATTCGTGCTGTTGTTTACAGATATAACCAAATAAGGCATGGGCTCTTAAGAAAATGAAAAGATAGTTAAGTTTTCTGTAAAAAGTTGTGGAACTTGTTTTGTACCATATGCACATGTGGATAGGAAAGGTGGGAGGGAGTGACGTGAAGGAGAAGGTGGCCTTCCCCGAGATTGCTGCCACGGGGGAAGTGGGGGGGGAACTCGGTAGAAAAGACCCCTCAGTAACAACCTGGAGTCTGCACTGAGGAAGAAGGAACTCTTCAACCACCAATCAGAGTGAGAGAAGACCCCTAGTGTCAACCAACCACGGACTCAGAGTGCGAGAAGGGCTAGCCAAGGAAATAAAAGAGGTCGATCAGAAACTTAAGGTGTATGTGTTTAATTCACCTATTAAATAAACCAGACTCTTGTTTGGCAAATTATCGGAGTCTTGGTCATTTATCACACTCAGTATCTGTCCTGATGGGTTTTATCTAGTCATTATTAATGCCAGAAAGAGGTGGAAAGATAAAGATGATGGATTGTGCTGGACAGAATTACCTAATTTTTGTCAGCTGGAACCAGTCTGTGGCCTCCAACTCGGACCTGAACCGGTACAGCTGGTCATCTCCCTGCTGCAGCACGATCTGCAGCAAGAAATCCGTTTCATTGAACCATGTGCGATTCTCCTAGGGACGAGACACGTTGGCAGGTCTATCAAAAGCATAATTGATGATGACTCCTTCCTGCGAGCCGGTTTTGTATTCCCAGAAGACAACTTCGCTGGCGTTCACTGGTGGTACTGTCAAAAGCACAGTGCAGCCCACAGCCGAGACGAGTCTCTGTGATGCTGGCCTGAGGTCAGCAGAGTAGCATGGAGAAAGTGTGCGGGCTGAAAAAGAAATCAGATGTTACTCTGCAGCCGCTGAGAGTCAACTCCATGCACCTGGGAAGGCGGTTGTATGTATTGGGTTTGCTTGGTAAGGTTTTAGCAGCCAGAGGGCTGCAGGGGTGGCGTCTGCGAGAAGATGCCAGAGATTTCCCCCATGTCCAACAGAGCCAATGCCAGCTGGCTCCAAGACGGGCCTGCTGCTGGCCAAGATTGAGCCCATTGGCAACAGGGGTAGTGCCTCTGGGATAACATATTTAATAAGGGGGAAAAACTCTTGTACGACAGCCACTGGAAGAGAGGAGTGAGAATATGTGAAACAGCCCTGCAGACACCAAGACCATTTGAAAAAGGAATGGGAGGAGATGCTCTTGCAGCCCATGGAGGTCCACAGGGGAGCAGATATCCATCCACAGGTGGAGAATTTGGGAATGAAGTTGAGCCCGGGGAAAAGGAGTAGTGAGGAGAAGGTGGTTTTAGAATCCCATTTCCATACTGTGATTCGACTAGAAATAAATTAAACTAATTTTTCCCCGAGTGAAGTCTGTTTTGTCCATGACAGTAATTGCTGAGTGATCTCCCTGCCCTTATGTTGACCCACAAGCCTTCATTATGGTCTCTCTTCCCTGTCCTGCCAAAGAGGGTGGTGATCAAGCAGCTGGCTGGGCACGGGGGGCCCAGCCCCAGTCACCTCCCTGCACTGCAACACCCGCCCTGGCTCAGCAGCTCTGCAAACAGCGGCGCTGGGGCTTCATTATTTCTGGATTTAAGCAACAACATGGAAAAGCAGAAAGTCCGAACATTTGCATATGAGTTCCCTTTGTATCTCTCACCCGAAAAATGCAGTTCTTTGCCTTAAACGTTCAGCTGGTGTATCTGCACAGCGCCAGCAGCTTGAACCTGGGGACAACTCCCCGATCCCACTCAGGAGTCCTTTTCCTCCCTCCCCCTCTACCAAAGGCACAAATCTGAGCTCAAGGAGCCCTCCCCACAAACAAGCACTTTTCCATCGGATCACTGCCAAAAAATGGCATTAAGAAACGGGAAAGCCAGTGAGCCTCTTCCCGATCCTCATTGAAAAGTTCTTCTCCGGGGAAAAGATGGGGCTGAGGAGTGCCCAAGTCCAGGACTTGCCTTCCCTTCTTCAAAAACGAGTCAGGAAAAAGGGTCCTGCACCCCTAAAGCCGGGGGAGAAGCTCGGCGAGATGCAGCCCCGCTGCTGAGCTACGGCTGCCCTTGCTGCAACTGACAACTCGGCAGCTCCTAAGTCAGCAAAACACCCCAAACCGCGCGGTGCTACATCCACGGACACCCCCGGAGCGTGAACGACCACCCACCCGGCATGCGGCCCCGGGGGGACCCAGGGACCCCCCTGTCCCCCGGTGAGCAGAGACTTGCCTGTGATCCCCAGCCCGGCCGCCGAGCTGCCGGGGCAGGCGAGGAGGAGGAGGAGGAAGAGCACGGGCAGCATCGGCGGGGCCGGAGCGGAGGCAGCTCCGCCATGAGGCATCGGGACGGGGCGGGGGGGTGACCGGGAGCCGCCCCTCCTGCAGCCCCTCCGGGCTTGTGCCGCTGTTGCTCAGCGGGGTGACCTTGGGACAGAAGCCAGAGTGTCCGGCTGCCGCCCGCAGACCCGGCCGGGCGGCCCCGCCGCAGCCCGGGGAACCCGCCCTGGCTGGGAGCGGCGCCTCCTCGGAACAGGAGGGGTCAGGGTGGGGGAGCGCGGGTTTGGCTACTGGTTCCGCAGTCCCGCTTCCTCCTTCTCGTCTTCTCCCCTCCCCTTCCTAGAGCGGCCAGACTCAACACGCAGGAATAAGTCCGCAGGCAATGCCTCCCGCCGCCTCTCAGGTACCTGCCCTGTTTGCCACGGTTCCCTTTACAAATGTTTCTTTGTTAAGCTTTCAGACTTTTTTTTTCTAATTTTTGGTGCATGTTTTCTTCTGTCTCTCTCAAAATCACCAAATCGTATATGAACTAGTGGCACATCACGCTGGTGGATGGTGGGGACACGTTGGCCTTCCACTTAGGGCGATGTAGATGTTGAGACTTTGGGATTTTCTTCTTGTCCTGTGCTGACATAGGACATGAAAAGAATGGCTACTTTTTCCAAGGATTTGTCTGCTCCCTAGGCTGAAACCAAACTGCATGGAGGGGGGAAGAAGTGTGCCAGGGAAGCAAAAGGAGATTGAGAGCTTGCAAGGACTGGTAGCAGATTCTTAGACCCTGTCATTCTAGAATGATTTGGCTTGTGCAGCAGTTGTGAGGTC
The DNA here is from genome assembly GCF_964273445.1 of Streptopelia decaocto. Classification (NCBI taxonomy): domain Eukaryota; kingdom Metazoa; phylum Chordata; class Aves; order Columbiformes; family Columbidae; genus Streptopelia; species Streptopelia decaocto. Next base: position 202,089 of record NW_028116876.1, read on the forward strand.
TGTAAATTTTGTCACAGAGGCACCTCAAAGTCAGTTTTAGACAGACAATGAGTTCCAAAACAGACTTTATTCTGGCCGGAGAAGTGCAGCCAATAAACCGACCAGAAACAGGGTTCATGCAATTAGTTAGCACTCCGACAACATAAAATACAGGTTTGTATATCAGTTGAGGAGATTATTGGGGTACAGCAAAATAAGAATAAGGGTCCACAGCGTGCACGCACACACAAGAAACAAAACCAGAGCCCTCTGACTCCAGGGTACCCACAAGAAATAATCACTCACCTGGTTGGGCAAGGACTCATTTACGGACATATCCAGTAAATAACGACTCACCCAAACGAGAAGGTGAGGCGCTCTCAATCCCAGGAATCTCCTTAGACAGCGTCCCAGTCTAAGGAGAGGGCTCCGGTTCACAGACCCACTACTGTGAGAAGACCACTCCAAGGGGGCCTCCAGCAGGGACCCTGTTTTATAGTCTGGTCAGATCTGGCTGTGGGCATTAGAACATGGTCCAGAAGCTTCCTGCTACTCTGGGCACCTCCTTTGTTAACGACCCCGCCAATTGGCTGAGGGTCTCACCCCTCCTGCCCCCCCAGCAGGTGGAGGTGAAGTCACCCTGCCCCGGGATAGAGGAGGATGTGACTGTCAGCACTTTGGTACCACCCCAGGTGTGTATGTGGGGACAGGCACAGTGGGGCACAAAAGGTGCTAAAGAGCCATCAGCTGCCCCAGTGAAGGCTCCACATCTCAGGGGGATGTGCAACTGCCACAGGTGCAAAAAATCCAAATGCCAGGTCAAAAAGGGCACTCATGGAATTGACATATTCCCTGGCCCCATGGGTCATTTGCAGGACTGTGAGGGCACACGAAGGAGCCCATGACAGTGACAAAGAATTAGGTTTTAATAATGTTACCAGAGCAGCTTCCTACCATGAGCTCAAGAGGATGGGAATGTGGCTAAAACGTGGCTTTGCATCACAGGGGAGACCACAGAGGGCTGCATAGGGTTTATCACATAAAGTACGAGGTGGGTGAGGATTTTTTTCCGTTCCCCTGAATTGTTTCCATCACCTTAGCAGTGTGGAAGAGGAGTGAAGGGCGTTTCCACAAGAACAGCTGCTTTGCAACAGCAAAACCCTATGCAGAGCTTTGTGCGGTGGTGTCTAAGGAAACCCTGGAGTGAGATATATAGGTATACACAAAAAATAAACCAAGCCAAACTGGTTTGAAAACACCCCATGGAGGAGAGCTTCCCGTAGAAGGCAGGTTCGGACATGGATGCAGCGCGTATTCCAGCCCCAAGCAACTGCAGAAACACAATGAGGTCACACTTCACTGTGGCTGGGCCCCCTTGGTCCCCTCCCGATGCCTTCAGCAGTGTGAAGCGGGGCTGCTGGTGTTTGGGGGACCCTCCAGTGTCCCCTGAGATGGATCAAGGCTCAGCTCTCCAGCAAGGGGGCGAGCAGCCGGCTTTTCCTGACTTGGGAGTCCCTCGGCAGAAGAAAGGGACCCCATCCCGGCACCACACGTGGGTGCAGAGGGTTTCGCCTGTTATCAGCCCGCAAGCCAGCAACACCAGCACTGTTACAGCAGCCAACACCTGCTGGCACCAGAACCAGGAGGTGGTGCCCAAGCACCGGGGCACAAGAAAGCCAGGAGGGTGGAGGTTCGTGCAGTAAGATGGGTGCTGCAGTTCAGCAGGCCAGCAGTGACGTGTTTCTCAAAGGCAGGAACCTCCGGGACAGGGTTTTGAGCTGGAGCAAACCTGCAGACCTGCCAGGAGCAGGAGCTCAGCACAGAATTCAGGGAGATAACAAAGTCAGAGCAGAGGGTGGCCTACAGCCCCGAGTAGGGGACCATCTGGACCAGCCAAAGAACCAGCAAAGTCACCAAGAGGGGTCAAGTTTGGAGCAAGAGGGCTCTGGCAGAGATCTACAAGTCCCCTGCTGAAGAATCTGAGAGGAGCATCAATACACAGAATAGGTGGGTAAAAGAGATGGAAACAGTGAGGCAGCAAACAGGGCAGTCACGACGGCGAGGCAGCAAGAAGGGCTGCAGGCAGCAAGCACGACACGGCAGCAAGCTGGTGTCGAGGCAGGAGTCAGAGTGTGGCAGTGAGCAGTTCCCAGGGCAGCAGTCACGGCCCCACCAGCCTGGAGACGAGCAATCAGGGCCGCCTGATAAGCTAAAGAAGGGCCACACGTTACCCTCTGTCAACACCCAGCTGCTGCTGCTCCACCTGGAGTGCAGAGCCTCCAGGGACTAGAGCCTGTGGGAGAGGGGCAAACAGCTGAGCTTTGGAGGAAAAAAAGTCAGGCAAGTGCAGAAGGACACACAGTGCAGCTGTTCCTGGGCCCCACAGCTGGGCTAGGAGAAGCAGAGCACACCTACGACCTCCAGTCTCTAGGGCAAGGGACCCTGGATGGGCTGTACAGAGAAAATTCTCATCAGCTGTGAAGAAAAACAAGTGAAACTAATTCAGAGAATCCATGAAAGAGCTCAGCACCCTGCCATGCAGCAGTCCCTAAGGGAAGGGGCTGCTGGCATCCCCGGGCTGTGTGGTGGTCCAGAGAATGAGAGACACAAGGCTTGTGATTGCTCCTGGCAAGTTATTGACATGGCTGTGAAAGGAGAGACCAAGGGCAGTGGGAATGCCCTGATGGTGGGACTGGAATGAAAGCCAAGATTATGCATTGCCGGGACGGACTCACTAACAGGGTACAGTGCTGCACTTGCTGCCGTTGATGGAAGAGCACCAGCACCATGGAGGCGACGGACTTAAAAATGGAGGGGCAATTGGCTCATGGAGGTGTTCCGAAACACCCCCGCAATGGGGAGGTTCCTTGTGAGACGAAGGGGATGCCGTACGGTGCAGGTCAACCAGGCCAAGTCGGCAGTAGATCGCAAATGTTCCACACCCATGACTCGAATTGGAGACAGGCGTGTGGGAAGGGAGCCTGAGGGGGATCCAGCCAAACCGCCGGCTTGCGGCAGCACCAGCCCAGGGCTTCCCGCAACCAATGCCGGGACACCCGGAGGACAGAGATTTTCTGCAGCCTTCTTTGTCCCGAGGTGGAGCCGGAACAGATGAGCACAGGGGAAAACTGACATTTTTTTAATTGGCTTTAATGATTTCTAAAAACAATCCAAGGCCGAGCAGAGGCTGGCAGCACCATGTCCTCAGGGCAGGTGAATCCCGCGGTCACTGTCCATGCACCCATCCCTGGCGTGGACGCTGCGCAGGCACCCGCGTGGCGCTGGCAGCCGGGCTCTACTCCTCTTGCTGTCCCGCGGTGCAGCTGCAGCGGAAAGCCCTGCGCAGAGCCCGCAGCGCCCTCCTGAACCGGGAAGTAACACTGTTTGATTGCATTCTAAGCCCTTGGCGTTTCAGATGCCTTAATTTTGTGCCTCGAGAAGAACGTAAATGAACCATCACGAGTCCATCGCTGAGTGGACCCTAACAAGGTCCTTGCAAGCTCTCAATCTCCTTTTGCTCCCCTAGCACACTTCTTCCCCCCTCCATGCAGTTTGGTTTCAGCCTAGGGAGCAGACAAATCCTTGGAAAAAGTAGGCATTCTTTTCATGTCCTATGTCAGCACAGGAAAAGAAGAAAATCCCAAAGTCTCAACGTCTACACCACCCTAAGTGGAAGGCCAACGTGTCCCCACCATCCCCCAGCATGATGTGCCACTAGTTCATACACGACTCAGTGATTTTGGGAGAGGTAGAAGAAAGCATGCACCAAAAATTAGAAAAAAAGTCTGAAAGCTTAAGACGAAACAGCACTTCTAAAGAAGGAGATGATTGGAAGCCGCTCTGACCTGCACTGCTAACGACTTGTCCTGTTGTTTTTTAAAACAAGTTACTCTTTTAGTGAATTTGCCTGTCAGCTAAAGCTTTCATACTAGCTGCATTTTCCTGGAGCACCAGACACATGTTTTGGTAAATATAGCAATGAAATGCAAACTTATTGATAAGCACGGATGGACATCTCGCAAGAGTGGCGACGAGAAACCGGTGACCAAGAAACTGACCAACTGTGTATAACATTCCATTCACATGAATACTTCATATAAAAGTGGGAAATCACGAGGATCTCGTCCCTTTTTTTGCCTTTTCCCTTCTGCTTATGACCGACATTAGGAGAGGACCTTGCAAGTCGTCCCTGCGAACTGAGGCCAGTGACAGACTGAATCCAGCTCCGGTTGGCTGCAGAGTCCAGTCCAGGACATGGGGTGCCGGCTCTGCAGTTGCTGAGACTTTCAAGATTGGTTTTGTATATTTTCAATTATTTTCTCTATTCTTATTAGTAGCATTAGTAAGACATTGTTCATTTTTCCACCTCTCTTCTCCCTGTCCTTCTTTCCCTCCCGATCGCCTGTGCTGAGTGGGAAAAGTGGAGAGGGAGGGGCACAAGGGGGAAGTGTGTGGGGGAGAGGAGTTTAACAATACATCTGCCAGGGTTTTATTGTCACCCCGCAATCTTAACCCTCGACACAACTAAAGCACAACCAACCTACAAGTTTCTTGCAAGTCTCGTCCCAACGCACACAGAGCATCTCCATTTCTTTTTCATCATTTTAAATGGGCAGATGGATTTTTCCACAAGAATATCCCCAATCTAAGCAAGACTCACTGTTCAGCACACCAGTCCTGCACTGACCTTGCCGCCAATAGGCATCCTGTAGAAGATGTTCCATACTACGATTCCTGCCATGACTTTATCCCTGAGGTAGAAAATGGCACCATCGCCATGCCCTTCTCTTTGCATTGGAACTTGAGGCACTGGGGGAAAACTTGGAGGAATGTCAATTTCTGATGCCTCTGCTTCAGTCTCTTGATCGAAGGGACCTTGTCCCTCTAGCAAAGAGATGTCCAAACATCCAGTGCAGAAGAGAAGCAGCAGCTCTTTGCCGGTGATGTTGAGAGCGGACTAAAGAGCAGGGCCCTGGAAGAGACGGAGGTGTTGTTCTTTTCTTTGCATCCAGCAAACGTTTCAATAAGACGAGAACGAAACCATCCTGACATGAAGCACAGCGCTGGCCATTCCCGACTTCCATCACCAAAAGCAAAAGGCAGAACAGCCTGCTTCTTTAAGGCAGCATAGACAAAATAAAGACGCTTGGAACCACAGCAGCTCTTCTGTGCAAAACCTGATCATTTGATTGCTATGGAGGAAATTCAGCCTCCCTGGGAAAAGAAGTTGGAATTTTGGGAAATGAGTTACCCAAGGCCTTCTTGGAGGAACGTTACGTTTGAATCCCATTTGACTATCCAAACCAGCCTTTAAAGCTTGGTGTAGGAAAGAAGCAAACAGATTGATGTCTCCTGGAGCTCTGCAGCGTGATCAGACCAACTCTCTGGGCACTATCCAGCGAGACACGTAAACCTTCACGCACGGACACAGCTCCCGAGCACGACTCCAGCCCTCCCGGATTGCTCCCTTGCACTTTTCAGCATGGCTTTTGCTGTTAATTTAGCAAGAACTCCTCTTGTTGGCAAATTACTGTTGGTAAACTACTGTCAACAAGTCCAATGGCTTAGTAGCCTACATTGGGACCCAGATTGCTCCTAGGGAGGCAGTGTTGATTTCAGAGAGAACATATAATACAGATTCAAGAGAAGTACACATTGCTGTGTCAACACCTTGAACTGGGCACCTGCTGAATTGGAGCTGGGAGGCTTAGAGGAGTCAACGCAGCTGTGATTTGGGGCCCAGCAAGTCCCGTGTGCCAAAAGTCTTCCAAAATCATGCCGAGGAAACAGATGCTTCCCACAAAACGATATGGGCATCTCTAGATGTACATCACTACCTTTCTGGCCACGGCCCCAACTGACTTGTTGCGGCACAGCCCCGCAGCACCAGAACATGTCGCCGGTCACCTCCCGCCTGAGGAGGGCAGGTTGGACAGCTGTGGCAAGTTACTTGCTTTGTTCCATGTCAATTTTACTCCTTTGGCTTTTTTGGGAAGTGTGGCTGTTTCACGTCCACTCCATCATGACGTTCCAATTTCCCTGAAAGCACTGGCGTCACCTTATCCCAGAGAAGGACCGCACTGTGAGCAGGAGGAATACTCCAGTCCAAGCCAGGAAAAGAAGGGCTCTGCTCCGGGGACGTGGCGGTGCTGTGCTTTGTCCTGAGCCCCCGGCCGATCACAATCAACTGTGCCCTTCCCAGGCAGAAATTCCCCGCAGGGCAACTCGGCAGCTGGAGGCTGGGAAGAGAGATGCTGCTGCTGCCCGGTGCTGACCCAGTCATTGCAATCAGCTCTGGTTCTGTGCAGTGCACGGGGGTGCTGGGGAAGAGGAGGATGCTGCGAAGGCTGCAGCCCGGGGCATGCAGCAGCCACAGACAGCCCTGGCTGGTTTGCAATGCGCCACACAGGGATCAGCAGCTGCTGCGGCTCTTGGCTAACTGGGTTTATACCTGAGCCTCCCTCCATTTTTGGGCCCCAGAAAAACCCAGGGCAGAGTAACTCGCATCTGAGACGAAGCTCTGAGCGGGTGGATTTCTTGTCAAGACCAGCACTGTTTGCGGCGCTTCTCCCCGGTCTCTCAGGCCTGAACGTGCTCTCGTGACGCTGGAAGCCTTGTGCATCAGAGCCTTGTGCAGAGATGGATCATGGCTCAGATTTCCAGCAAGGGAGCGAGCAGCCACCTCTTCCTGACTTGGAAGACCCTCAGTGGAGGCGAGGGACCACGTGTGGGTTTGGAGGGTCTCAACGGTATCAGCTCATGTAGGTGCTCCGAAACACCCCCGCAATGGGGAGGTTCCTTGTGAGACGAAGGGGATGCCGTACGGTGCAGGTCAACCAGGCCAAGTCGGCAGTAGATCTCAAATGTTTCAAGTCCTTGACTGGAATTGGAGACAGGCGGGTGGGAAGGGAGCCTGAGGGGGATCCAGCCAAACCGCCGGCTTGCGGCAGCACCAGCCCAGGGCTTCCCGCAACCAATGCCGGGACACCCCGAGGACAGAGATTTCCTGCAGCCTTCTTTGTCCCGAGGTGGAGCAGGAACAGATGAGCACAGGGGGAAAACTGTCATTTTTTTAATTGGCTTTAATGATTTCTAAAAACAATCCAAGGCCGAGCAGAGGCTGGCAGCACCATGTCCTCAGGGCAGGTGAATCCCGCGGTCACTGTCCATGCACCCATCCCTGGCGTGGACGCTGCGCAGGCACCCGCGTGGCGCTGGCAGCCGGGCTCTACTCCTCTTGCTGTCCCGCGGTGCAGCTGCAGCGGAAAGCCCTGCGCAGAGCCCGCAGCACCCTGCGGAACCGGGAAGGCCGTCGCCGTGGAGCTGGGCCCTGCGCTGGGCAGGCCATGTCTGTGCTGGTCTCTCCTCCATGCTCTGCAGACATTGGAGAAACTGTGTTCTCTTCTTCGTCCTTTGCAGCTGGGACGAGAGGGGCTGTGCTGGCCTGTCCCTCATTGTCTCCTGCCAAACGAGCCTCAGTGGCTTCAAGTCCTGCAGGTGCTGGTGCTGCCACTGGAACATCCACGCATTGGGCCAGGTCCCGCTGTTCCACCGCTTGCTGGCCAGGTCCCTGGATCTCAGCCTCAGCCCTGTGCACGGCCTCACTGATGATGTGCTCCACAATGTCTAACAGGTCCACATCGTCCTCTGCAGGGCTCTGCTGGACAGGTTCCAGGCGCTCTGCCTCTGCTGCCGCCTCCGTGTCTGTGCAGCTGGGCAAGCCAGACCCCTCCTGGGGACCTGCAGGGGTGTCCTGGAGGTGCTCCTGGAACAAGGGGTTGATCCAGATGCTGGGGATGAAGATGTCTCCGCCTTCGCACCCCTCTTTGTTGTTCTCATCCTCCACATCCATGCGCTGGGCCAGGTCCTGCTGTTCCTGCGGTTCCTGGCCAGCTCCCATGATCTCAGCCACAGCCCTGCGCAAGCTCTCCTTGAAGATGCGCTGGGCTGTGTCCCACAGAGCTGCGTCGTAGGCTGTGGGGCCCTGTGGGGCAGGTGCTGGGCACTCTGCCTCTGCTGCTGCCTCGGTGTTGGTGCTGCGAGGCCAGCCAGACCCCTCCTGGGGACCTTCACGGTGGTCCTGGATGCGCTCCCGCACCGAGGTGGTGACCGAGGTGCTCTGGATGCTGTGCTGGCCCAGGCTGTGTCTGACCTCCGAGCAGGAGGAGGAGCAGGACACAGGGGATGGAGGTGGCAGTCCCGGCACTGCAGCAGCTGCTTGCGGCCCCGTCCAACCACCGGCCTTTCCCTCCTGCCCTGTCCCGTCCCTCCCCTGTGGCCTGTGGAGCAAGGGGGGAAGCCCCAAGGGCTGGGAGTGGGCGTTCGCCTCCTCGTCGATGGGCATCTTGGGTCTCGTCTACCAAAGAGCTGCAACGGGCACCCAGGGGAGATGCTGCCTCCTGAGAAGCTGCTGCTCCTGAGAAGCTGCTCTCCTGGGAGTGAGCACCCCAGGGCTCTCGCTCCTTAAATACCCCCACGGTCAGGGCGGGGACCCCCGTGTCACAATGGCCTCTGGCTATGACAGCCCCATGTAACAATGGCCTCTGGTTATGACGAGGTGCCCACATCACAGAGCCCGGCGGTCGCCACGGAGACACCCACCTCCGGGCCCGGCTGGGACTGCCTGTGCGCGGCGTGGGGCAGCCCCTGCTTGAAGGAGGAGGGAGCAGAGAATGGCGAGGGAAGCTGTCCCCAGCACACAGGACCCCGTCCCCCAGAGCTTTGCTCAGATGCTGCTGCCTGCTCCGCTGCACCTGCAAGAATCCGCATTCAGAGCTTGTTTGCAGTACAAACCAAGGGCCACTCTACAGCCTCACCACACTGATACTTTGTTTTCAACACGATCGTCATGAGTTTTCTTAAGTAGGTATGAGCCTCCTTCCAAGAAGAAGGCTGAAGCCACATCCACAAAACCACACAGTCCGTTTTCAGCAATAGAATCTACCGTTTCCCCCTTTAGTGACAACCAGGGTTCTCCCAAGGTGCGCTTTTACAGTACTTGTGAGCTGTTCACTGACTCACTTGCTAAAGGAGGTGGCCTCATCCAACTCCCAGTTTCATCCTGCCAGCTCTCCAATGCATTGCCTCTGCCACCTTCCTTCTACCGGGCCCAAAGTGCATTCTACTGCCTGGTTAGGGAGATGCACGTGCCACCGGTCCCAAAGCATCACTCTGGGGACCCATCATAGCTGGCCATTTCCTCTCAGCTGCTGCACCAGCCAAACCTTTCTGGAACAGCAAACTCTCAGAATCTGCTCCAGGTCTGTAAGAGTCGGTCCAAAACCAGGATCTGCCTGAACATCGCCATCCAGCACAGACTGACAGTGACTTAGACAGAGGCCTGAGGAGAAGCATTGTGTTGCACAGGGGTCTCCAGCCGGGAAGGCTACTGCTAACAATGGCTGCTGCGTGGAGTTTGCCTGCTGCTTCAGCCAAGCTAGCCCCCACCTGCTAAAAGGGATTGTTAGATGGGTCTCTCTGACCCAGGGACAATCGCTGCCGTCCAGAAGATGGATTCTTACCTGCAGCCTCAGTCACACCTTGTCCCTCACCCGCTCCCTCGAACAAAGGACAACAAAAAAGAGCATGCCCAGAAGCTGGCCAAGGGTCCTGAGGTCACCCAATGGACCAGAGAGATAGCCCTGAGTGCAGGCCACGCAGGCGCAGACAAGCGCTGGCAAGAGAGGCAAAGACTTTTCGAGCCTGCACAGTTAAGCCCGGATTGAGAACCAAAGGTGGAGATTGGCCTGAAACAATGGGAGCGAGGGGGGGTGAAGAAGTATAAAGATGGTTCCTGACTGGACGTCATTGAGATCTCCCCACCAGAGGATCCCAAACCACCATGGAGGACCGGCAGGACTCCACGGGACTGGACCCCAGAGGGACGGACACCTTTGGAACTCATCTGCTGGTAAACCAGTCCTCATTCCCCTCTTTGCCTTCTTCTTTCCCTGTTTCTTTTTCCTTTCCTGTTTTCTTACTCTCTCGCCATCGCGTGCCGCTTTACAGGCAAAATAATAAAGTATCACTGTTTGATTGCATTCTAAGCCCTTGGCGTTTCAGATGCCTTAATTTTGTGCCTCGAGAAGAACGTAAATGAACCATCACGAGTCCATCGCTGAGTGGACCCTAACAAGGTCCTTGCAAGCTCTCAATCTCCTTTTGCTCCCCTAGCACACTTCTTCCCCCCTCCATGCAGTTTGGTTTCAGCCTAGGGAGCAGACAAATCCTTGGAAAAAGTAGGCATTCTTTTCATGTCCTATGTCAGCACAGGAAAAGAAGAAAATCCCAAAGTCTCAACGTCTACACCACCCTAAGTGGAAGGCCAAAGTGTCCCCACCATCCCCCAGCATGATGTGCCACTAGTTCATACACGACTCAGTGATTTTGGGAGAGGTAGAAGAAAGCATGCACCAAAAATTAGAAAAAAAGTCTGAAAGCTTAAGACGAAACAGCACTTCTAAAGAAGGAGATGATTGGAAGCCGCTCTGACCTGCACTGCTAACGACTTGTCCTGTTGTTTTTTAAAACAAGTTACTCTTTTAGTGAATTTGCCTGTCAGCTAAAGCTTTCATACTAGCTGCATTTTCCTGGAGCACCAGACACATGTTTTGGTAAATATAGCAATGGAATGCAAACTTATTGATAAGCACGGATGGACATCTCGCAAGAGTGGCGACGAGAAACCGGTGACCAAGAAACTGACCAACTGTGTATAACATTCCATTCACATCAATACTTCATATAAAAGTGGGAAATCACGAGGATCTCGTCCCTTTTTTTGCCTTTTCCCTTCTGCTTATGACCGACATTAGGAGAGGACCTTGCAAGTCGTCCCTGCGAACTGAGGCCAGTGACAGACTGAATCCAGCTCCGGTTGGCTGCAGAGTCCAGTCCAGGACATCGGGTGCCGGCTCTGCAGTTGCTGAGACTTTCAAGATTGGTTTTGTATATTTTCAATTATTTTCTCTATTCTTATTAGTAGCATTAGTAAAACATTGTTCATTTTTCCAACTCTCTTCTCCCTGTCCTTCTTTCCCTCCCGATCGCCTGTGCTGAGTGGGAAAAGTAGAGAGGGAGGGGCACAAGGGGGAAGTGCGTGGGGGAGAGGAGTTTAACATTACATCTGCCAGGGTTTTACTGTCACCCCGCAATCTTAACCCTCGACACAACTAAAGCACAACCAACCTACAAGTTTCTTGCAAGTCTCGTCCCAACGCACACAGAGCATCTCCATCTCTTTTTCATCATTTTAAATGGGCAGATGGATTTTTCCACAAGAATATCCCCAATCTAAGCAAGACTCACTGTTCAGCACACCAGTCCTGCACTGACCTTGCCGCCAATAGGCATCCTGTAGAAGATGTTCCATACTACGATTCCTGCCATGACTTTATCCCTGAGGTAGAAAATGGCACCATCGCCATGCCCTTCTCTTTGCTTTGGAACTCGAGGCACTGGGGGAAAACTTGGAGGAATGTCAATTTCTGATGCTTCTGCTTCAGTCTCTTGATCGAAGGGACCTTGTCCCTCTAGCAAAGAGATGTCCAAACATCCAGTGCAGAAGAGAAGCCGCAGCTCTTTGCCGGTGATGTTGAGAGCGGACTAAAGAGCAGGGCCCTGGAAGAGACGGAGGTGTTGTTCTTTTCTTTGCATCCAGCAAACGTTTCAATAAGACGAGAACGAAACCATCCTGACATGAAGCACAGCGCTGGCCATTCCCGACTTCCATCACCAAAAGCAAAAGGCAGAACAGCCTGCTTCTTTAAGGCAGCATAGACAAAATAAAGACGCTTGGAACCACAGCAGCTCTTCTGTGCAAAACCTGATCATTTGATTGCTATGGAGGAAATTCAGCCTCCCTGGGAAAAGAAGTTGGAATTTTGGGAAATGAGTTACCCAAGGCCTTCTTGGAGGAACGTTACGTTTGAATCCCATTTGACTATCCAAACCAGCCTTTAAAGCTTGGTGTAGGAAAGAAGCAAACAGATTGATGTCTCCTGGAGCTCTGCAGCGTGATCAGACCAACTCTCTGGGCACTATCCAGCGAGACACGTAAACCTTCACGCACGGACACAGCTCCCGAGCACGACTCCAGCCCTCCCGGATTGCTCCCTTGCACTTTTCAGCATGGCTTTTGCTGTTAATTTAGCAAGAACTCCTCCTGTTGGCAAATTACTGTTGGTAAACTACTGTCAACAAGTCCAATGGCTTAGTAGCCTACATTGGGACCCAGATTGCTCCTAGGGAGGAAGCGTTGATTTCAGAGAGAACATATAATACAGATTCAAGAGAAGTACACATTGCTGTGTCAACACCTTGAACTGGGCACCTGCTGAATTGGAGCTGGGAGGCTTAGAGGAGTCAACGCAGCTGTGATTTGGGGCCCAGCAAGTCCCGTGTGCCAAAAGTCTTCCAAAATCATGCCGAGGAAACAGATGCTTCCCACAAAACGATATGGGCATCTCTAGATGTACATCACTACCTTTCTGGCCACGGCCCCAACTGACTTGTTGCGGCACAGCCCCGCAGCACCAGAACATGTCGCCGGTCACCTCCCGCCTGAGGAGGGCAGGTTGGACAGCTGTGGCAAGTTACTTGCTTTGTTCCATGTCAATTTTACTCCTTTGGCTTTTTTGGGAAGTGTGGCTGTTTCACGTCCACTCCATCATGACGTTCCAATTTCCCTGAAAGCACTGGCGTCACCTTATCCCAGAGAAGGACCGCACTGTGAGCAGGAGGAATACTCCAGTCCAAGCCAGGAAAAGAAGGGCTCTGCTCCGGGGACGTGGCGGTGCTGTGCTTTGTCCTGAGCCCCCGGCCGATCACAATCAACTGTGCCCTTCCCAGGCAGAAATTCCCCGCAGGGCAACTCGGCAGCTGGAGGCTGGGAAGAGAGATGCTGCTGCTGCCCGGTGCTGACCCAGTCATTGCAATCAGCTCTGGTTCTGTGCAGTGCACGGGGGTGCTGGGGAAGAGGAGGATGCTGCGAAGGCTGCAGCCCGGGGCATGCAGCAGCCACAGACAGCCCTGGCTGGTTTGCAATGCGCCACACAGGGATCAGCAGCTGCTGCGGCTCTTGGCTAACTGGGTTTATACCTGAGCCTCCCTCCATTTTTGGGCCCCAGAAAAACCCAGGGCAGAGTAACTCGCATCTGAGACGAAGCTCTGAGCGGGTGGATTTCTTGTCAAGACCAGCACTGTTTGCGGCGCTTCTCCCCGGTCTCTCAGGCCTGAACGTGCTCTCGTGACGCTGGAAGCCTTGTGCATCAGAGCCTTGTGCAGAGATGGATCATGGCTCAGATTTCCAGCAAGGGAGCGAGCAGCCACCTCTTCCTGACTTGGAAGACCCTCAGTGGAGGCGAGGGACCACGTGTGGGTTTGGAGGGTCTCAACGGTATCAGCTCATGTAGGTGCTCCGAAACACCCCCGCAATGGGGAGGTTCCTTGTGAGACGAAGGGGATGCCGTACGGTGCAGGTCAACCAGGCCAAGTCGGCAGTAGATCTCAAATGTTTCAAGTCCTTGACTGGAATTGGAGACAGGCGGGTGGGAAGGGAGCCTGAGGGGGATCCAGCCAAACCGCCGGCTTGCGGCAGCACCAGCCCAGGGCTTCCCGCAACCAATGCCGGGACACCCCGAGGACAGAGATTTCCTGCAGCCTTCTTTGTCCCGAGGTGGAGCAGGAACAGATGAGCACAGGGGGAAAACTGTCATTTTTTTAATTGGCTTTAATGATTTCTAAAAACAATCCAAGGCCGAGCAGAGGCTGGCAGCACCATGTCCTCAGGGCAGGTGAATCCCGCGGTCACTGTCCATGCACCCATCCCTGGCGTGGACGCTGCGCAGGCACCCGCGTGGCGCTGGCAGCCGGGCTCTACTCCTCTTGCTGTCCTGCGGTGCAGCTGCAGCGGAAAGCCCTGCGCAGAGCCCGCAGCACCCTCCGGAACCGGGAAGGCCGTCGCCGTGGAGCTGGGCCCTGCGCTGGGCAGGCCATGTCTGTGCTGGTCTCTCCTCCATGCTCTGCAGACATTGGAGAAACTGTGTTCTCTTCTTCGTCCTTTGCAGCTGGGACGAGAGGGGCTGTGCTGGCCTGTCCCTCATTGTCTCCTGCCAAACGAGCCTCAGTGGCTTCAAGTCCTGCAGGTGCTGGTGCTGCCACTGGAACATCCACGCATTGGGCCAGGTCCCGCTGTTCCACCGCTTGCTGGCCAGGTCCCTGGATCTCAGCCTCAGCCCTGTGCACGGCCTCACTGATGATGTGCTCCACAATGTCTAACAGGTCCACATCGTCCTCTGCAGGGCTCTGCTGGACAGGTTCCAGGCGCTCTGCCTCTGCTGCCGCCTCCGTGTCTGTGCAGCTGGGCAAGCCAGACCCCTCCTGGGGACCTGCAGGGGTGTCCTGGAGGTGCTCCTGGAACAAGGGGTTGATCCAGATGCTGGGGATGAAGATGTCTCCGCCTTCGCACCCCTCTTTGTTGTTCTCATCCTCCACATCCATGCGCTGGGCCAGGTCCTGCTGTTCCTGCGGTTCCTGGCCAGCTCCCATGATCTCAGCCACAGCCCTGCGCAAGCTCTCCTTGAAGATGCGCTGGGCTGTGTCCCACAGAGCTGCGTCGTAGGCTGTGGGGCCCTGTGGGGCAGGTGCTGGGCACTCTGCCTCTGCTGCTGCCTCGGTGTTGGTGCTGCGAGGCCAGCCAGACCCCTCCTGGGGACCTTCACGGTGGTCCTGGATGCGCTCCCGCACCGAGGTGGTGACCGAGGTGCTCTGGATGCTGTGCTGGCCCAGGCTGTGTCTGACCTCCGAGCAGGAGGAGGAGCAGGACACAGGGGATGGAGGTGGCAGTCCCGGCACTGCAGCAGCTGCTTGTGGCCCCGTCCAACCACCGGCCTTTCCCTCCTGCCCTGTCCCGTCCCTCCCCTGTGGCCTGTGGAGCAAGGGGGGAAGCCCCAAGGGCTGGGAGTGGGCGTTCGCCTCCTCGTCGATGGGCATCTTGGGTCTCGTCTACCAAAGAGCTGCAACGGGCACCCAGGGGAGATGCTGCCTCCTGAGAAGCTGCTGCTCCTGAGAAGCTGCTCTCCTGGGAGTGAGCACCCCAGGGCTCTCGCTCCTTAAATACCCCCACGGTCAGGGCGGGGACCCCCGTGTCACAATGGCCTCTGGCTATGACAACCCCATGTAACAATGGCCTCTGGTTATGACGAGGTGCCCACATCACAGAGCCCGGCGGTCACCACGGAGACACCCACCTCCGGGCCCGGCTGGGACTGCCTGTGCGCGGCGTGGGGCAGCCCCTGCTTGAAGGAGGAGGGAGCAGAGAATGGCGAGGGAAGCTGTCCCCAGCACACAGGACCCCGTCCCCCAGAGCTTTGCTCAGATGCTGCTGCCTGCTCCGCTGCACCTGCAAGAATCCGCATTCAGAGCTTGTTTGCAGTACAAACCAAGGGCCACTCTACAGCCTCACCACACTGATACTTTGTTTTCAACACGATCGTTATGAGTTTTCTTAAGTAGGTATGAGCCTCCTTCCAAGAAGAAGGCTGAAGCCACATCCACAAAACCACACAGTCCGTTTTCAGCAATAGAATCTACCGTTTCCCCCTTTAGTGACAACCAGGGTTCTCCCAAGGTGCGCTTTTACAGTACTTGTGAGCTGTTCACTGACTCACTTGCTAAAGGAGGTGGCCTCATCCAACTCCCAGTTTCATCCTGCCAGCTCTCCAATGCATTGCCTCTGCCACCTTCCTTCTACCGGGCCCAAAGTGCATTCTACTGCCTGGTTAGGGAGATGCACGTGCCACCGGTCCCAAAGCATCACTCTGGGGACCCATCATAGCTGGCCATTTCCTCTCAGCTGCTGCACCAGCCAAACCTTTCTGGAACAGCAAACTCTCAGAATCTGCTCCAGGTCTGTAAGAGTCGGTCCAAAACCAGGATCTGCCTGAACATCGCCATCCAGCACAGACTGACAGTGACTTAGACAGAGGCCTGAGGAGAAGCATTGTGTTGCACAGGGGTCTCCAGCCGGGAAGGCTACTGCTAACAATGGCTGCTGCGTGGAGTTTGCCTGCTGCTTCAGCCAAGCTAGCCCCCACCTGCTAAAAGGGATTGTTAGATGGGTCTCTCTGACCCAGGGACAATCGCTGCCGTCCAGAAGATGGATTCTTACCTGCAGCCTCAGTCACACCTTGTCCCTCACCCGCTCCCTCGAACAAAGGACAACAAAAAAGAGCATGCCCAGAAGCTGGCCAAGGGTCCTGAGGTCACCCAATGGACCAGAGAGATAGCCCTGAGTGCAGGCCACGCAGGCGCAGACAAGCGCTGGCAAGAGAGGCAAAGACTTTTCGAGCCTGCACAGTTAAGCCCGGATTGAGAACCAAAGGTGGAGATTGGCCTGAAACAATGGGAGCGAGGGGGGGTGAAGAAGTATAAAGATGGTTCCTGACTGGACGTCATTGAGATCTCCCCACCAGAGGATCCCAAACCACCATGGAGGACCGGCAGGACTCCACGGGACTGGACCCCAGAGGGACGGACACCTTTGGAACTCATCTGCTGGTAAACCAGTGCTCATTCCCCTCTTTTCCTTCTTCTTTCCCTGTTTCTTTTTCCTTTCCTGTTTTCTTACTCTCTCGCTATCGCGTGCCGCTTTACAGGCAAAATAATAAAGTATCACTGTTTGATTGCATTCTAAGCCCTTGGCGTTTCAGTTGCCTTAATTTTGTGCCTCGAGAAGAACGTAAATGAACCATCACGAGTCCATCGCTGAGTGGACCCTAACAAGGTCCTTGCAAGCTCTCAATCTCCTTTTGCTCCCCTAGCACACTTCTTCCCCCCTCCATGCAGTTTGGTTTCAGCCTAGGGAGCAGACAAATCCTTGGAAAAAGTAGGCATTCTTTTCATGTCCTATGTCAGCACAGGAAAAGAAGAAAATCCCAAAGTCTCAACGTCTACACCACCCTAAGTGGAAGGCCAACGTGTCCCCACCATCCCCCAGCATGATGTGCCACTAGTTCATACACGACTCAGTGATTTTGGGAGAGGTAGAAGAAAGCATGCACCAAAAATTAGAAAAAAAGTCTGAAAGCTTAAGACGAAACAGCACTTCTAAAGAAGGAGATGATTGGAAGCCGCTCTGACCTGCACTGCTAACGACTTGTCCTGTTGTTTTTTAAAACAAGTTACTCTTTTAGTGAATTTGCCTGTCAGCTAAAGCTTTCATACTAGCTGCATTTTCCTGGAGCACCAGACACATGTTTTGGTAAATATAGCAATGGAATGCAAACTTATTGATAAGCACGGATGGACATCTCGCAAGAGTGGCGACGAGAAACCGGTGACCAAGAAACTGACCAACTGTGTATAACATTCCATTCACATCAATACTTCATATAAAAGATGGAAATCACGAGGATCTCGTCCCTTTTTTTGCCTTTTCCCTTCTGCTTATGACCGACGTTAGGAGAGGACCTTGCAAGTCGTCCCTGCGAACTGAGGCCAGTGACAGACTGAATCCAGCTCCGGTTGGCTGCAGAGTCCAGTCCAGGACATCGGGTGCCGGCTCTGCAGTTGCTGAGACTTTCAAGATTGGTTTTGTATATTTTCAATTATTTTCTCTATTCTTATTAGTAGCATTAGTAAAACATTGTTCATTTTTCCAACTCTCTTCTCCCTGTCCTTCTTTCCCTCCCGATCGCCTGTGCTGAGTGGGAAAAGTGGAGAGGGAGGGGCACAAGGGGGAAGTGCGTGGGGGAGAGGAGTTTAACAATACATCTGCCAGGGTTTTACTGTCACCCCGCAATCTTAACCCTCGACACAACTAAAGCACAACCAACCTACAAGTTTCTTGCAAGTCTCGTCCCAACGCACACAGAGCATCTCCATCTCTTTTTCATCATTTTAAATGGGCAGATGGATTTTTCCACAAGAATATCCCCAATCTAAGCAAGACTCACTGTTCAGCACACCAGTCCTGCACTGACCTTGCCGCCAATAGGCATCCTGTAGAAGATGTTCCATACTACGATTCCTGCCATGACTTTATCCCTGAGGTAGAAAATGGCACCATCGCCATGCCCTTCTCTTTGCTTTGGAACTTGAGGCACTGGGGGAAAACTTGGAGGAATGTCAATTTCTGATGCTTCTGCTTCAGTCTCTTGATCGAAGGGACCTTGTCCCTCTAGCAAAGAGATGTCCAAACATCCAGTGCAGAAGAGAAGCAGCAGCTCTTTGCCGGTGATGTTGAGAGCGGACTAAAGAGCAGGGCCCTGGAAGAGACGGAGGTGTTGTTCTTTTCTTTGCATCCAGCAAACGTTTCAATAAGACGAGAACGAAACCATCCTGACATGAAGCACAGCGCTGGCCATTCCCGACTTCCATCACCAAAAGCAAAAGGCAGAACAGCCTGCTTCTTTAAGGCAGCATAGACAAAATAAAGACGCTTGGAACCACAGCAGCTCTTCTGTGCAAAACCTGATCATTTGATTGCTATGGAGGAAATTCAGCCTCCCTGGGAAAAGAAGTTTGAATTTTGGGAAATGAGTTACCCAAGGCCTTCTTGGAGGAACGTTACGTTTGAATCCCATTTGACTATCCAAACCAGCCTTTAAAGCTTGGTGTAGGAAAGAAGCAAACAGATTGATGTCTCCTGGAGCTCTGCAGCGTGATCAGACCAACTCTCTGGGCACTATCCAGCGAGACACGTAAACCTTCACGCACGGACACAGCTCCCGAGCACGACTCCAGCCCTCCCGGATTGCTCCCTTGCACTTTTCAGCATGGCTTTTGCTGTTAATTTAGCAAGAACTCCTCCTGTTGGCAAATTACTGTTGGTAAACTACTGTCAACAAGTCCAATGGCTTAGTAGCCTACATTGGGACCCAGATTGCTCCTAGGGAGGAAGCGTTGATTTCAGAGAGAACATATAATACAGATTCAAGAGAAGTACACATTGCTGTGTCAACACCTTGAACTGGGCACCTGCTGAATTGGAGCTGGGAGGCTTAGAGGAGTCAACGCAGCTGTGATTTGGGGCCCAGCAAGTCCCGTGTGCCAAAAGTCTTCCAAAATCATGCCGAGGAAACAGATGCTTCCCACAAAACGATATGGGCATCTCTAGATGTACATCACTACCTTTCTGGCCACGGCCCCAACTGACTTGTTGCGGCACAGCCCCGCAGCACCAGAACATGTCGCCGGTCACCTCCCGCCTGAGGAGGGCAGGTTGGACAGCTGTGGCAAGTTACTTGCTTTGTTCCATGTCAATTTTACTCCTTTGGCTTTTTTGGGAAGTGTGGCTGTTTCACGTCCACTCCATCATGACGTTCCAATTTCCCTGAAAGCACTGGCGTCACCTTATCCCAGAGAAGGACCGCGCTGTGAGCAGGAGGAATACTCCAGTCCAAGCCAGGAAAAGAAGGGCTCTGCTCCGGGGACGTGGCGGTGCTGTGCTTCGTCCTGAGCCCCCGGCCAATCGCAATCAACTGTGCCCTTCCCAGGCAGAAATTCCCCGCAGGGCAACTCGGCAGCTGGAGGCTGGGAAGAGAGATGCTGCTGCTGCCCGGTGCTGACCCAGTCATTGCAATCAGCTCTGGTTCTGTGCAGTGCACGGGGGTGCTGGGGAAGAGGAGGATGCTGCGAAGGCTGCAGCCCGGGGCATGCAGCAGCCACAGACAGCCCTGGCTGGTTTGCAATGCGCCACACAGGGATCAGCAGCTGCTGCGGCTCTTGGCTAACTGGGTTTATACCTGAGCCTCCCTCCATTTTTGGGCCCCAGAAAAACCCAGGGCAGAGTAACTCGCATCTGAGACGAAGCTCTGAGCGGGTGGATTTCTTGTCAAGACCAGCACTGTTTGCGGCGCTTCTCCCCGGTCTCTCAGGCCTGAACGTGCTCTCGTGACGCTGGAAGCCTTGTGCATCAGAGCCTTGTGCAGAGATGGATCATGGCTCAGATTTCCAGCAAGGGAGCGAGCAGCCACCTCTTCCTGACTTGGAAGACCCTCAGTGGAGGCGAGGGACCACGTGTGGGTTTGGAGGGTCTCAACGGTATCAGCTCATGTAGGTGCTCCGAAACACCCCCGCAATGGGGAGGTTCCTTGTGAGACGAAGGGGATGCCGTACGGTGCAGGTCAACCAGGCCAAGTCGGCAGTAGATCTCAAATGTTTCAAGTCCTTGACTGGAATTGGAGACAGGCGGGTGGGAAGGGAGCCTGAGGGGGATCCAGCCAAACCGCCGGCTTGCAGCAGCACCAGCCCAGGGCTTCCCGCAACCAATGCCGGGACACCCCGAGGACAGAGATTTCCTGCAGCCTTCTTTGTCCCGAGGTGGAGCAGGAACAGATGAGCACAGGGGGAAAACTGTCATTTTTTTAATTGGCTTTAATGATTTCTAAAAACAATCCAAGGCCGAGCAGAGGCTGGCAGCACCATGTCCTCAGGGCAGGTGAATCCCGCGGTCACTGTCCATGCACCCATCCCTGGCGTGGACGCTGCGCAGGCACCCGCGTGGCGCTGGCAGCCGGGCTCTACTCCTCTTGCTGTCCTGCGGTGCAGCTGCAGCGGAAAGCCCTGCGCAGAGCCCGCAGCACCCTCCGGAACCGGGAAGGCCGTCGCCGTGGAGCTGGGCCCTGCGCTGGGCAGGCCATGTCTGTGCTGGTCTCTCCTCCATGCTCTGCAGACATTGGAGAAACTGTGTTCTCTTCTTCGTCCTTTGCAGCTGGGACGAGAGGGGCTGTGCTGGCCTGTCCCTCATTGTCTCCTGCCAAACGAGCCTCAGTGGCTTCAAGTCCTGCAGGTGCTGGTGCTGCCACTGGAACATCCACGCATTGGGCCAGGTCCCGCTGTTCCACCGCTTGCTGGCCAGGTCCCTGGATCTCAGCCTCAGCCCTGTGCACGGCCTCACTGATGATGTGCTCCACAATGTCTAACAGGTCCACATCGTCCTCTGCAGGGCTCTGCTGGACAGGTTCCAGGCGCTCTGCCTCTGCTGCCGCCTCCGTGTCTGTGCAGCTGGGCAAGCCAGACCCCTCCTGGGGACCTGCAGGGGTGTCCTGGAGGTGCTCCTGGAACAAGGGGTTGATCCAGATGCTGGGGATGAAGATGTCTCCGCCTTCGCACCCCTCTTTGTTGTTCTCATCCTCCACATCCATGCGCTGGGCCAGGTCCTGCTGTTCCTGCGGTTCCTGGCCAGCTCCCATGATCTCAGCCACAGCCCTGCGCAAGCTCTCCTTGAAGATGCGCTGGGCTGTGTCCCACAGAGCTGCGTCGTAGGCTGTGGGGCCCTGTGGGGCAGGTGCTGGGCACTCTGCCTCTGCTGCCGCCTCGGTGTTGGTGCTGCGAGGCCAGCCAGACCCCTCCTGGGGACCTTCACGGTGGTCCTGGACGCGCTCCCGCACCGAGGTGGTGACCGAGGTGCTCTGGATGCTGTGCTGGCCCAGGCTGTGTCTGACCTCCGAGCAGGAGGAGGAGCAGGACACAGGGGATGGAGGTGGCAGTCCCGGCACTGCAGCAGCTGCTTGCGGCCCCGTCCAACCACCGGCCTTTCCCTCCTGCCCTGTCCCGTCCCTCCCCTGTGGCCTGTGGAGCAAGGGGGGAAGCCCCAAGGGCTGGGAGTGGGCGTTCGCCTCCTCGTCGATGGGCATCTTGGGTCTCGTCTACCAAAGAGCTGCAACGGGCACCCAGGGGAGATGCTGCCTCCTGAGAAGCTGCTGCTCCTGAGAAGCTGCTCTCCTGGGAGTGAGCACCCCAGGGCTCTCGCTCCTTAAATACCCCCACGGTCAGGGCGGGGACCCCCGTGTCACAATGGCCTCTGGCTATGACAACCCCATGTAACAATGGCCTCTGGTTATGACGAGGTGCCCACATCACAGAGCCCGGCGGTCGCCACGGAGACACCCACCTCCGGGCCCGGCTGGGACTGCCTGTGCGCGGCGTGGGGCAGCCCCTGCTTGAAGGAGGAGGGAGCAGAGAATGGCGAGGGAAGCTGTCCCCAGCACACAGGACCCCGTCCCCCAGAGCTTTGCTCAGATGCTGCTGCCTGCTCCGCTGCACCTGCAAGAATCCGCATTCAGAGCTTGTTTGCAGTACAAACCAAGGGCCACTCTACAGCCTCACCACACTGATACTTTGTTTTCAACACGATCGTCATGAGTTTTCTTAAGTAGGTATGAGCCTCCTTCCAAGAAGAAGGCTGAAGCCACATCCACAAAACCACACAGTCCGTTTTCAGCAATAGAATCTACCGTTTCCCCCTTTAGTGACAACCAGGGTTCTCCCAAGGTGCGCTTTTACAGTACTTGTGAGCTGTTCACTGACTCACTTGCTAAAGGAGGTGGCCTCATCCAACTCCCAGTTTCATCCTGCCAGCTCTCCAATGCATTGCCTCTGCCACCTTCCTTCTACCGGGCCCAAAGTGCATTCTACTGCCTGGTTAGGGAGATGCACGTGCCACCGGTCCCAAAGCATCACTCTGGGGACCCATCATAGCTGGCCATTTCCTCTCAGCTGCTGCACCAGCCAAACCTTTCTGGAACAGCAAACTCTCAGAATCTGCTCCAGGTCTGTAAGAGTCGGTCCAAAACCAGGATCTGCCTGAACATCGCCATCCAGCACAGACTGACAGTGACTTAGACAGAGGCCTGAGGAGAAGCATTGTGTTGCACAGGGGTCTCCAGCCGGGAAGGCTACTGCTAACAATGGCTGCTGCGTGGAGTTTGCCTGCTGCTTCAGCCAAGCTAGCCCCCACCTGCTAAAAGGGATTGTTAGATGGGTCTCTCTGACCCAGGGACAATCGCTGCTGTCCAGAAGATGGATTCTTACCTGCAGCCTCAGTCACACCTTGTCCCTCACCCGCTCCCTCGAACAAAGGACAACAAAAAAGAGCATGCCCAGAAGCTGGCCAAGGGTCCTGAGGTCACCCAATGGACCAGAGAGATAGCCCTGAGTGCAGGCCACGCAGGCGCAGACAAGCGCTGGCAAGAGAGGCAAAGACTTTTCGAGCCTGCACAGTTAAGCCCGGATTGAGAACCAAAGGTGGAGATTGGCCTGAAACAATGGGAGCGAGGGGGGGTGAAGAAGTATAAAGATGGTTCCTGACTGGACGTCATTGAGATCTCCCCACCAGAGGATCCCAAACCACCATGGAGGACCGGCAGGACTCCACGGGACTGGACCCCAGAGGGACGGACACCTTTGGAACTCATCTGCTGGTAAACCAGTGCTCATTCCCCTCTTTTCCTTCTTCTTTCCCTGTTTCTTTTTCCTTTCCTGTTTTCTTACTCTCTCGCCATCGCGTGCCGCTTTACAGGCAAAATAATAAAGTATCACTGTTTGATTGCATTCTAAGCCCTTGGCGTTTCAGATGCCTTAATTTTGTGCCTCGAGAAGAACGTAAATGAACCATCACGAGTCCATCGCTGAGTGGACCCTAACAAGGTCCTTGCAAGCTCTCAATCTCCTTTTGCTCCCCTAGCACACTTCTTCCCCCCTCCATGCAGTTTGGTTTCAGCCTAGGGAGCAGACAAATCCTTGGAAAAAGTAGGCATTCTTTTCATGTCCTATGTCAGCACAGGAAAAGAAGAAAATCCCAAAGTCTCAACGTCTACACCACCCTAAGTGGAAGGCCAACGTGTCCCCACCATCCCCCAGCATGATGTGCCACTAGTTCATACACGACTCAGTGATTTTGGGAGAGGTAGAAGAAAGCATGCACCAAAAATTAGAAAAAAAGTCTGAAAGCTTAAGACGAAACAGCACTTCTAAAGAAGGAGATGATTGGAAGCCGCTCTGACCTGCACTGCTAACGACTTGTCCTGTTGTTTTTTAAAACAAGTTACTCTTTTAGTGAATTTGCCTGTCAGCTAAAGCTTTCATACTAGCTGCATTTTCCTGGAGCACCAGACACATGTTTTGGTAAATATAGCAATGGAATGCAAACTTATTGATAAGCACGGGTGGACATCTCGCAAGAGTGGCGACGAGAAACCGGTGACCAAGAAACTGACCAACTGTGTATAACATTCCATTCACATCAATACTTCATATAAAAGTGGGAAATCACGAGGATCTCGTCCCTTTTTTTGCCTTTTCCCTTCTGCTTATGACCGACATTAGGAGAGGACCTTGCAAGTCGTCCCTGCGAACTGAGGCCAGTGACAGACTGAATCCAGCTCCGGTTGGCTGCAGAGTCCAGTCCAGGACATCGGGTGCCGGCTCTGCAGTTGCTGAGACTTTCAAGATTGGTTTTGTATATTTTCAATTATTTTCTCTATTCTTATTAGTAGCATTAGTAAAACATTGTTCATTTTTCCAACTCTCTTCTCCCTGTCCTTCTTTCCCTCCCGATCGCCTGTGCTGAGTGGGAAAAGTAGAGAGGGAGGGGCACAAGGGGGAAGTGCGTGGGGGAGAGGAGTTTAACATTACATCTGCCAGGGTTTTACTGTCACCCCGCAATCTTAACCCTCGACACAACTAAAGCACAACCAACCTACAAGTTTCTTGCAAGTCTCGTCCCAACGCACACAGAGCATCTCCATCTCTTTTTCATCATTTTAAATGGGCAGATGGATTTTTCCACAAGAATATCCCCAATCTAAGCAAGACTCACTGTTCAGCACACCAGTCCTGCACTGACCTTGCCGCCAATAGGCATCCTGTAGAAGATGTTCCATACTACGATTCCTGCCATGACTTTATCCCTGAGGTAGAAAATGGCACCATCGCCATGCCCTTCTCTTTGCTTTGGAACTCGAGGCACTGGGGGAAAACTTGGAGGAATGTCAATTTCTGATGCTTCTGCTTCAGTCTCTTGATCGAAGGGACCTTGTCCCTCTAGCAAAGAGATGTCCAAACATCCAGTGCAGAAGAGAAGCCGCAGCTCTTTGCCGGTGATGTTGAGAGCGGACTAAAGAGCAGGGCCCTGGAAGAGACGGAGGTGTTGTTCTTTTCTTTGCATCCAGCAAACGTTTCAATAAGACGAGAACGAAACCATCCTGACATGAAGCACAGCGCTGGCCATTCCCGACTTCCATCACCAAAAGCAAAAGGCAGAACAGCCTGCTTCTTTAAGGCAGCATAGACAAAATAAAGACGCTTGGAACCACAGCAGCTCTTCTGTGCAAAACCTGATCATTTGATTGCTATGGAGGAAATTCAGCCTCCCTGGGAAAAGAAGTTGGAATTTTGGGAAATGAGTTACCCAAGGCCTTCTTGGAGGAACGTTACGTTTGAATCCCATTTGACTATCCAAACCAGCCTTTAAAGCTTGGTGTAGGAAAGAAGCAAACAGATTGATGTCTCCTGGAGCTCTGCAGCGTGATCAGACCAACTCTCTGGGCACTATCCAGCGAGACACGTAAACCTTCACGCACGGACACAGCTCCCGAGCACGACTCCAGCCCTCCCGGATTGCTCCCTTGCACTTTTCAGCATGGCTTTTGCTGTTAATTTAGCAAGAACTCCTCCTGTTGGCAAATTACTGTTGGTAAACTACTGTCAACAAGTCCAATGGCTTAGTAGCCTACATTGGGACCCAGATTGCTCCTAGGGAGGAAGCGTTGATTTCAGAGAGAACATATAATACAGATTCAAGAGAAGTACACATTGCTGTGTCAACACCTTGAACTGGGCACCTGCTGAATTGGAGCTGGGAGGCTTAGAGGAGTCAACGCAGCTGTGATTTGGGGCCCAGCAAGTCCCGTGTGCCAAAAGTCTTCCAAAATCATGCCGAGGAAACAGATGCTTCCCACAAAACGATATGGGCATCTCTAGATGTACATCACTACCTTTCTGGCCACGGCCCCAACTGACTTGTTGCGGCACAGCCCCGCAGCACCAGAACATGTCGCCGGTCACCTCCCGCCTGAGGAGGGCAGGTTGGACAGCTGTGGCAAGTTACTTGCTTTGTTCCATGTCAATTTTACTCCTTTGGCTTTTTTGGGAAGTGTGGCTGTTTCACGTCCACTCCATCATGACGTTCCAATTTCCCTGAAAGCACTGGCGTCACCTTATCCCAGAGAAGGACCGCGCTGTGAGCAGGAGGAATACTCCAGTCCAAGCCAGGAAAAGAAGGGCTCTGCTCCGGGGACGTGGCGGTGCTGTGCTTTGTCCTGAGCCCCCGGCCGATCGCAATCAACTGTGCCCTTCCCAGGCAGAAATTCCCCGCAGGGCAACTCGGCAGCTGGAGGCTGGGAAGAGAGATGCTGCTGCTGCCCGGTGCTGACCCAGTCATTGCAATCAGCTCTGGTTCTGTGCAGTGCACGGGGGTGCTGGGGAAGAGGAGGATGCTGCGAAGGCTGCAGCCCGGGGCATGCAGCAGCCACAGACAGCCCTGGCTGGTTTGCAATGCGCCACACAGGGATCAGCAGCTGCTGCGGCTCTTGGCTAACTGGGTTTATACCTGAGCCTCCCTCCATTTTTGGGCCCCAGAAAAACCCAGGGCAGAGTAACTCGCATCTGAGACGAAGCTCTGAGCGGGTGGATTTCTTGTCAAGACCAGCACTGTTTGTGGCGCTTCTCCCCGGTCTCTCAGGCCTGAACGTGCTCTCGTGACGCTGGAAGCCTTGTGCATCAGAGCCTTGTGCAGAGATGGATCATGGCTCAGATTTCCAGCAAGGGAGCGAGCAGCCACCTCTTCCTGACTTGGAAGACCCTCAGTGGAGGCGAGGGACCACGTGTGGGTTTGGAGGGTCTCAACGGTATCAGCTCATGTAGGTGCTCCGAAACACCCCCGCAATGGGGAGGTTCCTTGTGAGACGAAGGGGATGCCGTACGGTGCAGGTCAACCAGGCCAAGTCGGCAGTAGATCTCAAATGTTTCAAGTCCTTGACTGGAATTGGAGACAGGCGGGTGGGAAGGGAGCCTGAGGGGGATCCAGCCAAACCGCCGGCTTGTGGCAGCACCAGCCCAGGGCTTCCCGCAACCAATGCCGGGACACCCCGAGGACAGAGATTTCCTGCAGCCTTCTTTGTCCCGAGGTGGAGCAGGAACAGATGAGCACAGGGGGAAAACTGTCATTTTTTTAATTGGCTTTAATGATTTCTAAAAACAATCCAAGGCCGAGCAGAGGCTGGCAGCACCATGTCCTCAGGGCAGGTGAATCCCGCGGTCACTGTCCATGCACCCATCCCTGGCGTGGACGCTGCGCAGGCACCCGCGTGGCGCTGGCAGCCGGGCTCTACTCCTCTTGCTGTCCCGCGGTGCAGCTGCAGCGGAAAGCCCTGCGCAGAGCCCGCAGCACCCTCCGGAACCGGGAAGGCCGTCGCCGTGGAGCTGGGCCCTGCGCTGGGCAGGCCATGTCTGTGCTGGTCTCTCCTCCATGCTCTGCAGACATTGGAGAAACTGTGTTCTCTTCTTCGTCCTTTGCAGCTGGGACGAGAGGGGCTGTGCTGGCCTGTCCCTCATTGTCTCCTGCCAAACGAGCCTCAGTGGCTTCAAGTCCTGCAGGTGCTGGTGCTGCCACTGGAACATCCACGCATTGGGCCAGGTCCCGCTGTTCCACCGCTTGCTGGCCAGGTCCCTGGATCTCAGCCTCAGCCCTGTGCACGGCCTCACTGATGATGTGCTCCACAATGTCTAACAGGTCCACATCGTCCTCTGCAGGGCTCTGCTGGACAGGTTCCAGGCGCTCTGCCTCTGCTGCCGCCTCCGTGTCTGTGCAGCTGGGCAAGCCAGACCCCTCCTGGGGACCTGCAGGGGTGTCCTGGAGGTGCTCCTGGAACAAGGGGTTGATCCAGATGCTGGGGAT
The DNA here is from genome assembly GCF_964273445.1 of Streptopelia decaocto. Classification (NCBI taxonomy): domain Eukaryota; kingdom Metazoa; phylum Chordata; class Aves; order Columbiformes; family Columbidae; genus Streptopelia; species Streptopelia decaocto. The sequence continues at coordinate 229,807 of NW_028116876.1, forward strand.
GAAGATGTCTCCGCCTTCGCACCCCTCTTTGTTGTTCTCATCCTCCACATCCATGCGCTGGGCCAGGTCCTGCTGTTCCTGCGGTTCCTGGCCAGCTCCCATGATCTCAGCCACAGCCCTGCGCAAGCTCTCCTTGAAGATGCGCTGGGCTGTGTCCCACAGAGCTGCGTCGTAGGCTGTGGGGCCCTGTGGGGCAGGTGCTGGGCACTCTGCCTCTGCTGCTGCCTCGGTGTTGGTGCTGCGAGGCCAGCCAGACCCCTCCTGGGGACCTTCACGGTGGTCCTGGACGCGCTCCCGCACCGAGGTGGTGACCGAGGTGCTCTGGATGCTGTGCTGGCCCAGGCTGTGTCTGACCTCCGAGCAGGAGGAGGAGCAGGACACAGGGGATGGAGGTGGCAGTCCCGGCACTGCAGCAGCTGCTTGCGGCCCCGTCCAACCACCGGCCTTTCCCTCCTGCCCTGTCCCGTCCCTCCCCTGTGGCCTGTGGAGCAAGGGGGGAAGCCCCAAGGGCTGGGAGTGGGCGTTCGCCTCCTCGTCGATGGGCATCTTGGGTCTCGTCTACCAAAGAGCTGCAACGGGCACCCAGGGGAGATGCTGCCTCCTGAGAAGCTGCTGCTCCTGAGAAGCTGCTCTCCTGGGAGTGAGCACCCCAGGGCTCTCGCTCCTTAAATACCCCCACGGTCAGGGCGGGGACCCCCGTGTCACAATGGCCTCTGGCTATGACAACCCCATGTAACAATGGCCTCTGGTTATGACGAGGTGCCCACATCACAGAGCCCGGCGGTCGCCACGGAGACACCCACCTCCGGGCCCGGCTGGGACTGCCTGTGCGCGGCGTGGGGCAGCCCCTGCTTGAAGGAGGAGGGAGCAGAGAATGGCGAGGGAAGCTGTCCCCAGCACACAGGACCCCGTCCCCCAGAGCTTTGCTCAGATGCTGCTGCCTGCTCCGCTGCACCTGCAAGAATCCGCATTCAGAGCTTGTTTGCAGTACAAACCAAGGGCCACTCTACAGCCTCACCACACTGATACTTTGTTTTCAACACGATCGTCATGAGTTTTCTTAAGTAGGTATGAGCCTCCTTCCAAGAAGAAGGCTGAAGCCACATCCACAAAACCACACAGTCCGTTTTCAGCAATAGAATCTACCGTTTCCCCCTTTAGTGACAACCAGGGTTCTCCCAAGGTGCGCTTTTACAGTACTTGTGAGCTGTTCACTGACTCACTTGCTAAAGGAGGTGGCCTCATCCAACTCCCAGTTTCATCCTGCCAGCTCTCCAATGCATTGCCTCTGCCACCTTCCTTCTACCGGGCCCAAAGTGCATTCTACTGCCTGGTTAGGGAGATGCACGTGCCACCGGTCCCAAAGCATCACTCTGGGGACCCATCATAGCTGGCCATTTCCTCTCAGCTGCTGCACCAGCCAAACCTTTCTGGAACAGCAAACTCTCAGAATCTGCTCCAGGTCTGTAAGAGTCGGTCCAAAACCAGGATCTGCCTGAACATCGCCATCCAGCACAGACTGACAGTGACTTAGACAGAGGCCTGAGGAGAAGCATTGTGTTGCACAGGGGTCTCCAGCCGGGAAGGCTACTGCTAACAATGGCTGCTGCGTGGAGTTTGCCTGCTGCTTCAGCCAAGCAAGCCCCCACCTGCTAAAAGGGATTGTTAGATGGGTCTCTCTGACCCAGGGACAATCGCTGCCGTCCAGAAGATGGATTCTTACCTGCAGCCTCAGTCACACCTTGTCCCTCACCCGCTCCCTCGAACAAAGGACAACAAAAAAGAGCATGCCCAGAAGCTGGCCAAGGGTCCTGAGGTCACCCAATGGACCAGAGAGATAGCCCTGAGTGCAGGCCACGCAGGCGCAGACAAGCGCTGGCAAGAGAGGCAAAGACTTTTCGAGCCTGCACAGTTAAGCCCGGATTGAGAACCAAAGGTGGAGATTGGCCTGAAACAATGGGAGCGAGGGGGGGTGAAGAAGTATAAAGATGGTTCCTGACTGGACGCCATTGAGATCTCCCCACCAGAGGATCCCAAACCACCATGGAGGACCGGCAGGACTCCATGGGACTGGACCCCAGAGGGACGGACACCTTTGGAACTCATCTGCTGGTAAACCAGTGCTCATTCCCCTCTTTTCCTTCTTCTTTCCCTGTTTCTTTTTCCTTTCCTGTTTTCTTACTCTCTCGCTATCGCGTGCCGCTTTACAGGCAAAATAATAAAGTAACACTGTTTGATTGCATTCTAAGCCCTTGGTGTTTCAGTTGCCTTAATTTTGTGCCTCGAGAAGAACGTAAATGAACCATCACGAGTCCATCGCTGAGTGGACCCTAACAAGGTCCTTGCAAGCTCTCAATCTCCTTTTGCTCCCCTAGCACACTTCTTCCCCCCTCCATGCAGTTTGGTTTCAGCCTAGGGAGCAGACAAATCCTTGGAAAAAGTAGGCATTCTTTTCATGTCCTATGTCAGCACAGGAAAAGAAGAAAATCCCAAAGTCTCAACGTCTACACCACCCTAAGTGGAAGGCCAACGTGTCCCCACCATCCCCCAGCATGATGTGCCACTAGTTCATACACGACTCAGTGATTTTGGGAGAGGTAGAAGAAAGCATGCACCAAAAATTAGAAAAAAAGTCTGAAAGCTTAAGACGAAACAGCACTTCTAAAGAAGGAGATGATTGGAAGCCGCTCTGACCTGCACTGCTAACGACTTGTCCTGTTGTTTTTTAAAACAAGTTACTCTTTTAGTGAATTTGCCTGTCAGCTAAAGCTTTCATACTAGCTGCATTTTCCTGGAGCACCAGACACATGTTTTGGTAAATATAGCAATGGAATGCAAACTTATTGATAAGCACGGATGGACATCTCGCAAGAGTTGCGACGAGAAACCGGTGACCAAGAAACTGACCAACTGTGTATAACATTCCATTCACATCAATACTTCATAAAAAAGTGGGAAATCACGAGGATCTCGCCCCTTTTTTTGCCTTTTCCCTTCTGCTTATGACCGACATTAGGAGAGGACCTTGCAAGTCGTCCCTGCGAACTGAGGCCAGTGACAGACTGAATCCAGCTCCGGTTGGCTGCAGAGTCCAGTCCAGGACATGGGGTGCCGGCTCTGCAGTTGCTGAGACTTTCAAGATTGGTTTTGTATATTTTCAATTATTTTCTTTATTCTTATTAGTAGCATTAGTAAGACATTGTTCATTTTTCCAGCTCTCTTCTCCCTGTCCTTCTTTCCCTCCCGATCGCCTGTGCTGAGTGGGAAAAGTAGAGAGGGAGGGGCACAAGGGGGAAGTGCGTGGGGGAGAGGAGTTTAACATTACATCTGCCAGGGTTTTACTGTCACCCCGCAATCTTAACCCTCGACACAACTAAAGCACAACCAACCTACAAGTTTCTTGCAAGTCTCGTCCCAACGCACACAGAGCATCTCCATCTCTTTTTCATCATTTTAAATGGGCAGATGGATTTTTCCACAAGAATATCCCCAATCTAAGCAAGACTCACTGTTCAGCACACCAGTCCTGCACTGACCTTGCCACCAATAGGCATCCTGTAGAAGATGTTCCATACTACGATTCCTGCCATGACTTTATCCCTGAGGTAGAAAATGGCACCATCGCCATGCCCTTCTCTTTGCTTTGGAACTTGAGGCACTGGGGGAAAACTTGGAGGAATGTCAATTTCTGATGCTTCTGCTTCAGTCTCTTGATCGAAGGGACCTTGTCCCTCTAGCAAAGAGATGTCCAAACATCCAGTGCAGAAGAGAAGCAGCAGCTCTTTGCCGGTGATGTTGAGAGCGGACTAAAGAGCAGGGTCCTGGAAGAGACGGAGGTGTTGTTCTTTTCTTTGCATCCAGCAAACGTTTCAATAAGACGAGAACGAAACCATCCTGACATGAAGCACAGCGCTGGCCATTCCCGACTTCCATCGCCAAAAGCAAAAGGCAGAACAGCCTGCTTCTTTAAGGCAGCATAGACAAAATAAAGACGCTTGGAACCACAGCAGCTCTTCTGTGCAAAACCTGATCATTTGATTGCTATGGAGGAAATTCAGCCTCCCTGGGAAAAGAAGTTGGAATTTTGGGAAATGAGTTACCCAAGGCCTTCTTGGAGGAACGTTACGTTTGAATCCCATTGGACTATCCAAACCAGCCTTTAAAGCTTGGTGTAGGAAAGAAGCAAACAGATTGATGTCTCCTGGAGCTCTGCAGCGTGATCAGACCAACTCTCTGGGCACTATCCAGCGAGACACGTAAACCTTCATGCACGGACACAGCTCCCGAGCACGACTCCAGCCCTCCCTGATTGCTCCCTTGCACTTTTCAGCATGGCTTTTGCTGTTAATTTAGCAAGAACTCCTCCTGTTGGAAAATTACTGTTGGTAAACTACTGTCAACAAGTCCAATGGCTTAGTAGACTACATTGGGACCCAGATTGCTCCGAGGAAGGCAGTGTTGATTTCAGAGAGAACATATAATACAGATTCAAGAGAAGTACACATTGCTGTGTCAACACCTTGAACTGGGCACCTGCTGAATTGGAGCTGGGAGGCTTAGAGGAGTCAACGCAGCTGTGATTTGGGGCCCAGCAAGTCCCGTGTGCCAAAAGTCTTCCAAAATCATGCCGAGGAAACAGATGCTTCCCACAAAACGATATGGGCATCTCTAGATGTACATCACTACCTTTCTGGCCACGGCCCCAACTGACTTGTTGCGGCACAGCCCCGCAGCACCAGAACATGTCGCCGGTCACCTCCCGCCTGAGGAGGGCAGGTTGGACAGCTGTGGCAAGTTACTTGCTTTGTTCCATGTCAATTTTACTCCTTTGGCTTTTTTGGGAAGTGTGGCTGTTTCACGTCCACTCCATCATGACGTTCCAATTTCCCTGAAAGCACTGGCGTCACCTTATCCCAGAGAAGGACCGCGCTGTGAGCAGGAGGAATACTCCAGTCCAAGCCAGGAAAAGAAGGGCTCTGCTCCGGGGACGTGGCGGTGCTGTGCTTTGTCCTGAGCCCCCAGCCGATCGCAATCAACTGTGCCCTTCCCAGGCAGAAATTCCCCGCAGGGCAACTCGGCAGCTGGAGGCTGGGAAGAGAGATGCTGCTGCTGCCCGGTGCTGACCCAGTCATTGCAATCAGCTCTGGTTCTGTGCAGTGCACGGGGGTGCTGGGGAAGAGGAGGATGCTGCGAAGGCTGCAGCCCGGGGCATGCAGCAGCCACAGACAGCCCTGGCTGGTTTGCAATGCGCCACACAGGGATCAGCAGCTGCTGCGGCTCTTGGCTAACTGGGTTTATACCTGAGCCTCCCTCCATTTTTGGGCCCCAGAAAAACCCAGGGCAGAGTAACTCGCATCTGAGACGAAGCTCTGAGCGGGTGGATTTCTTGTCAAGACCAGCACTGTTTGCGGCGCTTCTCCCCGGTCTCTCAGGCCTGAACGTGCTCTCGTGACGCTGGAAGCCTTGTGCATCAGAGCCTTGTGCAGAGATGGATCATGGCTCAGATTTCCAGCAAGGGAGCGAGCAGCCACCTCTTCCTGACTTGGAAGACCCTCAGTGGAGGCGAGGGACCACGTGTGGGTTTGGAGGGTCTCAACGGTATCAGCTCATGTAGGTGCTCCGAAACACCCCCGCAATGGGGAGGTTCCTTGTGAGACGAAGGGGATGCCGTACGGTGCAGGTCAACCAGGCCAAGTCGGCAGTAGATCTCAAATGTTCCAAGTCCTTGACTGGAATTGGAGACAGGCGGGTGGGAAGGGAGCCTGAGGGGGATCCAGCCAAACCGCCGGCTTGCGGCAGCACCAGCCCAGGGCTTCCCGCAACCAATGCCGGGACACCCCGAGGGCAGAGATTTCCTGCAGCCTTCTTTGTCCCGAGGTGGAGCCGGAACAGATGAGCACAGGGGAAAACTGTCATTTTTTTAATTGGCTTTAATGATTTCTAAAAACAATCCAAGGCCGAGCAGAGGCTGGCAGCACCATGTCCTCAGGGCAGGTGAATCCCGCGGTCACTGTCCATGCACCCATCCCTGGCGTGGACGCTGCGCAGGCACCCGCGTGGCGCTGGCAGCCGGGCTCTACTCCTCTTGCTGTCCCGCGGTGCAGCTGCAGCGGAAAGCCCTGCGCAGAGCCCGCAGCACCCTCCGGAACCGGGAAGGCCGTCGCCGTGGAGCTGGGCCCTGCGCTGGGCAGGCCATGTCTGTGCTGGTCTCTCCTCCATGCTCTGCAGACATTGGAGAAACTGTGTTCTCTTCTTCGTCCTTTGCAGCTGGGACGAGAGGGGCTGTGCTGGCCTGTCCCTCATTGTCTCCTGCCAAACGAGCCTCAGTGGCTTCAAGTCCTGCAGGTGCTGGTGCTGCCACTGGAACATCCACGCATTGGGCCAGGTCCCGCTGTTCCACCGCTTGCTGGCCAGGTCCCTGGATCTCAGCCTCAGCCCTGTGCACGGCCTCACTGATGATGTGCTCCACAATGTCTAACAGGTCCACATCGTCCTCTGCAGGGCTCTGCTGGACAGGTTCCAGGCGCTCTGCCTCTGCTGCCGCCTCCGTGTCTGTGCAGCTGGGCAAGCCAGACCCCTCCTGGGGACCTGCAGGGGTGTCCTGGAGGTGCTCCTGGAACAAGGGGTTGATCCAGATGCTGGGGATGAAGATGTCTCCGCCTTCGCACCCCTCTTTGTTGTTCTCATCCTCCACATCCATGCGCTGGGCCAGGTCCTGCTGTTCCTCCGGTTCCTGGCCAGCTCCCATGATCTCAGCCACAGCCCTGCGCAAGCTCTCATTGAAGATGCGCTGGGCTGTGTCCCACAGAGCTGCGTCGTAGGCTGTGGGGCCCTGTGGGGCAGGTGCTGGGCACTCTGCCTCTGCTGCTGTTAGCAATCAGGACACATAACCACGGGCGTAGTTATATGCGGTGCTTTATTTCAGCGCTGGGAAACCAGGGGTTCGCACCCAAAGCTGGCTTCGCTGGTCAGTCTAAGTTACACAGTATTTATACAGTCCATTCACATACATATTCATATATTCATTAAGATATGTAACGATTACTCACTATTGATTACAACATCGATTGCTACATCTTGGAACTATTTTGATCATGTGCAGTGTCCTCACTCTATACGTATTTAGGTTAAGATAAAAGCTAGGTTGTTAAGATAAAGTATACTTGAACATGATATGCTTGAACATCCTCTCAGGGACAGTTTACAAAACTGATTCATCCTTCCAGGAACATTTTGTAAAACTGGTCCGCTTACTAACATTTCCCCCCTTTGAAAATGCTTTTCTATTCTTAGACAATGCATTTTCACCTCAATCAATTTCTTCGATTATTCATTGGTAATTCTCTTCAGGTGTGATAGTTCCAGTCGTGCTTCTTCATAAGCTGGAGGGTTATCAAATATAGGATTAGCATAATTCCTACTCAGGATACTGAAAATGCGATTATTCCTAGCATTTGTTTGACTAATTATGCGCTTAATACCTACATACAACAAACAATGAAGAACAATGACAATTGCAAGTACAACTACACTTTCTAGTAGTGAATGTACCCATCCTCCCAAACTTAAATCGAATTTATTCAACAGAGCTCCTATCCAGCTCTGTTCTGCATCTTGTTTTTCCTTTTGCAGCTTCACTTGTGTTTGGGTCAGCTTGGAAATGTCTTTCTCAGCCTCTGAAGTTACGTCTGGAATATGGATGCAGCAGTGATCGATTCTGTCTTTCAAATATCCACAGACGCCATTTTCTTTTAATAACATTATGTCGAGTGCCATTCTATTCTGCAAGGTCATTTTAGTCGTAGCTTGTAATTGTATATTGAGATCCCGAAAACCTTTTTAGTTATTCTAGCCAATCGATCCATTTGCCCGATCAATTTATCAATCATTTCTCTATTCCTATAGGCTGCAATTGGTGCAAAGAAAGATTCTAGTGCCCAGCTAAATTTAACACTGCTTGATGGTTCATGCCACACATCATCCTCGTTTATTTCTCGTTTATGTCTGACCTGTAATAGTTCTTGCCTCTTTTTCAATGGTGACCTTTTCCAAATGGGACATAGTGTTGGCAACCCCAAAGTAATTTCTCTAATTGGTCCTCCCATTGGCAAATGTGTAGTCCAGGTCCCATCACTTAAGGCCCAAACTAAATGTCCCATACTGCCTATAACTCCTTTACAGTCAATTTTGTCTTTATCAATGCCAATTCTAAAGGCTGCCTGTGAGTCTAATTGTTTCTGACAAATGCAGCCGGTAATCACTGCTACTTTGACAATGGACAAAGGAATCTCTTTAATGTTTGTTTGACAAGTTATCACCTGTGAGCAATTCCACCATGGTACTGTCATTCCTTCTGTTACATCGGACCACCGTATGCACCATAGAATTGCTTCACTGTATTGGTATTGTTGTACAATACTTAATGTCCACATATTGTTCCATAATTCAGTTATGTTTTTGTTATCTTGATCTTTGCATTCCCAGTAGGTCTGTTCAACCTTTTGATTCACAATTTTAGTGGTCTACTTGTCATAGAAGCACCATCCTACATCGTGGAATCGTCCTATTGTAATATACCTTGCTTTAGGTAATTTTAAACGATCTGCCCTGTGTCCTGCCGTTTTCCATTTTTGTCGTTCTCTTAACCTTTGTTCAGTTGGGACTTCTTCTGTTCTAGTGTGGGATTCACATGCTACCTTACTGATATTTTGTGTTCGTGCAAAGTCTCGGATTAATCCTACCATTAGGTTCTCTGCCTGATTTTGTACACTTTGTACTACCTGTGGTACCTGGGTACTTTCATTACTATCTACTGCTCTTCGTGGCCTAATTTGCAATTCCATTCGAATAGTCTCATTTTTGCATTTATAAATTTTTCATGCATCGGGCGAGCTTTCCCACTGTCTATCAGGGGCCTTGTGGAATAGAGTGGCACTTCCCTCTCCAGTTTTCAAAAGCACAAAAACTCAGGGTATAACCAAAACCAAAGCTTGGTAATGCAAACCAGGCATTATTGCAATGTAATCTTGAGTGTGGTTGGACCTAGGATATGTGATGACCACGCTCTTGGAACCTTCTTCACACGGGTCTAATGTATCCAGGAGTCTACTCCGGCAACTTTAACTGCGGTAAACGTGGTCAAGAGTACTTGATAGGGTCCATCCCAACGTTCTCTCAAAGGCTCTTCGTTCTAGTTTTTCATATACACAGTGTCCCAGGTTCTATATTATGTACTGGATTTTCAAGTGCCAGTGGTTGACTCCACTAATGCAGATCGGAGTCGATTCAGTGTCCTGCCAAGAGACAACACATAATTGTACAGGTCCTGATTACCCTTTATGTGGACCTCTGGATTTGGGTTTGGTGCTTCATAGGGTTTGCCATACAGAATTTCGTATGGACTTACTGACATTCCACCCTTAGGTTTTATCCTGATACGCAACAATGCTATTGGTAAGGCCTGCAGCCATTGAATCTTTGCCTCCTGACAGACCTTACTAAGTTGTCTTTTTAAAGTTTAGTTCATTTTCTCTACCTGTCCACTGGACCGGGGCCTCCAGGGAGTATGCAGATCCCACTGAATCCCTAAACATCTGCTAACCTCCTTTGCGAGTTGTGTCATAAAATGGGGCCCCCTATTGGATGATATTCCTATTGGTACCCCAAATCTAGGGATTAACCATTTCACAGTTTCTTTTGCTTGGTTGGTGCGACAAGAGAAGGCTTCTGGCCATCCAGAAAAGGTATCCACCACAACAAGTAGATATCTATATCCACGAGTTCGGGGAGTTCCGCGTAATCTATTTGCCAATAATCCCTGGGTTGCATGCCTGTCTTAATTTTCCCCATTTCTATTTTTCTTTTTACTAGAGGATTATTTTTCAAGCAAATTTCACACTTAGCTGTAATAGACTTTGCCATTGTTAACATCTGGACCGACATAATTTGTTTTCTTAGATAAATTACCAATGCTTCTGCACCCCAGTGACACTTCTGGTGTTCCGTCTGAAGTATTCCTCTCATAATAGTGGTTGGCACCACAACTTGTCCATTGGTGGTTACATACCACCCAGAATTATTCTTGCTGGCTATGAAGGTAATAAATCAATTGCTCTTACCTTCTGGGAGACAAGACCCACCATTGTTCTCACTTGCCGTGCCACTGACTGAGCTGTTTGATCAGCAAGCCGATTTCCCTCAATAATTTTCGATGTTCCACTTTGATGAGCTTTACAGTGCATTATAGCAACTTGCGATGGTTTCTGAATGGCATTAATCAAGTTCAGTATTTCCTTCTGGTATTTAATGTTTGTTCCTTGTGAAGAGAGCAGTCCCCGCTCTTTCCAAAGCGCTCCATGCACATGAACAACTCCGAAAGCACCTGCCAGCGGGGTGTCTCTCAAATCAGGATGACTTGTATGGGTGTATTCGATAACTTCCACACAATCATGTTCCAGGTTTCCTTCTTCTGTACCTGCACCCAAAAACTCAGCAGGATTCATTAGGTTAGTAGTTTTTAGAACAACATCATCTTGTTCTGTCAGAATTACCTGGTATTTCATCATTCTGCTTGGGGAAAGCCAATGGCCCCCCTTTTGTTCCAATACTGTTGTCACCATATGGGATACAAACACTTCTATCCTTTTTCCCATAGTTAGTTTTTGGACCTCCTGGATCAGCATTACTGTAGCAGCTACCGCCCGTAAGCATGCCGGCCACCCAGCACTTACTGGATCTAGCTGTTTGGAAAAATAGCCAACAGGTCTTTTCCAGGATCCTAGTTGTTGGGTTAATACTCCCAAGGCAAGTCTTTGTCACTCGTGTACAAACAACTGGAAGTCTTTGCTCAAGTCCGGCAGGCCCAAAGCAGATGCTGCATCAAAGCCTGTTTTAGCTTTTGGAAGGCCTCACGTTGTGGCTTTCCCCACTTGAATGTTTTATTCCTTTGTGCTTCATACAAAGGTTTGGTGATCAACCCATGGTCCATAATCCAGAGTCTGCACCATCCTGTCATTCCTAAAAAAAGATCTCAACTCATGTAAGTTTTGTGGTTCTGGAATAGCACAAATAGCATGTATCCTGTTCAGGCTTAGCCTTCGCTGTCCTTGAGAGAGCTCGCATCCTAAATAGATCACAGTCTCGGATGCAATCTGAGCTTTATTTTTCGATACTTTGTACCGTTCATTCCCAATTGGTTCAATATTTCAATTGTTACCTGGATGCAGAGTTCTTGCGTCTCAGTCGCAATCAGAATATAATCTACATATTGTAGCAACAAATACCATTGTGAGGGATCATGATATGACCTTTTGTGGTCCATTCCTCGAGTTCCTTGGCTAGTTGATTTCCAAAGATGGTTGGGCTATTCTTGAACCCTTGTGGAAGGCGTGTTCAGGTTAACTGAGTTTTCCTCCCATTGTGTGGATTTTCCCATTCAAAGGCAAATAGCTTTTTGCTTTCATGGTCAAGGGGTATGCAGAAGAAGGCATCTTTTAGATCAAGTACAGTAAACCATTTATATTTCTCTTTCACAGATGTTAACAAGGTATATGGATTTGCAACTACTGGATAAATGTCCTTAGTGATCTGGTTTACAGCCCACAAATCTTGGCCTAATCGATAACTACCATCAGGTTTCTTTACTGGAAAAATTGGAGTATTATATTCTGATTCACATTCCTCTAGAATACCATATTTCAAGAATTTTCAATTAGAGGTACTATTCCTAACCTAGCTTCTAGTTTCAGTGGGTACTGCCTCAACTGTACTGGCTTGGCATCTTCCTTCAGTTCCACTTTTACGGGCTGGGCTGTTTTTGATTTCCCAGGTATGTCAGTCTCCCATACCATAGGAATCACAGCCTCCTCCACTGCTTGCGGTATTTTCACTACCAGGTTTTATTTTAAAAACAGAATTTGTCCTACCTTAGATTCTGGAATTTTCATTACCAGGTTTCCATCCTCAAATGTTATTACAGCATCCAATTTGGTCAATAATTCCTGTCCTAAAAGGGAAACTGGACAATCTGGAACATATAAGAACCTGTGGGTTAGTTCCTTTTCTCCAAAACACAAATCCAAGGGTTGTAGGAATGGCCGTACTTCCTCCTTCCCTGTGGCACCAACAGTTGTTGTAGCTCTGTGACCTACCGTCCCCTGTAAGGAATTCAGTACAGACTAAGTAGCCCCTGTGTCTACTAAAAAATTTACATCCTGGTTTTGGCAGCTTCTTTTAATCTTTCTAAAAGGCCGAGGGAGACTCATTCTTTTCCTGCATCACATTATACAATTTTGACCAATTCATTTGCTTCAGCATAGCAGTTTGAATGCTAATCAATAACCAATCCTGATACCTCTGGAGACGGCATAACCCGCCTCCTGTATTATAATTCCATTGGGGATCTTCTTTTGGAAAGTTCTCACCAACGTTAGCCTCTACTTTCCCATTCCGAATATCTTATCTCACTTTATCCCTCGCAACCTGTATAACCATATCTTTTCTGTAGGGTCCATTAATGTATCCAAAATCACTTGTAAATCATCCCAATCAGGATTCTGCATTTTAATTATCATTTTAATTATTGCAACCTTATCTGGATCTTCCCAATAAGGACCAGCCGATTGCTTTCAGATTACTAAATCCCCTGGCGAAAACGGAACTTTTACATAGACTGGTTACCCCCCCCACACCTACTGCCTGCCGCAGGGGTGCTATTACGTTTGGTGATCCCCCCCGCTTCATCCCCCGCAATTTTTTCCTCCGCAATTTATCAAGGAGAAGCTGATGGGCACAGGTTTAGGCTCCTTTTGCCCTTTTCTCTCTTCATTTAATTCCTGCGATTATAAACTTTATATGTAATTCCAATTAGCTGAACAATAGTTACATCTCTCAGCTCCTACCTTTTGTAACTTCTTACAGATGTCAATAAACAGCACATTAAGCATCAATCCCTGACATTAATTTTAGATCCAAATCAGTCTATCCACAGAACAACACTAACTGCAATACAGCTAACTCAATTTACTTTCATGTGTACAGATGCATCTGAAGGGGAGCAAGGTGGCACTTTAGTAACGGAACCGGTTCTTATTTTGTAATTATTTCCCCAAACAAATTCTTTTGGTACCAAATATAAACATACAAACTAAAATACTGAGCTCAGACACGCAAACCGAATACCGAGTTCAAATATGCAAACAGATCACAATTACACTTCTTTTTATGCATAAACTGTCCAAACCCAGCCTCCTTCTAATGTTTCAGAAAGCAATTTGACGGCGATAGGTTTGAATTGGACATATCAACACAGAAGGATACAGATAACTAACACAGAAAGATAACACAGGTAACTTTACCAGAACAACAGTAAACAGGATCAAATCACCGGTTTCAACAGTAAATACAGATTAAATCACCAGAACTATAGACCAGGTGCTGAGCAGCACAAATAACCAGACCAGGTGCGCACAAATAACCAGAGCAGGTGCCGAGCCTGCGGCACAAATAACCAGACCAGATGCCGAGCCTGCAGAGGTTTCCCTCTGTCTGACGGACGGCTGCCTAGGCAATACCCCGGGAGCTCCCTGCCCAACCGAGCGTGGCTTTCGCCGCGTCTGACCGGCAGGCTACCAGATGCCTGACCAGCAGGCTACCAGACCAGGTGGGTACCCACTAATCCAGATAAAGCACCTTCTTACCAGTCAGAGGTCCGTCGTGAGCAGCAGAGGGTCGGTCGCGTCTGATGCACTCCCCAAGAATACCTCGGTGCTAGCCGGAGCAGGATCGAGACGCGATCCGCCTCGCAGCCCACGATGTCCCCAGCTGGGTCGCCAAAAATGTTAGCAATCAGGACACATAACCACGGGCGTAGTTATATGCGGTGCTTTATTTCAGCGCTGGGAAACCAGGGGTTCGCACCCAAAGCTGGCTTTGCTTGTCAGTTTAAGTTACACAGTATTTATACAGTCCATTCACATACATATTCATATATTCATTAAGATATGTAACGATTACTCACTATTGATTACAACATCGATTGCTACATCTTGGAACTATTTTGATCATGTGCAGTGTCCTCACTCTATACGTATTAGGTTAAGATAAAAGCTAGGTTGTTAAGATAAAGTATACTTGAACGCGATATGCTTGAATATCCTCTCAGGGACAGTTTACAAAACTGATTCATCCTTCCAGGAACATTTTGTAAAACTGGTCCGCTTACTAACAGGGTCACTATGTCACAGAGTCTCAGTGTGACAGTCACAGCGTCTCAGGCAGGGTCACTATGATGGCACAGAGGCACAGCGTCTCCTGGCAGGGTCACTATGATGGCACAGAGGCACAGCGTCTCAGGCAGGGTCACTATGTCACAGCGTCTCAGACAGGGTCACTATGATGGCACAGAGGCACAGCGTCTCAGGCAGGGTAACTATGATGGCACAGAGTCACAGCGTCTCCAGGCAGGGTCACTATGATGGCACAGAGGCACAGCGTCTCAGGCAGGGTCACTACGATGGCACAGAGGCACAGCGTCTCAGGCAGGGTCACTATGATGGCACAGAGGCACAGCGTCTCCTGGCAGGGTCACTATGATGGCACAGAGGCACAGCGTCTCTAGGCAGGGTCACTATGGTGGCACAGAGGCACAGCGTCTCAGGCAGGGTCACTATGATGGCACAGAGGCAGGCGTCTCAGCCAGGGTCACTATGATGGCACAGAGGCACAGCGTCTCCAGGCAGGGTCACTATGATGGCACAGAGGCACAGCGTCTCAGGCAGGGTCACTATGATGGCACAGAGGCACAGCGTCTCAGGCATGGTCACAATGACGGCACAGAGGCACAGCGTCTCAGGCAGGGTCACTATGATGGCACAGAGGCACAGCGTCTCAGGCAGGGTCACTATGTTGGCACAGAGGCACAGCGTCTCAGGCAGGGTCACTATGATGGCACAGAGGCACAGCGTCTCCGGCAGGGTCATTATGATGGCACAGCGTCTCAGGCAGGGTCACTATGATGGCACAGAGGCACAGCGTCTCCAGGCAGGGTCACTATGATGGCACAGAGCCACAGCGTCTCAGGCAGGGTCACTATGATGGCACAGAGGCACAGCGTCTCCTGGCACGGTCATTATGATGGCACAGCGTCTCAGGCAGGGTCACTATGATGGCACACAGGCAGAGCCTCTCCAGACAGGGTCACTATGATGGCACAGAGGCACAGCGTCTTAGGCAGGGTCACTATGATGGCACAGAGGCACAGCGTCTCTGGCAGGGTCACTATGATGGCACAGAGGCACAGCGTCTCAGGCAGGGTCACTATGATGGCACAGAGCCACAGCGTCTCTGGCAGGGTCACTATGATGGCACAGAGGCACAGCGTCTCAGGCAGGGTCACTATGATGGCACAGAGCCACAGCGTCTCCGGCAGGGTCACTATGATGGCACAGAGGCACAGCATCTCAGGCAGGGTCACTGTGATGGCACAGAGGCACAGCGTCTCAGGCAGGGTCACTATGATGGCACAGAGGCACAGCGTGTCAGGCAGGGTCACTATGATGGCACAGAGGCACAGTGTCTCAGGCAGGGTCACTATGGTGGCACCCAGGCACAGCGTCTCAGGCAGGGTCACTATGATGGCCCAGAGTGTCAGGCAGGGTCACTATGATGGCACAGAGGCACAACGTCTCAGGCAGGGTCACTATGATGGCACAGAAGCACAGTGTCTCCAGGCAGGGTCACTATGATGGCACAGAAGCACAGTGTCTCCAGGCAGGGTCACTATGATGGCACAGAGGCACAGCGTGTCAGGCAGGGTCCCTATGATGGCACAGAGGCACAGGGTCTCAGTCGGGGTCACTATGATGGCACAGAGGCACAGCCTCTCCTGCGGGGTCACTATGACGGCACAGAGGCACAGCGTCTCAGGCAGGGTCACTTTGATGGCACAGAAGCACAGTGTCTCCAGGCAGGGTCACTATGATTGCACAGAAGCACAGCGTCTCCGGCAGGGTCACTATGATGGCACAGAGGCACAGCATCTCAGGCAGGGTCACTGTGATGGCACAGAGGCACAGCGTCTCAGGCAGGGTCACTATGATGGCACAGAGGCACAGCGTGTCAGGCAGGGTCACTTTGATGGCACAGAGGCACAGTGTCTCAGGCAGGGTCACTATGGTGGCACCCAGGCATAGCGTCTCAGGCAGGGTCACTATGATGGCCCAGCGTGTCAGGCAGAGTCACTATGATGGCACAGAGGCACAGCGTCTCAGGCAGGGTCACTATGATGGCACAGAAGCACAGTGTCTCCAGGCAGGGTCACTATGATTGCACAGAAGCACAGTGTCTCCAGGCAGGGTCACTATGATTGCACAGAAGCACAGTGTCTCCAGGCAGGGTCCCTATGATGGCACAGAGGCACAGGGTCTCAGTCGGGGTCACTATGATGGCACAGAGGCACAGCCTCTCCTGCGGGGTCACTATGACGGCACAGAGGCACAGCGTCTCAGGCAGGGTCACTGTGATGTCACAGAGACACAGCGTCTCAGGCAGTGTCACTAACATGGCACAGAGGCACAGCGTCTCAGGCAGGGTCACTATGATGGCACAGAGGCACAGCGTCTCAGGCAGGGTCACTATGATGGCACAGCGGCACAGCGTCTCTAGGAAGGATCAAGATGATGGCACAGAGGCACAGCGTCTCAGGCAGGGTCACTATGATGGCACAGAGGCACAGCGTCTCTAGGCAGGGTCACTATGATGGCACAGAGGCAGGGTCTCAGGCAGGGTCACTATGATGGCACAGAGGCAGGGTCTCAGGCAGGGTCACTATGATGGCACAGAGGCACAGCGTATCCAGGCAGGGTCACTATGATGGCACAGAGGCACAGCGTCTCTAGGCAGGGTCACTATGATGGCACAGAGGCACAGCGTCTCAGGCAGGGTCACTATGATGGCACAGAGGCCCAGCGTCTCAGGCAGGGTCACTATGATGGCACAGAGGCACAGCGTCTCCGGCAGGGTCACTATGATGGCACAGAGGCACAGCGTCTCAGGCAGGGTCACTATGATGGCACAGAGGTAGGTGTCTCAGGCAGGGTCACTATGATGACACAGAGGCACAGCGTCTCTAGGCAGGGTCACTATGATGGCACAGAGGCACAGCGTCTCAGACAGGGTCACTATGGTGACACAGAGGCACAGCGTCTCAGGCATGGTCACAATGATAGCACAGAGGCACAGCGTCTCAGGCAGGGTCACTATGGTGGCACAGAGGCACAGCGTCTCAGGCAGGGTCACTATGATGTCACAGAGACACAGCGTCTCAGGCAGTGTCACTAAGATGGCACAGAGGCACAGCGTCTCAGGCAGGGTCACTATGATGGCACAGAGGCACAGCGTCTCTAGGCAGGGTCACTATGATGGCACAGAGGCAGGGTCTCAGGCAGGGTCACTATGATGGCACAGAGGCACAGCGTCTCAGGCAGGGTCACTATGATGGCACAGAGGCACAGCGTCTCTAGGAAGGATCACCATGATGGCACAGAGGCACAGCGTCTCAGGCAGGGTCACTATGATGGCACAGAGGCACAGCGTCTCTAGGCAGGGTCACTATGATGGCACAGAGGCAGGGTCTCAGGCAGGGTCACTATGATGGCACAGAGGCACAGCGTATCCAGGCAGGGTCACTATGATGGCACAGAGGCACAGCGTCTCAGGCAGGGTCACTATGATGGCACAGAGGCACAGCGTCTCAGGCACGGTCACTATGATGGCACAGAGGCCCAGCGTCTCAGGCAGGGTCACTATGATGGCACAGAGGCACAGCGTCTCAGGCAGGGTCACAATGATGTCACAGAGGCACAGCGTCCCCAGGCAGGGTCACTATGATGGCACAGAGGCACAGCGTCTCAGGCAGGGTCACTATGATGGCGCAGAGGCACAGCGTCTCAGGCATGGTCACAATGATGGCACAGAGGCACAGCGTCTCAGGCAGGGTCACTATGACGGCACAGAGGCACAGCGTCTCAGGCAGGGTCACTATGATGTCACAGAGACACAGCGTCTCAGGCAGTGTCACTAAAATGGCACAGAGGCACAGCGTCTCAGGCAGGGTCACTATGATGGCACAGAGGCACAGCGTCTCCGGCAGGGTCACTATGATGGCACAGCAGCACAGCGTCTCTAGGAAGGATCACCATGATGGCACAGAGGCACAGCGTCTCAGGCAGGGTCACTATGATGGCACAGAGGCACAGCGTCTCTAGGCAGGGTCACTATGATGGCACAGAGGCAGGGTCTCAGGCAGGGTCACTATGATGGCACAGAGGCACAGCGTATCCAGGCAGGGTCACTATGATGGCACAGAGGCACAGCGTCTCTAGGCAGGGTCACTATGATGGCACAGAGGCACAGCGTCTCAGGCACGGTCACTATGATGGCACAGAGGCCCAGCGTCTCAGGCAGGGTCACTATGATGGCACAGAGGCACAGCGTCTCCGGCAGGGTCACTATGATGGCACAGAGGCACAGCATCTCAGGCAGGGTCACTACGATGGCACAGAGGTAGGGGTCTCAGGCAGGGTCACTATGATGACACAGAGGCACAGCGTCTCTAGGCAGGGTCACTATGATGGCACAGAGGCACAGCGTCTCAGGCAGGGTCACTATGGTGACACAGAGGCACAGCGTCTCAGGCAGGGTCACTATGGTGACACAGAGGCACAGCGTCTCAGGCAGGGTCACAATGATGGCACAGAGGCACAGCGTCTCAGGCAGGGTCACTATGGTGACACAGAGGCACAGCGTCTCAGGCATGGTCACAATGATGGCACAGAGGCACAGCGTCTCAGGCAGGGTCACAATGATGTCACAGAGGCACAGCGTCTCCAGGCAGGGTCACTATGATGGCACAGAGGCACAGCGTCTCAGGCAGAGTCACTATGATGGCGCAAAGGCACAGCGTCTCAGGCATGGTCACAATGATGGCACAGAGGCACAGCGTCTCAGGCAGGGTCACAATGATGTCACAGAGGCACAGCGTCTCCAGGCAGGGTCACTATGATGGCACAGAGGCACAGCGTCTCAGGCAGGGTCACTATGATGACACAGAGGCACAGCGTCTCAGGCATGGTCACAATGATGGCACAGAGGCACAGCGTCTCAGGCAGGGTCACAATGGTGGCACAGAGGCACAGCGTCTCAGGCAGGGTCACTATGGTGACACAGAGGCACAGCGTCTCAGGCAGGGTCACTATGATGGCACAGAGGCACAGCGTCTCCAGGCAGGGTCACTATGATGGCACAGAGGCACAGCGTCTCCGGCAGGGTCACTATGATGGCGCAGAGGCACAGCGTCTCCGGCAGGGTCACTATGATGGCGCAGAGGCACAGCGTCTCAGGCAGGGTCACTATGATGGCACAGAGGCACAGCGTCTCAGGCAGGGTCACTATGATGGCACAGAGGCACAGCGTCTCAGGCAGGGTCACTATGATGGCACAGAGGCACAGCGTCTCAGGCAGGGTCACTATGATGGCACAGAGGCACAGCGTCTCAGGCAGGGTCACTATGTTGGCAGAGAGGCACAGCGTCTCAGGCAGGGTCACTATGATGGCACAGAGGCACAGCTTCTCAGGCAGGGTCACTATGATGGCACAGAGGCACAGCGTCTCAGGCAGGGTCACTGTGATGGCACAGAGGCACAGCGTCTTCAGGCAGGGTCACTATGATGGCACAGCGTCTCAGGCAGGGTCACTATGATGGCACAGAGGCAGAGAGTCTCTGGCAGGGTCACTATGGTGGCACAGAGGCACAGTGTCTCGAGGCAGGGTCACTGTGATGGCACAGAGTCAAAGCGTCTCAGCAGCGTCACTATGATGGCACAGAGGCACAGCGTCTCAGGCAGGGTTACTATGATGGCACAGAGCCACAGCGTCTCCGGGAGGGTCACTATGATGGCACAGAGGCACAGCATCTCCAGGCAGGGTCACTATGATGGCACAGAGGCACAGCGTCTCAGGCAGGGTCACTATGATGGCACAGAGGCACAGCGTCTGAGGCAGGGTCACTATGATGGCACAGAGGCAGAGCGTCTCAGGCAGGGTCACTATGATGGCAGAGAGGCACAGCGTCTCAGGCAGGATCCCTATCATGTCACAGAGGCACAGCGTCTCAGGCAGGGTCACTATGATGGCACAGAGGCAGAGCGTCTCCAGGCAGGGTCACTATGATGGCACAGAGGCACAGCGTCTCCAGGCAGGGTCACTATGATGGCACAGAGGCACAGCGTCTCAGGCAGGTTCACTATGATGGCACAGAGGCACAGGGTATCCAGGCAGGGTTACTATGATGGCACAGAGGCACAGCGTCTCAGGCAGGGTCACTGTGATGGCACAGAGGCACAGCGTCTCAGGCAGGGTCACTATGATGGCACAGAAGCACAGTGTCTCCAGGCAGGGTCACTATGATGGCACAGAGGCACAGCGTGTCAGGCAGGGTCCCTATGATGGCACAGAGGCACAGGGTCTCAGTCGGGGTCACTATGATGGCACAGAGGCACAGCCTGTCCTGCGGGGTCACTATGACGGCACAGAGGCACAGCGTCTCAGGCAGGGTCACTATGATGTCACAGAGACACAGCGTCTCAGGCAGTGTCACTATGATGGCACAGAGGCACAGCGTCTCAGGCAGGGTCACTATGATGGCACAGAGGCACAGCGTCTCTAGGAAGGATCACTATGATGGCACAGAGGCACAGCGTCTCAGGCAGGGTCACTATGATGGCACAGAGGCACAGCGTCTCTAGGCAGGGTCACTATGATGGCACAGAGGCAGGGTCTCAGGCAGGGTCACTATGATGGCACAGAGGCACAGCGTATCCAGGCAGGGTCACTATGATGGCACAGAGGCACAGCGTCTCTAGGCAGGGTCACTATGATGGCTCAGAGGCACAGCGTATCTAGGCACGGTCACTATGATGGCACAGAGGCCCAGCGTCTCAGGCAGGGTCACTATGATGGCACAGAGGCACAGCGTCTCCGGCAGGGTCACTATGATGGCACAGAGGCACAGCGTCTCAGGCAGGGTCACTATGATGGCACAGAGGTAGGTGTCTCAGGCAGGGTCACTATGATGACACAGAGGCACAGCGTCTCTAGGCAGGGTCACTATGATGGCACAGAGGCACAGCATCTCAGGCAGGGTCACTATGGTGGCACAGAGGCACAGCGTCTCAGGCAGGGTCACTATGGTGGCACGGAGGCACAGAGTCTCAGGCATGGTCACTATGGTGGCACAGAGGCACAGCGTCTCAGGCAGGGTCACTATGGTGGCACGGAGGCACAGCGTCTCAGGCATGGTCACAATGATGGCACAGAGGCACAGCGTCTCAGGCAGGGTCACAATGATGTCACAGAGGCACAGCGTCTCCAGGCAGGGTCACTATGATGGCACAGAGGCACAGCGTCTGAGGCAGGGTCACTATGATGGCGCAGAGGCACAGCGTCTCAGGCAGGGTCACTATGATGGCACAGAGGCACAGCGTCTCAGGCAGGGTCACTATGATGGCACAGAGGCACAGCGTCTCAGGCAGGGTCACTATGATGGCACAGAGGCACAGCATCTCCAGGCAGGGTCACTATGATGGCACAGAGGCACAGCGTCTCAGGCAGGGTCACTATGATGGCACAGAGGCACAGCATCTCCAGGCAGGGTCACTATGATGGCACAGAGGCACAGCGTCTCAGGCAGGGTCACTATGATGGCACAGAGGCACAGCGTCTCAGGCAGGGTCACTATGATGGCACAGAGGCACAGCGTCTCAGGCAGGTTCACTATGATGGCACAGAGGCACAGCGTCTGCAGGCAGGGTCACTATGATGGCACAGAGGCACAGCGTCTCAGGCAGGGTCACTGTGATGGCACAGAGGCACAGCGTCTTCAGGCAGGGTCACTATGATGGCACAGCGTCTCAGGCAGGGTCACTATGATGGCACAGAGGCACAGCGTCTCAGGCAGGGTCACTATGGTGGCACAGAGGCACAGCGTCTCCAGGCAGGGTCACTATGATGGCACAGCGTCTCAGGCAGGGTCACTATGATGGCACAGAGGCAGAGCGTCTCAGGCAGGGTCACTATGGTGGCACAGAGGCACAGCGTCTCCAGGCAGGGTCACTATGATGGCACAGAGGCACAGCGTCTGCAGGCAGGGTTACTATGATGGCACAGAGGCACAGCGTCTCAGGCAGGGTCACTATGATGGCACAGAGGCACAGCGTCTCAGGCAGGGTCACTACGATGGCACAGAGGTACAGCGTCTCCAGGCAGGGTCACTATGATGGCACAGAGGCACAGCGTGTCAGGCAGGGTCACTATGATGGCACAGAGGCACAGCGTGTCAGGCAGGGTCACTATGATTGCACAGAGGCACAGGGTCTCAGGCAGGGTCACTATGGTGGCACAGCGTCTCAGGCAGGGTCACTATGATGGCACAGAGGCACAGCGTCTCAGTCGGGGTCACTATGATGGCACAGAGGCACAGCCTCTCCTGCGGGGTCACTACGACGGCACAGAGGCACAGCGTCTCAGGCAGGGTCACTATGATGGCACAGAGACACAGAGTCTCAGGCAGTGTCACTAAGATGGCACAGAGGCACAGCGTATCAGGCAGGGTCTCTATGATGGCACTGAGGCACAGCGTCTCAGGCAGGGTCACTATGATGGCACAGAGGCACAGCGTCTCAGGCAGGGTCACTATGATGGCACAGAGGCACAGCGTCTCCAGGCAGTGTCACTATGATGGCACAGAGGCACAGCTTCTTCAGGAAGGGTCACTATGATGGCACAGAGGCACAGCGTCTCCGGCAGGGTCACTATGATGGCACAGAGGCACAGCGTCTCAGGCGGGGTCACTATGATGGCGCAGAGGCACAGCGTCTCAGGCAGGGTCACTATGATGGCACAGAGGCACAGCGTCTCAAGGCAGGGTCACTATGATGGCACAGAGGCAGACCGTCTCAGGCAGGGTCACTATGATGGCACAGAGGCACAGCGTCTGAGGCAGGGTCACTATGATGGCACAGAGGCACAGCGTCTCAGGCAGGGTCACTGTGATGGCACAGAGGAACAGCGTCTCAGGCAGGGTCACTATGATGGCACAGAGGCACAGCGTCTCAGGCAGGGTCACTATGATGGCACAGAGGCACAGCATCTCAGGCAGGGTCACTATGGTGGCACAGAGGGACAGCGTCTCAGGCAGGGTCACTATGATGGCACAGAGGCACAGCGTCTCAGGCAGGGTCACTATGATGGCACAGAGGCACAGCGTCTCCGGCAGGGTCACTATGATGGCACAGAGGTAGGTGTCTCAGGCAGGGTCACTATGATGACACAGAGGCACAGCGTCTCTAGGCAGGGTCACTATGATGGCACAGAGGCACAGCATCTCAGGCAGGGTCACTATGGTGACACAGAGGCACAGCGTCTCAGGCATGGTCACAATGATGGCACAGAGGCACAGCGTCTCAGGCAGGGTCACAATGATGTCACAGAGGCACAGCGTCTCCAGGCAGGGTCACTATGATGGCACAGAGGAACAGCGTCTCCGGCAGGGTCACTATGATGGCGCAGAGGCACAGCGTCTCAGGCACGGTCACTATGATGGCACAGAGGCACAGCGTCTCAGGCAGGGTCACTATGATGGCACAGAGGCACAGCGTCTCAGGCAAGGTCACTGTGATGGCACAGAGGCACAGCGTCTTCAGGCAGGGTCACTATGATGGCACAGCGTCTCAGGCAGGGTCACTATGATGGCACAGAGGCAGAGCGTCTCTGGCAGGGTCACTATGGTGGCACAGAGGCACAGCGTCTCAGGCAGGGTCACTATGATGGCACAGAGGCACAGCGTCTCCAGGCAGGGTCACTGTGATGGCACAGAGTCAAAGCGTCTCAGCAGCGTCACTATGATGGCACAGAGGCACAGCGTCTCAGGCAGGGTCACTATGATGGCACAGAGGCACAGCGTCTCCGGGAGGGTCACTATGATGGCACAGAGGCACAGCATCTCCAGGCAGGGTCACTATGATGGCACAGAGGCACAGCGTCTCAGGCAGGGTCACTATGATGGCACAGAGGCCCAGCGTCTCAGGCAGGGTCACTATGATGGCACAGAGGCACAGCGTCTCAGGCAGGATCCCTATCATGTCACAGAGGCACAGCGTGTCAGGCAGGGTCACTATGATGGCACAGAGGCAGAGCGTCTCCAGGCAGGGTCACTATGATGGCACAGAGGCAGAGCGTCTCCAGGCAGGGTCACTATGATGGCACAGAGGCACAGCGTCTGCAGGCAGGGTTACTATGATGGCACAGAGGCACAGCGTCTCAGGCAGGGTCACTGTGATGGCACAGAGGCAGAGCGTCTCAGGCAGGGTCACTATGATGGCACAGAGGCACAGCGTCTCCAGGCAGGGTCACTATGTTGGCACAGAGGCACAGCGTCTCTAGGCAGGGTCACTATGATGTCACAGAGGCACAGCGTATCCAGGCAGGGTCACTATGATGGCACAGAGGCACAGCGTCTCTAGGCAGGGTCACTATGATGGCACAGAGGCACAGCGTCTCAGGCAGGGTCACTATGATGGCACAGAGGCACAGCGTCTCAGGCAGGGTCACTATGATGGCACAGAGGCACAGCGTCTCAGGCAGGGTCACTATGATGGCACAGAGGCACAGCGTCTCCGGCAGGGTCACTATGATGGCACAGAGGTAGGTGTCTCAGGCAGGGTCACTATGATGACACAGAGGCACAGCGTCTCTAGGCAGGGTCACTATGATGGCACAGAGGCACAGCATCTCAGGCAGGGTCACTATGGTGGCACAGAGGCACAACGTCTCAGGCAGGGTCACTCTGGTGACACAGAGGCACAGCGTCTCAGGCATGGTCACAATGATGGCACAGAGGCACAGCGTCTCAGGCAGGGTCACTATGTTGGCCCAGAGGCACAGCGTCTCAGGCAGGGTCACTATGATGGCACAGAGGCACAGCGTCTCAGGCAGGGTCACTATGATGGCACAGAGGCACAGCGTCTCAGGCAGGGTCACTGTGATGGCACAGAGGCACAGCGTCTTCAGGCAGGGTCACTATGATGGCACAGCGTCTCAGGCAGGGTCACTATGATGGCACAGAGGCAGAGCGTCTCTGGCAGGGTCACTATGGTGGCACAGAGGCACAGTGTCTCGAGGCAGGGTCACTATGATGGCACAGAGGCACAGCGTCTCCAGGCAGGGTCACTGTGATGGCACAGAGTCAAAGCGTCTCAGCAGCGTCACTATGATGGCACAGAGGCACAGCGTCTCAGGCAGGGTCACTATGATGGCACAGAGGCACAGCGTCTCCGGGAGGGTCACTATGATGGCACAGAGGCACAGCATCTCCAGGCAGGGTCACTATGATGGCACAGAGGCACAGCGTCTCAGGCAGGGTCACTATGATGGCACAGAGGCACAGCGTCTGAGGCAGGGTCACTATGATGGCACAGAGGCACAGCGTCTCAGGCAGGGTCACTATGATGGCACAGAGGCACAGCGTCTCAGGCAGGATCCCTATCATGTCACAGAGGCACAGCGTCTCAGGCAGGGTCACTATGATGGCACAGAGGCAGAGCGTCTCCAGGCAGGGTCACTATGATGGCACAGAGGCACAGCGTCTCCAGGCAGGGTCACTATGATGGCACAGAGGCACAGCGTCTCAGGCAGGTTCACTATGATGGCTCAGAGGCACAGCGTCTGCAGGCAGGGTTACTATGATGGCACAGAGGCACAGCGTCTCAGGCAGGGTCACTGTGATGGCACAGAGGCAGAGCGTCTCAGGCAGGGTCACTATGGTGGCACAGAGGCACAGCGTCTCCAGGCAGGGTCACTATGATGGCACAGAGGCACAGCGTCTCAGGCAGGGTTACTATGATGGCACAGAGGCACAGCGTCTGAGGCAGGGTCACTATGATGGCACAAAGGCACAGCGTCTCAGGGAGGGTCACTATGATGGCACAGAAGCACAGCGTCTCAGGCAGGGTCACTATGATGGCACAGAGGCACAGCGTCTCAGGCGGGGTCACTGTGATGGCACAGAGGCACAGCGTCTCAGGCAGGGTCACTATGATGGCAGAGAGGCACAGCGTCTCTAGGGAGGGTCACTATGATGGCACAGAGGCACAGCGTCTCAGGCAGGGTCACTATGTTGGCACAGAGGCACAGCGTCTCCAGGCAGGGTCACTGTGATGGCACAGAGGCACAGCATCTCAGGGAGGGTCACTATGTTGGCACAGAGGCACAGCGTCTCAGGCAGGGTCACTATGATGGCACAGAGGCACAGCGTCTCCGGCAGGGTCACTATGATGGCACAGAGGCACAGCGTCTCAGGCGGGGTCACTATGATGGCACAGAGGCACAGCCTCTCCTGCGGGGTCATTATGATGGCACAGAGGCACAGCGTCTCAGGCAGGGTCACTATGATGGCACAGAGGCACAGCGTCTCAGGCAGGGTCACTGTGATGGCCCAGAGGCACAGCATCTCAGGGAGGGTCACTATGTTGGCACAGAGGCACAGCGTCTCAGGCAGGGTCACTATGATGGCACAGAGGCACATCGTCTCCAGGCAGGGTCACTATGGTGGCACAGAGGCACAGCGTCTCCGGCAGGGTCACTATGATGGCACAGAGGCACAGCGTCTCCAAGAAGGGTCACTATGATGGCACAGAGGCACAGTGTCTCAGGCAGGGTCACTATGATGGCACAGAGGCACAGCGTCTCAGGCAGGATCACTATGATGGCACAGAGGCACAGCGTCTCCAGGCAGGGTCACTATGATGGCAGAGAGGCACAGCGTCTCAGGCAGGGTCACTATGATGGCACAGAGGCACAGCGTCTCATGCAGGGTCACTATGATGGCACAGAGGCACAGCGTCTCCGTCAGGGTCGCTATGATGGCACAGAGGCAGAGCGTCTCCAGGTAGGGTCACAATGATGGCACAGAGGCACAGCATCTCAGGCAGGGTAACTATGGTGGCACAGAGGCACAGCGTCTCAGGCAGGGTCACTATGATGGCACAGAGGCACAGCGTGTCAGGCAGGGTCACTATGATGGCACCGAGGCACAGCGTCTCCAGGAAGGGTCACTATGACGGCACAGAGGCACAGCGTCTCCAGGCAGGGTCACTATGATGGCACAGAGGCACAGCGTGTCTAGGGAGGGTCACTATGATGGCACAGAGGCACAGCGTCTCAGGCAGGGTTACTATGATGGCACAGAGGCACAGCGTCTGAGGCAGGGTCACTATGATGGCACAGAGGCACAGCGTCTCCGGCAGGGTCACTATGATGGCACAGAGGCACAGCGTCTCAGGCGGGGTCACTATGATGGCACAGAGGCACAGCCTCTCCTACGGGGTCATTATGATGGCACAGAGGCACAGCGTCTCAGGCAGGGTCACTATGATGGCACAGAGGCACAGCGTCTCAGGCAGGGTCACTATGATGGCACAGAGGCACAGCGTCTCAGGCAGGGTCACTAGGATGGCACAGAGGCACAGCATCTCAGGGACAGTCACTACGATGGCACAGACGCACAGCGTCTCCAGGCAGGGTCACTATGGTGGCACAGAGGCACAGCGTCTCAGGCAGGGTCACTATGATGGCACAGAGGCACAGCGTCTCAGGCAGGGTCACTATGATGGCACAGAGGCACAGCGTCTCCAAGAAGGGTCACTATGATGGCACAGAGGCACAGCGTCTCAGGCAGGGTCACTATGGTGGCACAGAGGCACAGCTTCTCCGGCAGGGTCACTATGGTCCCAGAGATGCACAGCGTCTCAGGCAGGGTCACTATGGTGGCACAGAGGCACAGCGTCTCAGGCAGGGTCACTATGATGGCACAGAGGCACAGCGTCTCACACAGGGTCACTATGATGGCACAGAGGCACACCGTCTCCAAGAAGGGTCACTATAATGGCACAGAGGCACAGCGTCTCAGGCAGGGTCACTATGGTGGCACAGAGGCACAGCATCTCCAGGCAGGGTCACTATGATGGCACGGAGGCACAGCGTCTCCAGGCAGGGTCACTATGATGGCACAGAGGCACAGCGTGTCAGGCAGGGTCACTATGATGGCACAGAGGCACAGCGTCTCCAGGAAGGGTCACTATGATGGCACAGAGGCACAGCATCTCAGGCAGGGTCACTATGATGGCACAGAGGCACACCGTGTCCAAGAAGGGTCACTATGGTGGCACAGAGGCACAGCGTCTGCAGGCAGGGTTACTATGATGGCACAAAGGCACAGCGTCTCAGGGAGGGTCACTATGATGGCACAGAGGCACAGCGTCTCAGGCAGGGTCACTATGAGGGCACAGAGGCACAGCGTCTCAGGCATTGTCACTATGATGGCACAAAGGCACAGCGTCTCAGGCAGGGTCACTAAGATGGCAGATAGGCACAGCGTCTCCAGGCAGGGTCACTATGATGGCACAGAGGCACAGCGTCTGAGGCAGGGTCAGTATGATGGCACAGAGGCACAGCGTCTCAGGCAGGGTAACTATGATGGCACAGAGGCACAGCGTATCCAGGCAGGGTCACTATGATGGCACAGAGGCACAGCGTCTCAGGCAGGGTCACTATGGTGGCACAGAGGCACAGCGTCTCCAGGCAGGGTCACTATGATGGCACAGCGTCTGAGGCAGGGTCACTATGATGGCACAGAGGCACAGCGTGTCAGGCAGGGTCACTATGATGGCACAGAGGCACAGTGTCTCAGGCAGGGTCACTATGGTGGCACCCAGGCACAGCGTCTCAGGCAGGGTCACTATGATGGCACAGCGTCTCAGGCAGGGTCACTATGATGGCACAGAAGCACAGTGTCTCCAGGCAGGGTCACTATGATTGCACAGAGGCACAGCGTCTCAGGCGGAGTCACTATGACGGCACAGAGGCACAGCGTCTCAGGCAGGGTCTCTATGATGGCACAGATGCACAGCTTCTCTAGGCAGGGTCACTATGATGGCACAGAGGCACAGCGTCTCTAGGGAGAGTCACTATGGTGGCACAGAGGCACAGCGTCTCAAGGCAGGGTCACTATGATGGCACAGAGGCACAGCGTCTCAGGCAGGGTCACTATGATGGCACAGAGGCACAGCGTTTCAAGGCAGGGTCACTATGATGGCACAGAGGCACAGCGTCTCAGGCAGGGTCACTATGATGGCACAGAGGCACAGCGTTTCAAGGCAGGCTCACTATGATGGCACAGAGGCACAGCGTCTTAGGCCGGGTCACTATGGTGGCACAGAGGCACAGAGTCTCAGGCAGGGTCACTATGATGGCACAGAGGCAGAGCGTCTCCAGGTAGGGTCACAATGATGGCACAGAGGCACAGCGTCTCAGGCAGGGTCACTATGATGGCACAGAGGCACAGCGTCTCAGGCGGGGTCACTGTGATGGCACAGAGGCACAGCGTCTCAGGCAGGGTCACTATGATGGCACAGAGGCACAGCGTCTCTAGGGAGGGTCACTATGATGGCACAGAGGCACAGCGTCTCAGGCAGGGTCACTATGTTGGCCCAGAGGCACAGCGTCTCCAGGCAGGGTCACTGTGATGGCACAGAGGCACAGCATCTCAGGGAGGGTCACTATGTTGGCACAGAGGCACAGCGTCTCAGGCAGGGTCACTATGATGGCACAGAGGCACAGCGTCTCCGGCAGGGTCACTATGATGGCACAGAGGCACAGCGTCTCAGGCGGGGTCACTATGATGGCACAGAGGCACAGCCTCTCCTGCGGGGTCATTATGATGGCACAGAGGCACAGCGTCTCAGGCAGGGTCACTATGATGGCACAGAGGCACAGCGTCTCAAGCAGGGTCACTGTGATGGCACAGAGGCACAGCATCTCAGGGAGGGTCACTATGTTGGCAGAGAGGCACAGCGTCTCCAGGCAGGGTCACTATGGTGGCACAGAGGCACAGCGTCTCAGGCAGGGTCACTATGATGGCACAGAGGCACAGCGTCTCAGGCAGGGTCACTATGATGGCACAGAGGCACAGCGTCTCCAAGAAGGGTCACTATGATGGCACAGAGGCACAGCGTCTCAGGCAGGGTCACTATGATGGCACAGAGGCACAGCTTCTCCGGCAGGGTCACTATGGTCCCAGAGAGGCACAGCGTCTCAGGCAGGGTCACTATGGTGGCACAGAGGCACAGCGTCTCAGGCAGGGTCACTATGATGGCACAGAGGCACAGCGTCTCACACAGGGTCACTATGATGGCACAGAGGCACAGCGTCTCAGGCAGGGTCACTATGATGGCACAGCGTCTCAGGCAGGGTCACTATGATGGCACAGCGTCTCAGGCAGGGTCACTATGATGGCACAGAAGCACAGTGTCTCCAGGCAGGGTCACTATGATTGCACAGAGGCACAGCGTCTCAGGCGGGGTCACTATGACGGCACAGAGGCACAGCGTCTCAGGCAGGGTCTCTATGATGGCACAGATGCACAGCTTCTCTAGGCAGGGTCACTATGATGGCACAGAGGCACAGCGTCTCTAGGGAGAGTCACTATGGTGGCACAGAGGCACAGCGTCTCAAGGCAGGGTCACTATGATGGCACAGAGGCACAGCGTCTCAGGCAGGGTCACTATGATGGCACAGAGGCACAGCGTTTCAAGGCAGGGTCACTATGATGGCACAGAGGCACAGCGTCTCAGGCAGGGTCACTATGATGGCACAGAGGCACAGCGTTTCAAGGCAGGCTAACTATGATGGCACAGAGGCACAGCGTCTTAGGCCGGGTCACTATGGTGGCACAGAGGCACAGAGTCTCAGGCAGGGTCACTATGATGGCACAGAGGCAGAGCGTCTCCAGGTAGGGTCACAATGATGGCACAGAGGCACAGCGTCTCAGGCAGGGTCACTATGATGGCACAGAGGCACAGCGTCTCAGGCGGGGTCACTGTGATGGCACAGAGGCACAGCGTCTCAGGCAGGGTCACTATGATGGCACAGAGGCACAGCGTCTCTAGGGAGGGTCACTATGATGGCACAGAGGCACAGCGTCTCAGGCAGGGTCACTATGTTGGCCCAGAGGCACAGCGTCTCCAGGCAGGGTCACTGTGATGGCACAGAGGCACAGCATCTCAGGGAGGGTCACTATGTTGGCACAGAGGCACAGCGTCTCAGGCAGGGTCACTATGATGGCACAGAGGCACAGCGTCTCCGGCAGGGTCACTATGATGGCACAGAGGCACAGCGTCTCAGGCAGGGTCACTATGATGGCACAGAGGCAAAGCGTCTCAGGCAGGGTCACTGTGATGGCACAGAGGCACAGCATCTCAGGGAGGGTCACTATGTTGGCAGAGAGGCACAGCGTCTCAGGCAGGGTCACTATGATGGCACAGAGGCACATCGTCTCAGGCAGGGTCACTATGATGGCACAGAGGCACAGCTTCTCCAAGAAGGGTCACTAGGATGGCACGGAGGCACAGCGTCTCCAGGCAGGGTCACTATGATGGCACAGAGGCACAGCGTGTCAGGCAGGGTCACTATGATGGCACAGAGGCACAGCGTCTCAGGCAGGGTCACTATGATGGCACAGAGGCACAGCGTCTCCAAGAAGGGTCACTATGATGGCACAGAGGCACAGCGTCTCAGGCAGGGTCACTATGGTGGCACAGAGGCACAGCTTCTCCGGCAGGGTCACTATGGTCCCAGAGAGGCACATCGTCTCCAGGCAGGGTCACTATGGTGGCACAGAGGCACAGCGTCTCAGGCAGGGTCACTATGGTGGCACAGAGGCACAGCATCTCCAGGCAGGGTCACTATGATGGCACAGAGGCACAGCATCTCAGGCAGGGTCACTATGATGGCACAGAGGCACACCGTCTCCAAGAAGGGTCACTATGGTGGCACAGAGGCACAGCGTCTCAGGCAGGGTCACTATGATGGCACAGAGGCACAGCGTCTCAGGCAGGGTCACTGTGATGGCACAGAGGCACAGCATCTCAGGGAGGGTCACTATGTTGGCAGAGAGGCACAGCGTCTCAGGCAGGGTCACTATGATGGCACAGAGGCACATCGTCTCCAGGCAGGGTCACTATGGTGGCACAGAGGCACAGCGTCTCCGGCAGGGTCACTATGATGGCACAGAGGCACAGCGTCTCCAAGAAGGGTCACTATGATGGCACAGAGGCACAGCGTCTCAGGCAGGGTCACTATGATGGCACAGAGGCACAGCGTCTCAGGCAGGGTCACTATGATGGCACAGAGGCACAGCGTCTCCAGACAGGGTCACTATGATGGCAGAGAGGCACAGCGTCTCAGGCAGGGTCACTATGATGGCACAGAGGCACAGCGTCTCATGCAGGGTCACTATGATGGCACAGAGGCACAGCGTCTCAGGCAGGGTCACTATGATGGCACAGAGGCAGAGCGTCTCCAGGTAGGGTCACAATGATGGCACAGAGGCACAGCATCTCAGGCAGGGTAACTATGGTGGCACAGAGGCACAGCGTCTCAGGCAGGGTGACTACGATGGCACAGAGGCACAGCGTCTCAGGTAGGGTCACTATGATGGCACAGAGGCACAGCGTCTCAGGCAGGGTCACTATGATGGCACCGAGGCACAGCGTCTCAGGCAGGGTCACTATGATGGCACAGAGGCACACCGTCTCCAAGAAGGATCACTATGGTGGCACAGAGGCACAGCATCTCAGGCAGGGTCACTATGGTGGCACAGAGGCACAGCGTCTCAGGCAGGGTCACTATGATGGCACAGAGGCACAGCGTCTCAGGCAGGGTCACTATGGTGGCACAGAGGCACAGCGTCTCAGGCAGGGTCACTATGATGGCAGAGAGGCACAGCGTCTCTAGGGAGGGTCACTAGGATGGCACAGAGGCACAGCATCTCAGGGACAGTCACTATGATGGCACAGAGGCACAGCGTCTCCAGGCAGGGTCACTATGGTGGCACAGAGGCACAGCGTCTCAGGCAGGGTAACTATGGTGGCACAGAGGCACAGCGTCTCAGGCAGGGTGACTACGATGGCACAGAGGCACACCGTCTCCAAGAAGGATCACTATGGTGGCACAGAGGCACAGCATCTCAGGCAGGGTCACTATGGTGGCACAGAGGCACAGCTTCTCCGGCAGGGTCACTATGGTCGCAGAGAGGCACAGCGTCTCAGGCAGGGTCACTATGGTGGCACAGAGGCACAGCGTCTCAGGCAGGGTCACTATGATGGCACCGAGGCACAGCGTCTCAGGCAGGGTCACTATGATGGCACAGAGGCACAGCGTCTCACAGAGGGTCACTATGATGGCACAGAGGCACACCGTCTCCAAGAAGGGTCACTATGATGGCACAGAGGCACAGCGTCTCAGGCAGGGTCACTATGGTGGCACAGAGGCACAGCGTCTCCAGGCAGGGTCACTATGATGGCACGGAGGCACAGCGTCTCCAGGCAGGGTCACTATGATGGCACAGAGGCACAGCGTCTCAGGCAGGGTCACTATGATGGCACAGAGGCACAGCGTCTCCAGGAAGGATCACTATGATGGCACAGAGGCACAGCATCTCAGGCAGGGTCACTATGATGGCACAGAGGCACAGCGTCTCAGGCAGGGTCACTATGGTGGCACAGAGGCACAGCGTCTCAGGCAGGGTCACTATGATGGCACAGAGGCACAGCGTCTCCAGGCAGGGTCACTATGATGGCACAGAGGCACAGCGTCTCAGGCAGGGTCACTATGATGGCACAGAGGCACAGCATCTCAGGCAGGGTCACTATGATGGCACAGAGGCACACCGTCTCCAAGAAGGGTCACTATGGTGGCACAGAGGCACAGCGTCTCAGGCAGGGTCACTATGATGGCACAGAGGCACAGCGTCTCAGGCAGGGTCACTATGATGGCACAGAGGCACAGCGTCTCAGGCAGGGTCACTATGATGGCACAGAGGCACAGCGTCTCCAGGCAGGGTCACTATGGTGGCACAGAGGCACAGCGTCTCCAGGAAGGGTCACAATGATGGCACAGAGGCACAGCGTCTCAGGCAGGGTCACTATGGTGGCACAGAGGCAGAGCGTCTCCAAGAAGGGTCACTATGATGGCACAGAGGCACAGCGTCTCAGGCAGGGTCACTATGGTGGCACAGAGGCACAGCTTCTCCGGCAGGGTCACTATGGTCCCAGAGAGGCACATCGTCTCCAGGCAGGGTCACTATGGTGGCACAGAGGCACAGCGTCTCAGGCAGGGTCACTATGATGGCACAGAGGCACAGCGTCTCACACAGGGTCACTATGATGGCACAGAGGCACAGCGTCTCCAAGAAGGGTCACTATAATGGCACAGAGGCACAGCGTCTCAGGCAGGGTCACTATGGTGGCACAGAGGCACAGCATCTCCAGGCAGGGTCACTATGATGGCACAGAGGCACAGCATCTCAGGCAGGGTCACTATGATGGCACAGAGGCACACCGTCTCCAAGAAGGGTCACTATGGTGGCACAGAGGCACAGCGTCTCAGGCAGGGTCACTATGATGGCACAGAGGCACAGCGTCTCAGGCAGGGTCACTGTGATGGCACAGAGGCACAGCATCTCAGGGAGGGTCACTATGTTGGCAGAGAGGCACAGCGTCTCAGGCAGGGTCACTATGATGGCACAGAGGCACATCGTCTCCAGGCAGGGTCACTATGGTGGCACAGAGGCACAGCGTCTCCGGCAGGGTCACTATGATGGCACAGAGGCACAGCGTCTCAGGCAGGGTCACTATGATGGCACAGAGGCACAGCGTCTCCAAGAAGGGTCACTATGATGGCACAGAGGCACAGCGTCTCAGGCAGGGTCACTATGATGGCACAGAGGCACAGCGTCTCAGGCAGGATCACTATGATGGCACAGAGGCACAGCGTCTCCAGACAGGGTCACTATGATGGCAGAGAGGCACAGCGTCTCAGGCAGGGTCACTATGATGGCACAGAGGCACAGCGTCTCATGCAGGGTCACTATGATGGCACAGAGGCACAGCGTCTCAGGCAGGGTCACTATGATGGCACAGAGGCAGAGCGTCTCCAGGTAGGGTCACAATGATGGCACAGAGGCACAGCATCTCAGGCAGGGTAACTATGGTGGCACAGAGGCACAGCGTCTCAGGCAGGGTGACTACGATGGCACAGAGGCACAGCGTCTCAGGTAGGGTCACTATGATGGCACAGAGGCACAGCGTCTCAGGCAGGGTCACTATGATGGCACCGAGGCACAGCGTCTCAGGCAGGGTCACTATGATGGCACAGAGGCACACCGTCTCCAAGAAGGATCACTATGGTGGCACAGAGGCACAGCATCTCAGGCAGGGTCACTATGGTAGCACAGAGGCACAGCGTCTCAGGCAGGGTCACTATGATGGCACAGAGGCACAGCGTCTCAGGCAGGGTCACTATGGTGGCACAGAGGCACAGCGTCTCAGGCAGGGTCACTATGATGGCAGAGAGGCACAGCGTCTCTAGGGAGGGTCACTATGATGGCACAGAGGCACAGCGTCTCAGGCAGGGTTACTATGATGGCACAGAGGCACAGCGTCTGAGGCAGGGTCACTATGATGGCACAGAGGCACAGCGTCTCCGGCAGGGTCACTATGATGGCACAGAGGCACAGCGTCTCAGGCAGGGTCACTAGGATGGCACAGAGGCAGAGCATCTCAGGGACAGTCACTATGATGGCACAGAGGCACAGCGTCTCCAAGAAGGGTCACTATGGTGGCACAGAGGCACAGCGTCTCAGGCAGGGTCACTATGATGGCACAGAGGCACAGCGTCTCCAAGAAGGGTCACTATGATGGCACAGAGGCACAGCGTCTCAGGCAGGGTCACTATGGTCGCAGAGAGGCACAGCGTCTCAGGCAGGGTCACTATGGTGGCACAGAGGCACAGCGTCTCAGGCAGGGTCACTATGATGGCACCGAGGCACAGCGTCTCAGGCAGGGTCACTATGATGGCACAGAGGCACAGCGTCTCACAGAGGGTCACTATGATGGCACAGAGGCACACCGTCTCCAAGAAGGGTCACTATGATGGCACAGAGGCACAGCGTCTCAGGCAGGGTCACTATGGTGGCACAGAGGCACAGCGTCTCCAGGCAGGGTCACTATGATGGCACGGAGGCACAGCGTCTCCAGGCAGGGTCACTATGATGGCACAGAGGCACAGCGTCTCAGGCAGGGTCACTATGATGGCACAGAGGCACAGCGTCTCCAGGAAGGGTCACTATGATGGCACAGAGGCACAGCATCTCAGGCAGGGTCACTATGATGGCACAGATGCACAGCGTCTCAGGCAGGGTCACTATGGTGGCACAGAGGCACAGCGTCTCAGGCAGGGTCACTATGATGGCACAGAGGCAGAGCGTCTCCAGGCAGGGTCACTATGATGGCACAGAGGCACAGCGTCTCAGGCAGGGTCACTATGATGGCACAGAGGCACAGCATCTCAGGCAGGGTCACTATGATGGCACAGAGGCACACCGTCTCCAAGAAGGGTCACTATGGTGGCACAGAGGCACAGCGTCTTCAGGCAGGGTCACTATGATGGCACAGAGGCACAGCGTCTCAGGCAGGGTCACTATGATGGCACAGAGGCACAGCGTCTCAGGCAGGGTCACTATGATGGCACAGAGGCACAGCGTCTCCAGGCAGGGTCACTATGGTGGCACAGAGGCACAGCGTCTCCAGGAAGGGTCACAATGATGGCACAGAGGCACAGCGTCTCAGGCAGGGTCACTATGGTGGCACAGAGGCAGAGCGTCTCCAGGCAGGGTCACTATGATGGCACAGAGGCACAGCGTCTCAGGCAGGGTCACTATGGTGGCACAGAGGCACAGCGTCTTCAGGCAGGGTCACTATGATGGCACAGAGGCACACCGTCTCCAAGAAGGGTCACTATGGTGGCACAGAGTCCCAGCGTCTCAGGCAGGGTCACTATGATGGCACAGAGGCACAGCGTCTCAGGCAGGGTCACTAGGATGGCACAGAGGCACAGCATCTCAGGGAGGGTCACTATGTTGGCACAGAGGCACAGCGTCTCAGGCAGGGTCACTATGATGGCACAGAGGCACAGCGTCTCCAGGCAGGGTCACTATGGTGGCACAGAGGCACAGCGTCTCAGGCAGGGTCACTATGATGGCACAGAGACACAGCGTCTCAGGCAGGGTCACTATGATGGCACAGAGGCACAGCGTCTCCAAGAAGGGTCACTATGATGGCACAGAGGCACAGCGTCTCAGGCAGGGTCACTATGGTGGCACAGAGGCACAGCTTCTCCGGCAGGGTCACTATGGTCGCAGAGAGGCACAGCGTCTCAGGCAGGGTCACTATGGTGGCACAGAGGCACAGCGTCTCAGGCAGGGTCACTATGATGGCACCGAGGCACAGCGTCTCAGGCAGGGTCACTATGATGGCACCGAGGCACAGCGTCTCACACAGGGTCACTATGATGGCACAGAGGCACACCGTCTCCAAGAAGGGTCACTATGATGGCACAGAGGCACAGCGTCTCAGGCAGGGTCACTATGGTGGCACAGAGGCACAGCGTCTCCAGGCAGGGTCACTATGATGGCACAGAGGCACAGCGTCTCCAGGCAGGGTCACTATGATGGCACAGAGGCACAGTGTCTCGAGGTAGGGTCACTATGATGGCACAGAGGCACAGCGTCTCAGGCAGGGTCACTGTGATGGCACAGAGGCACAGCGTCTCAGGCAGGGTCACTATGATGGCACAGAGGCACACCGTCTCCAAGAAGGGTCACTATGATGGCACAGAGGAACAGCGTCTCCAGGAAGGGTCACTATGATGGCAGAGAGGCACAGCGTCTCAGGCAGGGTCACTATGGTGGCACAGAGGCAGAGCGTCTCCAGGCAGGGTCACTATGGTCGCAGAGAGGCACAGCGTCTCAGGCAGGGTCACTATGGTGGCACAAAGGCAGAGCGTCTTCAGGCAGGGTCACTATGATGGCACAGAGGCACAGCGTCTCCGTCAGGGTCACTATGGTGGCACAGAGGCACAGCGTCTCAGGCAGGGTCACTATGATGGCACAGAGGCACAGCGTCTCAGGCAGGGTCACTATGATGGCACAGAGGCACAGAGTCTCAGGCAGGGTCACTATGATTGCACAGAGGCACAGCGTCTCAGGCAGGGTCACTATGATGGCACAGAGGCCCAGCGTCTCAGGCATGGTCACTATGATGGCACAGAGGCCCAGCGTCTCAGGCAGGGTCACTATGATGGCACAGAGGCCCAGCGTCTCAGGCAGGGTCACTATGATGGCACAGAGGCACAGTGTCTCAGGCAGGGTCACTACGATGTCACAGAGGCACAGCGTCTCAGGCAGGGTCACTAGGATGGCACAAAGGCACAGCGTCTCAGGCAGGGTCACTAGGATGGCACAGAGGCACAGCGTCTCACACAGGGTCACTATGATGGCACAGAGGCACAGCGTCTCAGGCAGGGTCACTATGGTGGCACAGAGGCACAGCGTCTCAGGCAGGGTCACTATGATGGCACAGAGGCACAGCGTCTCCAGGAAGGGTCACTATGATGGCACAGAGGCACAGCATCTCAGGCAGGGTCACTATGATGGCACAGAGGCACACCGTCTCCAAGAAGGGTCACTATGGTGGCACAGAGGCACAGCGTCTCAGGCAGGGTCACTATGGTGGCACAGAGGCACAGCGTCTCAGGCAGGGTCACTATGATGGCACAGAGGCACAGCGTCTCAGGCAGGGTCACTATGATGGCACAGAGGCACAGCGTCTCAGGCAGGGTCACTATGATGGCACAGTGGCACAGCGTCTCCAGGCAGGGTCACTATGATGGCACAGAGGCACAGCGTCTCCAGGAAGGGTCACTATGATGGCACAGAGGCACAGCGTCTCCAGGAAGGGTCACTATGATGGCACAGAGGCACAGCGTCTCCAGGCAGGGTCACTATGATGGCACAGAGGCACAGCGTCTCAACCAGGGTCACTATGGTGGCACAGAGGCACAGCGTCTTCAGGCAGGGTCACTATGATGGCACAGAGGCACAGCGTCTCCGTCAGGGTCACTATGGTGGCACAGAGGCCCAGCGTCTCAGGCAGGGTCACTATGATGGCAGAGAGGCACAGCGTCTCAGGCAGGGTCACTAGGATGGCACAGAGGCACAGCATCTCAGGGAGGGTCACTATGTTGGCACAGAGGCACAGCGTCTCAGGCAGGGTCACTATGATGGCACAGAGGCACAGCGTCTCCAAGAAGGGTCACTATGATGGCACAGAGGCACAGCGTCTCAGGCAGGGTCACTATGGTGGCACAGAGGCACAGCTTCTCCGGCAGGGTCACTATGGTCGCAGAGAGGCACAGCGTCTCAGGCAGGGTCACTATGGTGGCACAGAGGCACAGCGTCTCCAGGCAGGGTCACTATGGTGGCACAGAGGCACAGCGTCTCCAGGCAGGGTCACTATGGTGGCACAGAGGCACAGCGTCTCCAGGCAGGGTCATTATGATGGCACGGAGGCACAGCGTCTCAGGCAGGGTCACTATGATGGCACAGAGGCACAGCGTCTCAGGCAGGGTCACTATGGTGGCACAGAGGCACAGCGTCTCAGGCAGGGTCACTATGATGGCACAGAGGCACAGCGTCTCCAGGAAGGGTCACTATGATGGCACAGAGGCACAGCGTCTCCGTCAGGGTCACTATGGTGGCACAGAGGCACAGCGTCTCCGTCAGGGTCACTATGGTGGCACAGAGGCACAGCGTCTCAGGCAGGGTCACTATGATGGCACAGAGGCACAGCGTCTCAGGCAGGGTCACTATGATGGCACAGAGGCACAGAGTCTCAGGCAGGGTCACTATGATGGCACAGAGGCACAGCGTCTCAGGCAGGATCACTATGATGGCACAGAGGCCCAGCGTCTCAGGCAGGGTCACTATGATGGCACAGAGGCCCAGCGTCTCAGGCAGGGTCACTATGATGGCACAGAGGCCCAGCGTCTCAGGCAGGGTCACTATGATGGCACAGAGGCACAGCGTCTCCAGGAAGGGTCACTATGATGGCACAGAGGCACAGCGTCTCCAGGAAGGGTCACAATGATGGCACAGAGGCACAGCGTCTCCAGGCAGGGTCACTATGATGGCACAGAGGCACAGCGTCTCAACCAGGGTCACTATGGTGGCACAGAGGCACAGCGTCTTCAGGCAGGGTCACTATGATGGCACAGAGGCACAGCGTCTCCGTCAGGGTCACTATGGTGGCACAGAGGCCCAGCGTCTCAGGCAGGGTCACTAGGATGGCACAGAGGCACAGCATCTGAGGGAGGGTCACTATGTTGGCACAGAGGCACAGCGTCTCAGGCAGGGTCACTATGATGGCACAGAGGCACAGCATCTCCAGGCAGGGTCACTATGGTGGCACAGAGGCACAGCGTCTCAGGCAGGGTCACTATGATGGCACAGAGGCACAGCGTCTCCAAGAAGGGTCACTATGATGGCACAGAGGCACAGCGTCTCAGGCAGGGTCACTATGGTGGCACAGAGGCACAGCTTCTCCGGCAGGGTCACTATGGTCGCAGAGAGGCACAGCGTCTCAGGCAGGGTCACTATGGTGGCACAGAGGCACAGCGTCTCCAGGCAGGGTCACTATGGTGGCACAGAGGCACAGCGTCTCCAGGCAGGGTCATTATGATGGCACGGAGGCACAGCGTCTCAGGCAGGGTCATTATGATGGCACGGAGGCACAGCGTCTCAGGCAGGGTCACTATGATGGCACAGAGGCACAGCGTCTCAGGCAGGGTCACTATGGTGGCACAGAGGCACAGCGTCTCAGGCAGGGTCACTATGGTGGCACAGAGGCACAGCGTCTCCAGGAAGGGTCACTATGATGGCACAGAGGCACAGCGTCTCCGTCAGGGTCACTATGGTGGCACAGAGGCACAGCGTCTCAGGCAGGGTCACTATGATGGCACAGAGGCACAGCGTCTCAGGCAGGGTCACTATGATGGCACAGAGGCACAGAGTCTCAGGCAGGGTCACTATGATGGCACAGAGGCACAGCGTCTCAGGCAGGGTCACTATGATGGCACAGAGGCCCAGCGTCTCAGGCATGGTCACTATGATGGCACAGAGGCCCAGCGTCTCAGGCAGGGTCACTATGATGGCACAGAGGCCCAGCGTCTCAGGCAGGGTCACTATGATGGCACAGAGGCCCAGCGTCTCAGGCAGGGTCACTATGATGGCACAGAGGCCCAGCGTCTCAGGCAGGGTCACTATGATGGCACAGAGGCCCAGCGTCTCAGGCAGTGTCACTATGATGGCACAGAGGCCCAGCGTCTCAGGCAGGGTCACTATGATGGCACAGAGGCACAGCGTCTCCAGGAAGGGTCACTATGATGGCACAGAGGCACAGCGTCTCCAGGAAGGGTCACAATGATGGCACAGAGGCACAGCGTCTCCAGGCAGGGTCACTATGATGGCACAGAGGCACAGCGTCTCAACCAGGGTCACTATGGTGGCACAGAGGCACAGCGTCTTCAGGCAGGGTCACTATGATGGCACAGAGGCACAGCGTCTCCGTCAGGGTCACTATGGTGGCACAGAGGCCAAACGTCTCAGGCAGGGTCACTATGATGGCAGAGAGGCACAGCGTCTCAGGCAGGGTCACTAGGATGGCACAGAGGCACAGCATCTCCAGGCAGGGTCACTATGGTGGCACAGAGGCACAGCGTCTCAGGCAGGGTCACTATGATGGCACAGAGGCACAGCGTCTCCAAGAAGGGTCACTATGATGGCACAGAGGCACAGCGTCTCAGGCAGGGTCACTATGGTGGCACAGAGGCACAGCTTCTCCGGCAGGGTCACTATGGTCGCAGAGAGGCACAGCGTCTCAGGCAGGGTCACTATGGTGGCACAGAGGCACAGCGTCTCCAGGCAGGGTCATTATGATGGCACGGAGGCACAGCGTCTCAGGCAGGGTCATTATGATGGCACGGAGGCACAGCGTCTCAGGCAGGGTCATTATGATGGCACGGAGGCACAGCGTCTCAGGCAGGGTCACTATGATGGCACAGAGGCACAGCGTCTCAGGCAGGGTCACTATGGTGGCACAGAGGCACAGCGTCTCAGGCAGGGTCACTATGATGGCACAGAGGCACAGCGTCTCCAGGAAGGGTCACTATGATGGCACAGAGGCACAGCGTCTCCGGCAGGGTCACTATGATGGCACAGAGGCACACCGTCTCCAAGAAGGGTCACTATGGTGGCACAGAGGCACAGCGTCTCAGGCAGGGTCACTATGGTGGCACAGAGGCACAGCGTCTCAGGCAGGGTCACTATGATGGCACAGAGGCACAGCGTCTCAGGCAGGGTCACTATGATGGCACAGAGGCACAGCGTCTCAGGCAGGGTCACTATGATGGCACAGAGGCACAGCATCTCCAGGCAGGGTCACTATGATGGCACAGAGGCACAGCGTCTCCAGG
The DNA here is from genome assembly GCF_964273445.1 of Streptopelia decaocto. Taxonomy (NCBI): domain Eukaryota; kingdom Metazoa; phylum Chordata; class Aves; order Columbiformes; family Columbidae; genus Streptopelia; species Streptopelia decaocto. The sequence continues at coordinate 272,341 of NW_028116876.1, forward strand.
AAGGTTCACTATGATGGCACAGAGGCACAGCGTCTCAGGCAGGGTCACTATGGTGGCACAGAGGCAGAGCGTCTCCAGGCAGGGTCACTATGGTCGCAGAGAGGCACAGCGTCTCAGGCAGGGTCACTATGGTGGCACAGAGGCAGAGCGTCTCCAGGCAGGGTCACTATGGTCGCAGAGAGGCACAGCGTCTCTAGGCAGGGTCACTATGATGGCACAGAGGCACAGCGTCTCCGTCAGGGTCACTATGGTGGCACAGAGGCCCAGCGTCTCAGGCAGGGTCACTATGATGGCACAGAGGCACAGCATCTCAGGGAGGGTCACTATGTTGGCACAGAGGCACAGCGTCTCAGGCAGGGTCACTATGATGGCACAGAGGCACAGCGTCTCCAGACAGGGTCACTATGATGGCACAGAGGCACAGCGTCTCAGGCAGGGTCACTATGATGGCACAGAGGCACAGCGTCTCAGGCAGGGTCACTATGATGGCACAGAGGCACAGCGTCTCCAAGAAGGGTCACTATGATGGCACAGAGGCACAGCGTCTCAGGCAGGGTCACTATGGTGGCACAGAGGCACAGCGTCTCCAGGCAGGGTCACTATGGTGGCACAGAGGCACAGCGTCTCCAGGCAGGGTCATTATGATGGCACGGAGGCACAGCGTCTCAGGCAGGGTCATTATGATGGCACGGAGGCACAGCGTCTCAGGCAGGGTCACTATGATGGCACAGAGGCACAGCGTCTCCGTCAGGGTCACTATGATGGCACAGAGGCACAGCGTCTCCAGGAAGGGTCACTATGATGGCACAGAGGCACAGCGTCTCCAGGAAGGGTCACTATGATGGCACAGAGGCACAGCGTCTCCGTCAGGGTCACTATGGTGGCACAGAGGCACAGCGTCTCAGGCAGGGTCACTATGATGGCACAGAGGCACAGCGTCTCAGGCAGGGTCACTATGATGGCACAGAGGCCCAGAGTCTCAGGCAGGGTCACTATGATGGCACAGAGGCACAGCGTCTCAGGCAGGGTCACTATGATGGCACGGAGGCACAGCGTCTCCAGGCAGGGTCACTATGATGGCACAGAGGCACAGCGTCTCAGGCAGGGTCACTATGGTGGCACAGAGGCACAGCGTCTCAGGCAGGGTCACTATGATGGCACAGAGGCACAGCGTCTCCAGGAAGGGTCACTATGATGGCACAGAGGCACAGCGTCTCCGTCAGGGTCACTATGGTGGCACAGAGGCACAGCGTCTCAGGCAGGGTCACTATGATGGCACAGAGGCACAGCATCTCAGGCAGGGTCACTATGATGGCACAGAGGCACACCGTCTCCAAGAAGGGTCACTATGGTGGCACAGAGGCACAGCGTCTCAGGCAGGGTCACTATGATGGCACAGAGGCACAGCGTCTCAGGCAGGGTCACTATGATGGCACAGAGGCACAGCGTCTCCAGGCAGGGTCACTATGATGGCACAGAGGCACAGCGTCTCCAGGAAGGGTCACAATGATGGCACAGAGGCACAGCGTCTCCAGGAAGGGTCACAATGATGGCACAGAGGCACAGCGTCTCCAGGCAGGGTCACTATGATGGCACAGAGGCACAGCGTCTCAACCAGGGTCACTATGGTGGCACAGAGGCACAGCGTCTTCAGGCAGGGTCACTATGATGGCACAGAGGCACAGCGTCTCCGTCAGGGTCACTATGGTGGCACAGAGGCCCAGCGTCTCAGGCAGGGTCACTATGATGGCACAGAGGCACAGCGTCTCAGGCAGGGTCACTAGGATGGCACAGAGGCACAGCATCTCAGGGAGGGTCACTATGTTGGCACAGAGGCACAGCGTCTCAGGCAGGGTCACTATGATGGCACAGAGGCACAGCGTCTCAGGCAGGGTCACTATGATGGCACAGAGGCACAGCATCTCCAGGCAGGGTCACTATGGTGGCACAGAGGCACAGCGTCTCAGGCAGGGTCACTATGATGGCACAGAGGCACAGCGTCTCCAAGAAGGGTCACTATGATGGCACAGAGGCACAGCGTCTCAGGCAGGGTCACTATGGTGGCACAGAGGCACAGCTTCTCCGGCAGGGTCACTATGGTCGCAGAGAGGCACAGCGTCTCAGGCAGGGTCACTATGGTGGCACAGAGGCACAGCGTCTCCAGGCAGGGTCACTATGGTGGCACAGAGGCACAGCGTCTCCAGGCAGGGTCATTATGATGGCACGGAGGCACAGCGTCTCAGGCAGGGTCATTATGATGGCACGGAGGCACAGCGTCTCAGGCAGGGTCACTATGATGGCACAGAGGCACAGCGTCTCAGGCAGGGTCACTATGGTGGCACAGAGGCACAGCGTCTCAGGCAGGGTCACTATGATGGCACAGAGGCACAGCGTCTCCAGGAAGGGTCACTATGATGGCGCAGAGGCACAGCGTCTCCTGGCAGGGTCATTATGATGGCACAGCGTCTTTAGGCAGGGTCACTATGATGGCACAGAGGCACAGCGTCTCCGGCAGGGTCACTATCATGGCACAGAGGCACAGCGTCTCAGGCAGGGTCACTATGATGGCACAGAGGCACAGCGTCTTTAGGCAGGGTCACTATGATGGCACAGATGCACAGCGTCTCCGGCAGAGTCACTATGATGGCACAGAGGCACAGCGTCTCCAGGCAGGGTCACTATGATGGCACAGAGGCACAGCGTCTCAGGCAGGGTCACTATGATGGCACAGAGGCACAGCGTCTTCAGGCAGGGTCACTATGATGGCACAGAGGCACAGCGTCTCCGGCAGGATCACTATGATGGCACAGAGGCACAGCGTCTCAGGCAGGGTCACTATGATGGCACATAGGCACAGCGTCTCAGGCAGGGTCACTATGATGGCACAGAGGCACAGCATCTCCAGGCAGGGTCACTATGATGGCACAGAGGCACAGCGTCTCCAGGAATGTTCACTATGATGGCACAGAGGCACAGCGTCTCAGGCAGGGTCACTATGGTGGCACAGAGGCAGAGCGTCTCCAGGCAGGGTCACTATGGTCGCAGAGAGGCACAGCGTCTCAGGCAGGGTCACTATGGTGGCACAGAGGCAGAGCGTCTTCAGGCAGGGTCACTATGATGGCACAGAGGCACAGCGTCTCAGGCAGGGTCACTATGATGGCACAGAGGCACTGCGTCTCAGGCAGGGTCACTATGATGGCGCAGAGGCACAGCATATCAGGCAGGGTCACTATGATGGCACAGAGGCACAGCGTCTCCGGCAGGGTCCCCATGATGGCACAGAGGCACAGCGTCTCAGGCAGGGTCACTATGATGGCACAGAGGCACAGCGTCTCAGGCAGGGTCACTATGGTGGCACAGAGGCACAGCGTCTCCGGCAGGGTCACTATGATGGCGCAGAGGCACAGCGTCTCCTGGCAGGGTCATTATGATGGCACAGCGTCTTTAGGCAGGGTCACTATGATGGCACAGAGGCACAACGATTCAGGCAGGGTCACTATGATGGCACAGAGGCACAGCGTCTCCTGGCAGGGTCATTATGATGGCACAGCGTCTTTAGGCAGGGTCACTATGATGGCACAGAGGCACAGCGTCTCCGGCAGGGTCACTATCATGGCACAGAGGCACAGCGTCTCAGGCAGGGTCACTATGATGGCACAGAGGCACAGCGTCTTTAGGCAGGGTCACTATGATGGCACAGATGCACAGCGTCTCCGGCAGAGTCACTATGATGGCACAGAGGCACAGCGTCTCCAGGCAGGGTCACTATGATGGCACAGAGGCACAGCGTCTCAGGCAGGGTCACTATGATGGCACAGAGGCACAGCGTCTTCAGGCAGGGTCACTATGATGGCACAGAGGCACAGCGTCTCCGGCAGGATCACTATGATGGCACAGAGGCACAGCGTCTCAGGCAGGGTCACTATGATGGCACATAGGCACAGCGTCTCAGGCAGGGTCACTATGATGGCACAGAGGCACAGCATCTCCAGGCAGGGTCACTATGATGGCACAGAGGCACAGCGTCTCCAGGAAGGTTCACTATGATGGCACAGAGGCACAGCGTCTCAGGCAGGGTCACTATGGTGGCACAGAGGCAGAGCGTCTCCAGGCAGGGTCACTATGGTCGCAGAGAGGCACAGCGTCTCAGGCAGGGTCACTATGGTGGCACAGAGGCAGAGCGTCTTCAGGCAGGGTCACTATGATGGCACAGAGGCACAGCGTCTCCGTCAGGGTCACTATGGTGGCACAGAGGCCCAGCGTCTCAGGCAGGGTCACTATGATGGCACAGAGGCACAGCGTCTCAGGCAGGGTCACTATGATGGCACAGAGGCACAGCGTCTCAGGCAGGGTCACTATGATGGCACAGAGGCCCAGCGTCTCAGGCAGGGTCACTATGATGGCACAGAGGCCCAGCGTCTCAGGCAGGGTCACTATGATGGCACAGAGGCCCAGCGTCTCAGGCAGGGTCACTATGATGGCACAGAGGCCCAGCGTCTCAGGCAGGGTCACTATGATGGCACAGAGGCACAGCGTCTCTATGCAGGGTCACTATGATGGCACAGAGGCACAGCGTCTCCAGGCAGGGTCACTACGATGGCACAGAGGCACAGCGTCTCAGGCAGGGTCACTATGGTGGCACAGAGGCACAGCGTCTCCGGCAGGGTCGCTATGATGGCGCAGAGGCACAGCGTCTCCTGGCAGGGTCATTATGATGGCACAGCGTCTTTAGGCAGGGTCACTATGATGGCACAGAGGCACAACGATTCAGGCAGGGTCACTATGATGGCACAGAGGCACAGCGTCTCCTGGCAGGGTCATTATGATGGCACAGCGTCTTTAGGCAGGGTCACTATGATGGCACAGAGGCACAGCGTCTCCGGCAGGGTCACTATCATGGCACAGAGGCACAGCGTCTCAGGCAGGGTCACTATGATGGCACAGAGGCACAGCGTCTTTAGGCAGGGTCACTATGATGGCACAGATGCACAGCGTCTCCGGCAGAGTCACTATGATGGCACAGAGGCACAGCGTCTCCAGGCAGGGTCACTATGATGGCACAGAGGCACAGCGTCTCAGGCAGGGTCACTATGATGGCACAGAGGCACAGCGTCTTCAGGCAGGGTCACTATGATGGCACAGAGGCACAGCGTCTCCGGCAGGATCACTATGATGGCACAGAGGCACAGCGTCTCAGGCAGGGTCACTATGATGGCACATAGGCACAGCGTCTCAGGCAGGGTCACTATGATGGCACAGAGGCACAGCATCTCCAGGCAGGGTCACTATGATGGCACAGAGGCACAGCGTCTCCAGGAAGGTTCACTATGATGGCACAGAGGCACAGCGTCTCAGGCAGGGTCACTATGGTGGCACAGAGGCAGAGCGTCTCCAGGCAGGGTCACTATGGTCGCAGAGAGGCACAGCGTCTCAGGCAGGGTCACTATGGTGGCACAGAGGCAGAGCGTCTTCAGGCAGGGTCACTATGATGGCACAGAGGCACAGCGTCTCAGGCAGGGTCACTATGATGGCACAGAGGCACAGCGTCTCAGGCAGGGTCACTATGATGGCACAGAGGCACAGCGTCTCAGGCAGGGTCACTATGATGGCACAGAGGCACAGCGTCTCAGGCAGGGTCACTATGATGGCACAGAGGCACAGCGTCTCAGGCAGGGTCACTATGATGGCACAGAGGCCCAGCGTCTCAGGCAGGGTCACTATGATGGCACAGAGGCCCAGCGTCTCAGGCAGGGTCACTATGATGGCACAGAGGCCCAGCGTCTCAGGCAGGGTCACTATGATGGCACAGAGGCCCAGCGTCTCAGGCAGGGTCACTATGATGGCACAGAGGCCCAGCGTCTCAGGCAGGGTCACTATGATGGCACAGAGGCCCAGCGTCTCAGGCAGGGTCACTATGATGGCACAGAGGCACAGCGTCTCCAGGCAGTGTCACTATGATGGCACAGAGGCACAGCGTCTCAGGCAGGGTCACTACGATGTCACAGAGGCACAGCGTCTCAGGCAGGGTCACTAGGATGGCACAGAGGCACAGCGTCTCAGGCAGGGTCACTAGGATGGCACAGAGTCCCAGCGTCTCAGGCAGGGTCACTAGGATGGCACAGAGGCACAGCGTCTCAGGCAGTGTCACTATGATGGCACAGAGGCCCAGCGTCTCAGGCAGGGTCACTATGATGGCACAGAGGCACAGCGTCTCAGGCAGGGTCACTATGGTGGCACAGAGGCACAGCGTCTCCAGGCAGGGTCACTATGGTGGCACAGAGGCACAGCGTCTCCAGGCAGGGTCACTATGATGGCACAGAGGCACAGTGTCTCGAGGCAGGGTCATTATGATGGCACGGAGGCACAGCGTCTCAGGCAGGGTCACTATGGTGGCACAGAGGCACAGCGTCTCAGGCAGGGTCACTATGATGGCACAGAGGCACAGTGTCTCCAGGCAGGGTCACTATGATGGCACAGAGGCACAGCGTCTCAGGCAGGGTCACTATGATGGCACAGAGGCACACCGTCTCCAAGAAGGGTCACTATGGTGGCACAGAGGCACAGCGTCTCAGGCAGGGTCACTATGGTGGCACAGAGGCACAGCGTCTCAGGCAGGGTCACTATGATGGCACAGAGGCACAGCGTCTCAGGGAGGGTCACTATGATGGCACGGAGGCACAGCGTCTCAGGCAGGGTCACTATGATGGCACAGAGGCACAGCGTCTCAGGCAGGGTCACTATGATGGCACAGAGGCACAGCATCTCCAGGCAGGGTCACTATGATGGCACAGAGGCACAGCGTCTCCAGGAAGGTTCACTATGATGGCACAGAGGCACAGCGTCTCAGGCAGGGTCACTATGGTGGCACAGAGGCAGAGCGTCTCCAGGCAGGGTCACTATGGTCGCAGAGAGGCACAGCGTCTCAGGCAGGGTCACTATGGTGGCACAGAGGCAGAGCGTCTTCAGGCAGGGTCACTATGATGGCACAGAGGCACAGCGTCTCCGTCAGGGTCACTATGGTGGCACAGAGGCCCAGCGTCTCAGGCAGGGTCACTATGATGGCACAGAGGCACAGCGTCTCAGGCAGGGTCACTATGATGGCACAGAGGCACAGCGTCTCAGGCAGGGTCACTATGATGGCACAGAGGCCCAGCGTCTCCAGGCAGGGTCACTATGATGGCACAGAGGCACAGCGTCTCCAGGCAGGGTCACTATGATGGCACAGAGGCACAGCGTCTCAGGCAGGGTAACTATGGTGGCACAGAGGCACAGCGTCTCAGGCAGGGTCACTATGATGGCACAGAGGCACAGCGCCACAGTCAAAGGGTCTCAGTCATACTCACAGCATCACAAAGTCACAGACTCACAGAGTCAGAGTCACATATACACTTAGACACAGAGTCAGAGTCACAGTGACAACGTCGCAGTAACAGTCACAGAGTCACAGTCACTGTGTCACAGTGTCATAGACAGACAGTGTCACAGTGACAGTCTCGTTCACAGTCACAGAGTCACAGAGTCACAGTCAGTCACAGCGTCACAGAATCAGCGTCACAGCGTCAGAGCCACAGCGTCAGAGTCACTGTGTCACACTTTCACAGAGTCATAGAGACATAGTGTCACATAATCACAGTTTCACAGTCACAGGGTCACTATGTCACAGAGCTCAGTGTGACAGTCAAAAAGTCAGAGTCACAGGGTTGTCACAGGGTCGTCACAGGGTCGTCACAGGGTCGTCACAGGGTCGTCACAGGGTCTGATTTATAGTTACAGAGCCACAGAATCACAGTGACAGTCACATATTCACAGACTTACAGTCACAGTGTCACAGAGTCACAGAATTACAGTGACAGTCACAGAGTCACAGTCAAAGTGTCACAGTGTCACAGAGTCATAGAGACACAGTGTCACAGTCAAAGTGTCTCAGTCAAAGTGTCTCAGTCACAATCACAGTGTCACAAAGACACAGTCACAGTCACAGAATCACAAAGACACAGAGTCACAGTCACTGTGTCACAGTGTCACAGAGAGACAGTGTCACAGTGTCGAGGGTTAAGATTGCAGGGTGACAATAAAACCCTGGCAGATGTATTGTTAACCTCCTCTCCCCGCTTCCCACTAAGGACAGGCGATCGGGAGGGAAAGAAGAACAGAGAGAAGAGTGTTGGAAAAGTTAAAGATGTTTTACTAATGCTACTAATAAGAATAGAGAAAATAATACAAAATATACAAAACCAATCTTGAAAGTCTCAGCAACTGCAGAGCCGGCACCCAAAGTCCTGGATTAGACTCTGCAACCAGGCGGAGCTGGATTCAGTCTCTCACTAGGCCTCAGTTTGCAGGGACGACCAGCAAGGTCCTCTCCTAATGTCGGCCACAAGCAGAAGGGAAAAGGGCAAAAGGGAACGAGATCCTTGTGATCTCCCACTTTTATATGAAGTATTCACGTGAATGGAATGTTATACACAGTTGGTCAGTTTCTTAGTCACTTGTTTCTCGTTACCCCTCTCGCGAGAGGTCCATCCATGCTTATCAATAAGTTTGCATTCCATTGCTAGGTTTACCAAAACATGGGTCTGGTTCTCCAGGAAAATGCAGTTAATCTGAAGGCTTTAGCTGACAGGCAAAATTCACTGAAAGAGAAACTTGTTTTTAACAAAACCAGGACATTCCACCCCTTATAATATGCCATTCACTGAATACTTAAACCTTATCTATACAATCTATCAACACAATCTAATCAATCACTACTACTATATATATATATATATATACATATATACACAGGAGTAATTAATCAGTGGACCATCCTTTAAAAAGTTCATTAAGTTCATTTTGTCACGACAGTCTCCCAGGGCAGGAAAAATGGTACAAGTGCATCTCATGACCACTGTTTGTGGGTTAAAGACATCAACTTCGAAGAATTTGTCAGGCACCACTCGAAGAAGCCAGCTCTGGTTTCATCATCACTGTTTTGATCTGAAAGACACTTATTTAATACTGTTAGTATGGCAATTCACATCCTGCAGTTCAGTATTGAATATTTTCACCTAAACTCAAATCCCCTTGAGGTACACACCGAACTTCTCCATCCTTAAGCATCACCCACCAGGTGCTGCCAGGTCCCTGGGCAAAAACAATCCCGTGAATGGGTTTGCCTTTGCCTGAGGCAGGAGTAACCCAGACTGCCTTTCCTAGCATATTTTTCATGTGTACTACAGGGACTTTGTCTCCTTCTACAGTCCGTAGAATTTCTGATTGGGCAGGCCCGGATCGATTGGTTGATCCCCTGGTGTTGACCAACCAAGTGGCTTTTGCTAAATGTGAATCCCAGTTTTTAAAGGTTCCACCACCAAGTGCCTTTAGTGTAGTTTTTAGCAAACCATTGTACCTTTCAATTTTCCCAGAGGCTGGTGCATGATATGGAATATGATATACCCACTCAATACCATGTTCTTTGGCCCAATTGTCTATAAGACTGTTTTTGAAATGAGTACCATTGTCTAATTCAATTCTTTCTGGCGTACCGTGTCACCAAAGAACTTGCTTTTCAAGGCCCAAGATAGTATTTCGGGCTGTAGCATGAGGTACGGCATATGTTTCCAACCATCCAGTGGTTGCTTCCACCATTGTAAGTACATAACGCTTACCTTGACGTGTTTGTGGAAGTGTAATATAATCAATCTGCCAAGCTTCTCCATACTTATACTTTAACCATCGCCCCCCATACCATACAGGCTTTAACCGTTTCGCTTGTTTGATTTCGGCGCAAGTTTCACATTCATGAATAACCTGTGAAATAGTGTCCATAGTTAAATCCACCCCTCGATCGCGAGCCCATTTATATGTTGCATCTCTACCTTGATGCCCTGAAGCATCATGGGCCCACCGAGCTAGGAAAAGTTCACCTTTATGTTGCCAGTCCAAGTCCACCTCAGCTGCTTTAATCTTAGCAGCTTGATCTGCTTGTTGGTTGTTTAGATGTTCCTCGGTGGCTCGACTTTTAGGCACATGAGCATCTACATGACGAACTTTCACAGGCAGGCTCTCTAGCCGAGCAGCAATGTCTTGCCACAGTGTGGCAGCCCAAATGGGTTTACCTCTGCGCTGCCAGTTGCTTTTCTTCCATTGCTGTAGCCACCCCCACAAGGCATTTGCTACCATCCATGAGTCAGTATAGAGATAAAGTATTGGCCACTTCTCTCGTTCAGCAATGTCCAAAGCCAGCTGGATGGCTTTCACTTCTGCAAATGGACTAGATTCACCTTGTCCTTCAGTGGCTTCTGTAACTTGTTGTGTGGGACTCCACACAGCAGCTTTCCACCTTTGATGTTTTCCTACAAGACGACAGGATCCATCTGTGAACAGTGCATACTGCTTATCAGTCTCTGAAAGAGTATTATACGGTGGTGCTTCTTCAGCACGTTTTACTTCCTCCTCATCTGGAGACATCCCAAAGTCTTTGCTTTCTGGCCAGTCTGTAATCACTTCTAAGATCCCTGGGCGATTGGGATTTCCAATTCGAGCTCGTTGCGTGATCAATGCAATCCATTTACTCCACGTAACTTCGGTTGCATGATGTGGAGAGGGAACCGTCCCTTTGAACATCCAGCTCAGCACCGGCAGTCGAGGTGCTAGGAGGAGCTGTGCTTCAGTACCGATCACTTCTGAAGCAGCTCAAACTCCTTCATATGCTGCTAGTATCTCTTTTTCAGTTGGAGTATAGTTCGCCTCAGATCCTTTGTATCCTCGACTCCAAAAACCTAAGGGTCGACCTCAGGTTTCTCCTGGTGCTTTCTGCCAGAGGCTCCAGGTAAGTCCATTATCTCCGGCTGCAGTGTAGAGCACATTTTTAACATCTAGTCCAGTCCGAACTGGTCCAAGGGCCACCGCATGAGTTATCTCACGCTTAATTTGTTCAAAGGCTTGTCGTTGTTCAGGGCTCCACTCAAATTGGTTCTTTTTTCGAGTCACTCGATAGAGAGGGCTCACAATGTGGCTGTAGTCAGGGATATGCATTCTCAAAAAACCTACAACGCCCAAGAAAGTCTGTGTCTCCTTTTTATTAGTAGGTGGAGACATTGCTGCAATTTTGTTGATTACATCCATTGGGATCTGACGACGGCCATCTTGCCATTTTATTCCTAAAAACTGGATCTCTCGTGCAGGTCCCTTGACCTTGCTTCATTTTATGGCAAAACCAGCATCCAAAAGAATCTGAATTATTCTCTCACCTTTCTCGAAGACTTCTTTCGCTGTGTCGCCCCATACAATGATGTCATCAATATATTGCAGGTGTTCTGGCGCTTTACCTTGCTCCAGCGTGGTCTGGATCAGTCCATGGCAGATGGTAGGACTGTGTTTCCACCCCTGGGGCAAGCGATTCCATGTGTACTGGATGCCTCTCCATGTGAAAGCAAACTGCGGCCTGCACTCTGCTGCTACAGGAATAGAGAAAAATGCATTAGCAATGTCAATTGTAGCATACCACTTAGCTGCCTTTGACTCCAGTTCAAATTGCAGTTCTAGCATGTCAGGCACAGCAGCACTCAGTGGTGGCGTAACTTCATTCAGGCCACGATAGTCCACAGTTAGTCTCCACCCGTCACTAGACTTACGCACTGGCCAGATTGGGCTGTTAAAAGGTGAGCGAGTCTTACTGATCACACCCTGGCTTTCCAATTGATGGATAAACTTCTGGATAGGAATCAAAGAGTCTCGGTTGGTGCGATATTGCCGGCGATGCACCGTCGTGGTAGCAATTGGCACCTGCTGATCATCAACCATCAGCAGTCCTACAACAGAAGGGTCATCTGAAAGACCAGGCAAATCAGACAGCTGTTCAATTTTCTCAGTGTCCACAGCTGCTATACCAAATGCCCACCTATACCCTTTTGGGTCCTTAAAATACCCTCTCTTGAGGTAGTCTATGCCAAGGATGCACGGAGCATCTGGACCAGTCACAATGGGATGCCTTTGCCAGTTTTTTCCAGTTAGGCTCATTTCAGCCTCTACAACAGTCAGTTCCTGGGATCCCCCAGTCACTCCAACAATATTGATGGATTGCGTTCCTTTATAATTAGAAGGAATTATCGTGCACCGAGCACCAGTGTCCACTAAAGCTTTGTACTCCTGGGGGTGTGTTGTACCAGGCCATCGTATTTGTACAGTCCAATAAACTCTGTTATCCCTTTCCTCCACCTGGTTGGAGGCAGGGCACCTCTAATTTCTGTTTTGCACAGTCTCTGGGTGTGAATTAGAGGTTCCTTCAAAAGCATCAGAATCTCATCTGTTCCTTTTGTAAACTGGAGCAGCCACCTTCCTAGGAGTTTTTCCTTTGATCTCACGTACTCGTTCCTGAAGTTCTGAGGTAGGTCTTCCATGCCACTTATTCATGTTTTCTCCCTGCTCATGTAGGAAGAACCACAGTGAACCTCTTTTTGTGGGCTGCCTCTGTCCTCTCTCTCGAGATTGGAAACGCCTTTTCCTAACAGCTGAAACACAGGTTTGTGCAGGTCGTGAATGGTATGTGTCTTCTCTGAGTTCTTTGATTTCTTGCAACAGCTTTTCAAACCGGTCATCAGATTTTTCACAGTTTCTCCACAGCAGAGACACAAGCACGTAGAGAACCAGCAAGGCTGTCCTCAAAGTTCCGGAGCAATTAGCAAACACAGAGCCGTACTGCTCTTTAATCTCTCCTGGAGGCTTTTCAAGGTAAAGCAGAAGCGAGTAGAAATTCATTAGCGGTTGCAGTATAATGAAATAAACCAGTGACAAACCACATAGTATCATCATGACCATTGTCCAGTTCCTTGTTGTTATATAATGAATACTTCGATTTAAAAAGAAGGCCCAACACAGATATGGAATCAGTGAGCACAATGTAGAAAATAACTGATACAACTTATGCCATAACGTCTTTAAATCAGTGTAATTCACTTTGCCTTAATACAACTAAATAATATCCAAAGCAAACAGACACGCGAGTATCACAACTCTATGAGTTGGCACCGTGCCAAGAAAATTGAAAGGTATGTCAGAGCAGTAGAAAAGTCAAAAATCTTCAAATTCTTGCCCAAGGCCCACACACACCAGCCAGAGCAAGAGCGTCGCAAACGAGGCTGTTTCTGGATGGGGACCAGGAAAGGTTGTAACAAGAGTCCTAAACACATGGGGAAAACGTGGTGGGTATAGAGGAGGGAGCAGAGCTCAGCAGGTGCCATCTCGCATCCAACATCTGACACATCAAGGTTGGTTTTCAGCCTGAGCTTCCACCCACGGTCCAAAGGCAAGGACTGGCTTTGCGCTCCAGCCTCACAAGCTCCAGCCCTTGCTTGCTGCTCATTAACCTCATTAACACAACCAACAGGCATGTGCGGCAGCCCCTCAGATCTGGAGTTTTGTGCTGGCTACAGCCCATGTCCAAGGACAACCCCAAACCCCGGGGACACGATGGCCCCATCTCACAGCTCCTCCGGCCCTCCTGCAGCCCGGCCCTGGCGGGAGGAAAGCCGGGCCCGGGCCCAGAGCACAAACCAGCTCTTCCTATGGCCCAGCAAACAGACAAAGCCCTCCTACACCTCAGCTGGGTTAGGCTTGCAAATGTTTCCAAAGGGCAACATGGAAAGTCCTGTTGCTGGAGCAGCCACAACAGAATTCTGCCCATGGGATGGCTCCAAGGCAGATTTATGGCTCTGTGAAATGGGAGCTGGCACACACCAGCTGAACACCTAGAAACTAGGCGCTGTATTTACTGCTTAAAAATCAAAACAACCTCAAGCATCCAAAAAACCTAGAGCAAGAGCCTTGTATCTCTGCAGAGAGCTCCATCTTCCCCAGCCGGGAGCTCTGGAGATGCAGAGCAGCCAGACCCCCTCGCCAGAATCAGGGAACCCCTCAGAAGTCATGAAACAAAAGGCCACAGGCGTATTTTCCTGTCCCTCACGCCATGACCAGCCCTGTGTCCGCTCCGGAGCGAGGCCGAGGGCTCAAGGCTCCGCACGGAGCCCGGCCACGTGCTGGGGGCAGCCCGAGCGGCACCACCAGGGCCCCGCTGCCGGCCCGCCCCGCCCGCCGCTGTGAGGCCGCTGGGCCTCGGCCGGGCCTTTTATACACTCCCCGTCACGTGGCCCCGCCCCGCCCCTTTCGTCATCACCGCGAGCGGCAGCATGGCGGCAGCGGTGAGTGCCCGGCGAGTGCGGAGCGGGGCTGCCCAGCCCTGCCCGGTCCATCCATAACCCCGGGACGTGCCCAGCCCCGCGATCCCCCATGGTACGTGCCAGTCCCTGCCACAACCCCAACCCGGGACGTGCCCGCCCCCTCCATAGCCCCCCCACTCCGTGCCCGGTCCCTCCGTATACCTCCTGGCTGGTGCCCGGTCCCTCCATAACCCCCCGGCCGGTGCCCTCCCCGCCACCCCCAGCAGCCCCGTGTCCCGGTCACCCCGCTCAGCCGGTGCCGTGTCCCCGCAGGTTCCTCACCTCCAAGGAGCAGTTCCACGCGTTCCTGCGGGCCCGGGGCGAGCCCAGCGGCCGGGGGGGTGGGGAGGATGGGGAGGAGGTCGAGGAGAAGAAGGAGGGTGAGGATGGCGGCAGCCCCCAGAGCGAGGCCCCGCCAAACGGGTGAGGCCGGAGGAGCCGGGGCAGGACGGGAGAGCTGAGAGGAGGATGGATCAGCGGAGAAGGAGCCGGCGGAGCGGAAGCGGGCGCGGGGGCAGAACAAGAGCCGGCCGTGCACGAAACCCACCCACTACGAGCAGAACAGGCTGTGCCCGTCGGTCACGCAGGCGGGACACGGGGCTCTGGGGCGCGGTGGGTGCTCAGAGCAGTTCTGGGCCAGGGCAGACCCAGGCTTACCTCACCTGTGCTGGAGGATAGTGGTGTTGTCCCAAAACTGGGTTCTTCACCCAGTTCATTAATGTCCTTTGTCTCTATGGCTCGTGTATCTCCAACCCTGGCATGCCTGGGTGGGGAAGCAGAGGGCAGAGGTCTCACCCTGCTCTTTATCATTTTAAGGGCTGTGCAGAGAAGTGCTACTTCAGCGCGCGGTGCCGCTTCCTCCACGATGTCGGCGAGTACGTGGCCACGAAGCCGGGCGACCTGGGCCGCAGCTGTGTGCTCTTCCAAACCTTCGGCAAGTGCGTTTACGGTGTCACCTGCCGCTTTGCCCAGTCCCACCTCGGCGCCAGCTACCAGAACATCGTCAACGCAGACCTGGGCAAGCAGTGGGAAGGGAAGACGCTGGTGAGGAACAACCTCTCCAAGGACCTCCAGCACCAGCTGCTCAAGAAGAAGTTTAACTTCAAGAAGGCCCATGAGTATCTCCGCAGTCTGGCCAAGCCCCACAGTGACGGTGGGAAGGGCGGCAAAGCCACCGGGTGCTCTGCAGAGGAGCAAGAGGTGCCCAACTGCACAACAACCCAGGAGGGCCGGGGAGACGGCCCCGAATGTCCTCTGCGACCAGAGCAGGGAGAAGATCCCAAACCAGACGCCTGGCAGAGTGGCGAGGAGCCTTCCTCCATCAAAACAGCCGGCCCGGTGACAGATGAAGATCTTATAAAGCTGCGGGCATGCGAGAAGAAGAAGGTGAGAGTTCAGTTGAGGGCTGCCGTCTCTTGTCAAGTGGCTGAGATTGTGCTTGGGAAGACAGGAGGGAGCTCTGGGCTGGGTGAGAGGCAGAGGACAGAGCTGCCTGGGGACCGTGTTACTGTTGTGAGGGGCGGGATGCGGGAAGGTGAGCTCTTGGGGTCGTGGTGGTGTCCTTGGAGGGGGAGAAGCAAGAGAAGCTGCGGCTCCTTGCACGTGGAGGAGCTGAGCTGTTGGTGAGGGTGGAAACAAGCTGCTGGAAGAGTTGAGGCTGGGGCTGGTTGGTTTGCACTGCACGATGCCCTCCTCTCCTCCTTGTCACCTCCCGCCTCTCCTCCTCGTCACCTCTGTCCTTGCACCCATTAGCCAGTCTCGCATCCCTCGGTCTGTAACTGCTTTGAGTTTTCTCCAAGCCGAGCAGTGAAAACAACTGGAGCGGTTCAGTTTCTGGTTCTTTCATCCAAACAATACGTTCTCAGGGAATATCTGAGGTTCCTGAACAAAACCGGTGATCTTCTGGTTTTCCCACTGAGTTATACTCACGGCAAGTGATAAAATTGCTGACTGGAATATCTTCCTCCATCCCTCTTGTTTCCCAGCTGGAAATCCAAGGCAAGCTCTACTTGGCTCCACTCACCACGGTGAGTAGATCATTCTCTCCTTTTGTCAAATGTTGCTGTTCCACATTTGGAGCAGGGCAGATCTGAAGAACCACGTCTCTGCTGTCTCTCCCAGTGTGGTAACCTCCCTTTCCGAAGGATCTGCAAGCGCTTCGGGGTGGACGTCACCTGCGGAGAGATGGCTGTGTGCACCAACCTGCTCCAGGGCCAGTCCTCTGAGTGGGCTCTCCTCAAACGCCATCACACCGAAGATATTTTTGGGGTGCAGGTGAGTGCTGTCACCTTGATAACCTAAAAAAATGATAACTCGCTTCTGAAGAGAAAAGCTGCTTCTTGAACTCAGGCAACCTGTCCCCTCTTTGGTAGCTGGAAGGGGCGTTTCCAGACACAATGACCAAATGTGCAGAGCTCCTGAATCAGACAATTGAAGTAGACTTTGTAGACATCAACGTGGGGTGTCCCATTGACCTGGTCTACAAGAAGGTAAGATGTTCTCTAGCACACTTTGTGAGTCCTGTTGCTCCAAGTCTTGAGATGCTCCAAAAGTCTTGAGATGCTCCAAGTCTCAGCTGCATCCCCTGAGCAGAGAGCTGCTGTGGAGCAGCTCCAAGCAGCATCTTCACTATGCGAGGAGGCAGAAAATCTTGACTCTCCCACTTTTTGTCCCCCAGGGAGGAGGCTGCGCCCTGATGACTCAGACCAACAGGTTTGAACAGATCGTCCGAGGGATGAACTCGGTGAGTCGGCGCATCTGCCGGCAGCGGGGGATGAGCTGATGGAGCCGACTCCTGCCTCACCCTCCATTTCTGCAGGTGCTGGACGTCCCGCAGACTGTGAAGATATGGACGGGGGTGCAAGAGAAGATGAACATTGCTCACAAAATAACTCCCAAGATCCGCGAGTGGGGAGCCTCCATGGTCACGGTACAGGGATCATTGGCCGGTGTCCGGGGAACTCTGCGCAACACGGGGGTGACTTTACCACTCCCCGCAGCCCAGCGGCTCTTTTAAACACCTTTGCCGAGCTGCATACGAGCTTTTAGTGTTTTCTGCTCATGACAGTGAAAAATTCAGGTGCGGGGAGCGTCTTCGTGGGTGTTTCTGAGCTTTGCGTGCATGACAAAGGGAGATGGTCCCTGCGGTGCTCTGGGAGGGAGCTTTCAGCCCAATAAACCTCATTTCAGAGGGATCCTTGACCCCTGCCCGTGTCATTTCCTTTGCTGAAGCCCGTTATTCCCAGTCTGCTCTGCCTCCTCCAGGCGTTTTTTGGGGTCTCACTGCAGGTTTCTTCGCCAGCTCCACGGCCGGAGTAGAAGTGCTGCGTGTTGAATTCAAGAGGATTAGCCTGAGGGAGGTGGAGTGTCAGCAACATCCCTGGGGGGCTCAGAACATGAGCTGCGGGGCCTCTTTGGCCAGTCTGGCTCTTGGACCCCGTGTCATTTGTGAATTTTCTCCCATGCCTGGATTCGCTCAGCTTGACTTGCCCTCTGTATCGCTCTGACCTCTGGCTTCTCTCTTCTGGACAGGAAACGGTGATATTTTGTCTTATGAAGATGCTAATCTAGCCCTGCAGATGGGCGTTTCGGGAATCATGATCGCAAGGCAAGTGCTTGTGTTCCCCCCTCGCTTCTGAGCTCCATCGGTGCAAGAGTAAAAAAGGAATTAAATACCTGAACAGACCCGAAACACCAGAAGTTTCTTCTTGGTGAAAGTACTCTTTGAAAGTTGGTAAAATCACTTTGCATCTGTGGGAACGTCCAGCAGGTTCCTGTTGAAATTGAGATAAAAACTCAAGCGGCACTGGCGGGCAGATGAGTGCTGGAAAGCCTCTTAGATTAGTTGGCATGTTCAGAAGCATCAGTGAGGGGAATAACAATGCACTTCTTTGCTGCAGAGGGGTGCTCATCAAACCGTGGCTTTTCACTGAAATTAAGGAGCAGCGCCACTGGGATATCTCTTCCAGTGAGAGATTTGGGTTCCTCAAGGACTTCACCAGCTACGGCCTCGAGCATTGGGGCTCGGACACGCAGGGGGTGGAGAAGACGAGGAAGTTCCTGCTGGAATGGCTCTCGTTCCTCTGCAGGTAACTCTGCCGGCCGGGGTCGCTCAGCACAGCGAACCCGCGTTGTCCGAGGCACCGCACCCATCGCTGTTGCGTTTCACTGCAGGTACATCCCAGTGGGCTTATTAGAACACCTACCTCAGGAAATTAACGAGCGACCGCCTTACTACATGGGGAGAGACTATCTGGAGACACTGATGGCAAGCCAGAACGTGGATGATTGGATTAAAATAAGGTAAGAAAGCGTTGAATTTCAGTAAAATGGGTGGGAAGGGACAAGGCAGAGCACAAAGTCACCTTATGGAAAGTTTTAGTTGAACCAGCATCCAGGAAATATGTTAAACCACCTCAACTCTAAAGAAAATTACTGTGCACTGAAAATACAGCGTGTTCCAAAGTGTGAGATAGTTCAAGTCTTAAGTGAGGCCAAATGTGATCGTGCTAGCGCTGACTTACATCATTTTGGGACCTGACCTTAATGCAGTTTGGCACGAGAAGGGTTCTGGCTCCACACACGCACAGCGAGAGGTTGGGAGCAGCTTTTCGGAGGCTCGTGTTGGGTTTTGGCACGTCCCGGCCAGCGGTGACGCCGCATTCAGGTCACCAAACCCGGCACCGACCCTGGGGACTCCCCGGTGAGAAGGACGTTGCCCTTACCTGGTGGGCTCGTCCCTCCGGGGCTGTGGTTTGGGGCTGAAGCTCAGCACTGTGGGTGCTTTTGTGCAGCAGCCTTCATTTCTAGGGAGATTAAAGTCTTGATTTGAGACACCTGAGTGTAGTCACCATCGCTATAGAGCCACGGGGCCATAAAACAACTGTGTATGGTGCACTTGTTAGCAATCAGGACACATAACCACGGGCGTAGTTATATGTGGTGCTTTATTTCAGCGCTGGGAAACCAGGGGTTCACACCCAAAGCTGGCTTCCCTGCTTAGTTTAAGTTACACAGTATTTATACAGTCCATTCACATACATAGTCATATATTCATTAAGATACGTAACAGTTACTCAACATTGATTGCAACATCGATTGCAACATCTTGAAACTGTTTTGATCATGTGCAGTGTCCTCTGGTGGTCCTGCAGGGGGTCTTGGGGATGAAGTAAGTAGTCTTTATCACTTCTGTCCCTTTCACCTTTGGGTACTGCATAGGCGTACTACTTCTATAGCTAGATAACTGCTGACTTGCTTGACCTCCGGAGATACTGCGTGTACTTCTCCTCACTCTATGTGTATTTAGGCTAAGATAAAAGCTAGGTTGTTAAGATAAGAGTATACTCGAAGACGATATGCTCGAACATCCTTTCAGGGACAGTTTACAAAACTGATTCATCCTTTCAGGAACATTTTGTAAAACTGGTTCTGTTACTAACACACTGAACACAAACCTCTCCTTATTTTTTTGTTTTATTCTTCTCTTTCTTCCAGCGAGATGCTTCTGGGCCCTGTACATACCAGTTTCACCTTCCTGCCCAAACACAAGGCCAATTCCTACAGACAGGGCTGAGGAGCCCTTTCCCGCGGCTGTGAGTCGAGCGGAGGCGTTGAGGGGCGCGTTGGCTCCAAAATGAAATAAAGGTTGATGTCTTTAGAAGCCCAGTTGTCTTCACGCCCCCAACGAGAGTCCTTGCCACGAGTCCCGCAGCAGATGGGCTCAGCCAGCCTTGCAGCCAGCGGTGCCTCGCTAATAGAGAACAGTGCGATTAATTAACAGCATACGGGCCACTGCAGAGCTCTGGCCTCAGGTTTGCAGCAGGAGTTGTCCCGGCTCACATAGCGGGAGCAAAAGCCCTCTTGTTCCTCCCAGGATGTCCTTGGTGGTGCCAAATGGTCCATGTACGGTGTACTGACCCGATCCCCGGGGTCCTGCAGAGCACAAATAGTCCCAGCACCTGGGCAGATGTGCAGCATCCAGCCCTTTTTTTGGGGAGCACACAGTGGTGGGTTCCGTCTCCTCCCAAGTGTCACGAAAGCTCAGCCCCTCCGAGGGGGATCCAGGGCTGCTCGGGTTTCCTGATCGGGGAACTGCTGGAGTGAGGTCTGGGCAACACGCGCTGTGTGACACCCCCTCGCGTCCCTTTTTCCTGTCTCTGCATCACTGCAGCGCACAGAAACACAGGCAATGGTCACAAACGTGTTCACTATCACTGCAGCGCACAGAAACACAGGCAATGGTCACAAACGTGTTCACTATCACTGCAGTGCACAGAAACACAGGCAATGGTCACAAACGTGTTCACTATCACTGCAGCGCACAGAAACACAGGCAATGGTCACAAACGTGTTCACTATCACTGCAGCGCACAGAAACGCAGGCAATGGTCACAAACGTGTTCACTATCACTGCAGCGCACAGAAACACAGGCAATGGTCACAAACGTGTTCACTATCACTGCAGTGCACAGAAACGCAGGCAATGGTCACAAACGTGTTCACTATCACTGCAGCGCACAGAAACGCAGGCAATGGTCACAAACGTGTTCACTATCACTGCAGCGCACAGAAACGCAGGCAATGGTCACAAACGTGTTCACTATCACTGCAGCGCACAGAAACACAGGCAATGGTCACAAACGTGTTCACTATCACTGCAGCGCACAGAAACGCAGGCAATGGTCACAAACGTGTTCACTATCACTGCAGCGCACAGAAACACAGGCAATGGTCACAAACGTGTTCACTATCACTGCAGCGCACAGAAACACAGGCAATGGTCACAAACGTGTTCACTATCACTGCAGCGCACAGAAACGCAGGCAATGGTCACAAACGTGTTCACTATCACTGCAGCGCACAGAAACACAGGCAATGGTCACAAACGTGTTCACTATCACTGCAGCGCACAGAAACGCAGGCAATGGTCACAAACGTGTTCACTATCACTGCAGCGCACAGAAACGCAGGCAATGGTCACAAACGTGTTCACTATCACTCCAGTGCACAGAAACGCACGGAATGGTCACAAACGTGTTCACTATCACTCCAGCGCACAGAAACACAGGCAATGGTCACAAACGTGTTCACGATCACTCCAGCGCACAGAAACACAGGCAATGGTCACAAACGTGTTCACTATCGCTGCAGCGCACAGAAACGCACGGAATGGTCACAAACGTGTTCACTGTGTGGCACAAGGTGCAGCTTGGTCCCCACACACAGCTCGGCTGCATCGACTTGTTCCTTTTCCCCCGGGAAAATAATATTTGAAGCAAAAAGCATTTGTACCCACCACCCACCGAACCCCCTGAACCCTTTCCCTGCCCAGGAGGAGCTGGGGAGGCTCTTGGGCTGGGGCGGAACACGGGGAGCCCCAACATTCCTTCCTGGGACACCCCAAAGAGTCCTTAGTTACTAATGGTCAGAGCGACCACGGTGCTCCGAGCGAACAGCTTCCGCGTTCCCCTGGTCCTGCAGCTACTACAGCCGTTTGTGCTCCCCCAAAACTTCTTTCCCGCAGGTAGGAACCCACCCCGACCCCTGCAGCCCAGGACGCTCATGGGGGCAAGAGCAGAGATGAGCGCCGGCCATGGCTCCTGTCTCTCTTGCAGGCTCAGCCCCGCTGCGCCCACCAACCATGCAGCAGCAGCCCAGCCCTGCAGCCTGGGCGCCCCGCCAGGCCCCACCAGCAGGTACGGCACCCCTGGCTCCCCGTCTGCTCGGACACCCCGGCACCTTCAGTCACTTCGCCATCCCTGACCCTGGACACTCCCAGCACCCACCACCCCTGCCCTGGGTCATATGTGCCCAGAAAATCCTGTTTTCTGAGCATTTCCCCAGTACCCAGGGCCATCTCTCCCATTTCCCCTCCCAGAACCGAGTCTCCTCCCGCTTTGCAGCCCCGTTCCCTGCACAGCTGCTCACCCCATGGGGATGTCCCGGCCACCAGCAGACCCAGGGGACATTGGTGATGGGGACCAGCCCATGGAGGGTCCCCCCAGCCCATGACAACTCCCTCTCCCCCTCACAGGGCTGCTGAGGGCACCATGTGGGTGCTGCTTCGACCTGCGTGTCTTCCGCATACAATGGTACAACCACCAGGGCACAGCGGTGGCCGCAGTCACTCCGGTGCTGCCAATTGCCATCCGAAACCTGGAGATGCAATTTGCACAACTCAGCATCTCCGACAAGGCCACCGCTGCGGGGACAACCCCGGGCGGCCATGTCCACCCCAGCTGCTCGGCTGCCCCCAGCAACAAAGCCCCTGGGGACCCCAAGAAGAGCCTTCAAAAAGATGCCCTGAAGCAGAATGTCCCGAGGCGCGATGAGCCCGGTGTCACCATGGCCACCGTGCCCCAGCGGGACTCCAGCTCACTGGCGCTGCCCCAGCACCTGCCAACGACCAACGAGCAGCTGGGGCGCAAAAGGAGCCCCGAGCGGGGGCAGAGCCCCGAGCCGCCCAGCAAGCGCAGCACAACAGTGGAGCTGCCACAGGCTGCCCCGGCAGAGCAGCGGGACCGCAAGCGGAGCCAAAAACGGGGGCACAGCCCTGAGTCTGAGCCCCCCACCAAGCGCAGGGCAGACGTGGAGCAGCCGCAGTCCCAGGCTGCCACAGCAGAGCAGCGGGGCTGCAAACGGGGCCACGAACGGGGACAAAGCCCCGAATCTGAGCCCCCCAGCAAGCGTGGGACGGGCGTGGGAGGGGGGGATTAGAACATGAGCAGGGGATGGGGTTCGGGGTGGGGGGGGGGTGTTGGAGGGGTTAGGGAGGACAGGATACTGCATTAGGGAGGCGGGTGGAGGGGTTAGGGAGGATACGATGCTACATTGGGGGGGTCTGGAGGGGTTAGGGAGGATACGATGCTACATTGGGGGGGTCTGGAGGGGTTAGGGAGGATACGATGCTACATTGGGGTGGGTCTGGAGGGGTTAGGGAGCATAAGATGCTACATTGAGGGGGTCTGGAGGGGTTAGGGAGGATGCGATGCTACAAATGGGGGGGGGGTCTGGAGGGGTTAGGGAGGATACAATGCTACATTGGGGGGGTCTGGAGGGGTTAGGGAGGATACGATGCTACATTGAGGGGGTCTGGAGGGGTTAGGGAGGATACGATGCTACATTGGGGGGGTCTGGAGGGGTTAGGGAGGATACGATGCTACATTGGGGGTGGGTCTGGAGGGGTTTGGGAGGGCGGGATGCTGCATTAGGGGGGAGGGGGGCTGGCGTGGCTTTCATGGGACCTTTTTTCTTTTTCGCTTTCAATTAAATGCTGTTTTTCTGGATCTGCTCTATGCCTGTGTGGGGTGGGGTGAAGGGGCACTGGGAACCACAGACCCAGCTTTGCTTCCCTGCTGCAGCAAAATAACCCCAAATCAGCCCCAGAATGGCGAGGGAGGCACTGCAGGGCAGGGACCCTCCTGCCCTTGTCTGGCTGCACCTTGGGCAGCTGTTTTTCCACTCCTTGGTCCTGCAACCAACCAAACTATCACTACACTGGCCAGAAATTGCCTGGAAATCTCATCTCCCTTTATTGCTCATTTCCCACCCCAGCTCCACAACCTGGGTCCCATGGAGCACCCGGCGACCCAGCTCCGCGGGTCCAGCCGGCAGCAGCTGCATTGAGTCCCCATCCCAGACGCTGGTGCCGGTGCAGCCCCCGCTGCCGCTCAGCACCCCGAACTTCATCCTGGCCCAAAACTCGGGTCCCTGGAGCAGCTGCAGCACCCACCACAGCTCTGGGGGGGCACAGAGAAAAGGAGAAAAAAAGAATCCCCAAACCCAAATGTAGAGAAGCCTCAGCGCTGCAGGACGAGCTCTCCCCTCCCAATGCTGCTGGAGAAGCCGCCTGTGCCATTGTGGCCGCAGGGCAGGCGCAGGACCCCGTCGCAGAGCCCAAGGAGCTCGGACACCCCGGTTGTTTCTGGGGGGATCCCAGGGCGGGGTTTGGGATCCCGAGAGGAGCTGCCGGCCCAGGGGGCCCCGGCGGGCGCCCCGCTGCCCCAGGCACCGCGGGGGCTCTCGGGGCTGGAGCAGCTGCCGCTGCCCACGTTGGCGTCGAAGGGAGGGAAGAGGTCGCTGCAGAGGAGCGATCCGGTGAAGGTGTCGCTCCAGTCACTGGGATTGAAGTCACTGCTGGACCAGGTGGGTTCCGAGGGCTCCTTGTTCAGGAGGAGCGATGGCAACGCTGAGGCACCCGAGTTAAGCTCCTGAGCGCTGCCAAGCAGGGAGCCATCGAGGCCGTAGGGGAATGTCACGGCTCTCGCCTGCGCTTTCAAACCCAGATGATCCACCAGCTCCTCCACCGCCTCCGGTTTCTTCTTGGAGCCCTTCCCGCTGAGCGGGACCACCCTGATGCTCTGGCCGCCCGGGTGGCCGAGCTCCTCCAGGGCTCTGCGGGCGCTCTCCGGGCTCTCGTACTCCACCAGCGCGCAGCACCGGCTCAGCAGCTCGGGGAAGCGCGACGCGTATTTGCGCACATCCAAGGGCAGCTTGCGGCCCGGGCGCAGGATGCGGATGGAGGCGATGGCGCCAAAGGGGCTGAACATCCTCATGATGGTCTCCAGGAAGTTCTTCTGCAGCGGCAACAGCACGTCCTGCTCGCGGGGCAGCAGCTCCCAGGCCAGCAGCAGTTTGCTGGGGGGGATGCTGAGCAGGGACTTGGGGATGGGGACACGCCGCCTCACTTTGGTGCCCTCCTCATTCACTTCCAGCAGCTCCGAGAACCGCAGGGCGTAGAGTGTGAGCCGCCAGTCGCGCGTCAGGTATTTCACCCATGGAAGAGACGGGGGTCACCACGTCCCCATGAGCGTCTCAGGCAGGGACCACCCTAAGCCTGCTGTCTGGGCAGGCTGCGACCCCATCAACCTGAAACCACAGCAAAGCAACGTCCCCATGCCACATGAGCATCTTTGGGGTTTGCAGGAGAGCATTCCCAATGGGCTCTGGAAATGGCAACTTGGACCTCCCCATACACCCCAGCAGAAGCAGCCAGAGGACACCCAGACACACGGACACCCTCCACATGAAGGCCGCTTCCCAGCCCCGCTGGCCGGCACCAGGGGCCACGTACCTTCTTGAAGGACGTCAGCAGTTTGATGCTGACAAAGCCCATCTTGTTCTTCTGGACGTGTTTCAGCAGGAAAGCGTCCTTGGCCAGGTTCTCATCGGAAAGGTAGAACTCCACCTGGGACACAATCCTCCGGACCAGCTGTGGGTCGGGGATGGAGCAGCTGCGGTCCAACAGATCAGCCCCCAACACATCGCTCACATTGCAGAAGCTCCTGGCAGAGCAGCGGGGACACAGGCGTGAGCTGGTGGCCTTTGGGATGTCAGCACTGCCCAGTCTCAGCCACAAGGGCAGTAGGGACAGCAGGGACACCAGCTCTGCCCTGAACACAGGGGAACAGCAGCCCGCACCCTGCGAGGCTCCCGGTGCTGAGACCGTGAATCTAAACCCATCCCAGAGAGGAGACACATTCCCTTGGGGACAAACACGAGGTGAGACCCTGTGCACATCCCAACAGCCACGTACCCGCTGAAGCCTTTGCCGAATCCCTCGCGGCTGAGCAGGGTGAGCGAGCGGCTCCGGGACGCATGGACGTTCAGCGCCAGGACAGAGTTTCTTTGCGCTATCAGAGAGTTGCTGCAGCTGGGCTGGGAACCAAGCCCCAGGGCCACTCCAGAGCTATGTGAAGACATTGTCCTTCATCTGGGATGGCAAACAGGAGGAGGACAGAGCTGGGACACCTCCTGACTGCAGAGCCCCCGAGCCCAGCCCAGCCATGGGGGAGCAGAAGCAGCTCATTGCTGTGTCCTTACCTGCTTGGCAGTGCTGGGAAGGGTAGAAAATCCTGATACTACATCCTAGAGACCCACAGGCAGCAAAGCCCAACCCTCCCCACCTCCAAGGTGAGGTTCCTGAAAGACAAAGTGAAAAAGAAAGGGGGGAAAAAAGAAAGAAAGAAAAAGCCCTCAGCACAAGCAGGCTGCTGGTTTATAAGGGGAGCTGCCCACAAAGAGCCCAGTGGGTGCTTATGGACCCACCAGGCTCCAGGTGAGACCTGTCAGGGCTTAAACAGCCCCAGCTGAGCCTGGGAGCAGCCGGGCCGGCCTGCGGTGACCCAGAGCAGGTGGAGGGGCAGAGACAGAGCTATCAGCACCCAGCACAACAGTGAACTGCTGCTGTGAAGTGGAAAATCATAGAATGATTTGGGTTGAGACTTTCCCAGCTACCCAGTGCCACCCCTGCCATGAGCAGGGACGTCTTCACCAGCTCAGGTTGCTCAGAGCCCCGTCCAGCCTGGCCTGGGATGTCTCCAGGGATGGTTCACCCACCACCTCTTGCTCAGGGTCAGGAGGTGCTGCTGAGCCCCCCAGGGGGAAATAACCCCCTTGTTTGGGCCCTGAGGCTTGGCATCTGAAGGAAGAGGCTCAGGCTGGTCCAGCCACCCCTGCACGACTGGGCACAATGCAGAGGGAGAACGAAAAAGGGTGCAGAGGGAGAGGCTGAGGCTACACCTTCCCCCTCCTGAGGTCTACCAGCAGGAAGGACCCGTCGCTGGTCACGTCCCTATGTCCTGCTCCCATCCTCCACAATCAGTTTGGAAGCAATATTACAAGATGCTTCTTGCAGCCCCATCTCCCACTCCATGGATTCTGGTCTCACCCCCAAAAACAGCCGCCGTTTTGCAGTGAATGCACCTCCCTGCACGCACCGGATCCCGGCCAAAACCGCTTCAATCAGACCAGACCCTGCATCTCCCCCCAGTGCTGCAGCATCCGCCCGACACCTTTTAGTGACTAAAGAAGAAATGGGACCACAACAATCCTTGAACAGGCCTGAGCATTTGATACCCGTTTCTTGCTATTCAGGTTTAGCCGGGAATTTGGTCCATTGGATGGGCTGTCCTCCTCGCACAGTGCTGCACAGCTCCAGGGCATCTCGCTCGTGCATCCGTGGGAAGCCTTTTCTGACTTAGTGCTCCCTGCATATATATTTCATACTTTCCTGCAATCAACCTTTCCTTTTTCCTGGCTTGGCCTTTCCCAGCAAGTTCTTGAGGATTGGCTTCCTCCAAACTGCTTGAGTGCTGCTGAAGGAGGATGAAGGGACAGCTCTGGTGACCCAAGCGCTGTACTCACCACCAACAATCATCCAGCACCGCAACACAGGTTTCACAGCTCCTTGTGTCCAACCCTGGTGTGACCTGATTACAGC
This sequence comes from Streptopelia decaocto, assembly GCF_964273445.1. NCBI lineage: Eukaryota > Metazoa > Chordata > Aves > Columbiformes > Columbidae > Streptopelia > Streptopelia decaocto. The sequence continues at coordinate 299,761 of NW_028116876.1, forward strand.
AGGGGGTGAAAAAGCTCAAGCAGCCAACAAGAGAACTGTAGAACAGAATCACAGAATCATATTGGTTGGCAGAGACACTCAAGATCATCGAGTCCAACCATAACCCAGTCCTGGCACTGCCCCATGTCCTGAGAACCTCATGTCCATCTGTCCAGCCCTCCAGGGATGGTGATTCCAGCACTGCCCTGGGCAGCCTGTTCCAATGCCCCACAGCCCTTTGGGGATGAAATTGGCCTCCTTAGAATTACAGCTGGCGAGAGGGCTCAAGGACAGCAAAAAGAATGTTTTCAAATACATAGCAGATAAAACTAATACCAGAGGCAATGTAGGCCCACTGAGAAATGGGGTGGGTGCCCTGGTGGCAAAAGATACAGAGAAGGCAGAATTACTGAATGCCTCCTTTGTCTCTGTCTACTCTGCCGGAGGCTGTCCTGGGGAGCTTGTACCCCTGAGACCCTGGATGAAGCCAGGTCAATGGAGGAGTTTGCTTTAGTTGATGAGGACTGGGTTAGGGAGCAATTAAATAGTCTGGACATCCATAAATCCATGGGTCCAGATGGGATGCACCCGTGGGTGCTGAGGGAGCTGGCTGAAGTCATTGCTAGACCGCTCTCCATCATCTTTGCCAAGTATTGTGAAACGGGAGAGGTGCCCGAGGACTGGAGGAGAGCAAATGTCACTCCAGTCTTCAAAAAGGGCAAGAAGGAGGACCCGGGTAACTATAGACCGGTCAGCCTCACCTCTGTCCCTGGGAATGTAATGGAACAGCTTATCCTTGGTGCCATCTCAAGGCATATCAAGGATAAGAGGGTTATTAGGGGCAGTCAGCATGGCTTTACCAAGGGTAAGTCATGCTTGACCAACCTCATAGCCTTTTATGAGAATGTAACAAGGTGGATGGATGATGGTAGAGCGGTGGATGTGGTCTACCTTGACTTCAGTAGAGCCTTTGACACAGTCTCCCACAGCATCCTCACAGCTAAGTTGAGGAGGTGTGGTCTAGACAATAGAGTAGTGAGGTGGGTTGCAAACTGGCTTAAGGAGAGAAGCCAGAGAGTGGTAGTCAATGGTGCGGAGTCTAGTTGGAGGCCAGTATCTAGTGCAGTGCCTCAGGGGTCAGTACTGGGGCCAATATTATTCAATATATTCATTAACGATTTACACGAGGGAATAGAGTGTACTATCAGCAAGTTTGCTGATGACACTAAGCTGGGAGGAGTGGCTGACACGCCAGAAGGCTGTGCTGCCATCCAGCGAGACCTGGACAAACTGGAGAGTTGGGCGGGGAATAACCTAATGAAATTTAACAAGGGGAAGCGTAGAGTCCTGCATCTGGGCAGGAACAAGCCCAGGTTCCAGTATAGGTTGGGAAATTACATATTAGAGAGCAGTGTAGGGGAAAGGGACCTGGGGGTCCTGGTGGACAACAGGATGACCATGAGCCAGCACTGTGCCCTTGTGGCCAGGAAGGCCAATGGCATCCTGGGGTGTATTAGAAGGGGGGTGGTTAGTAGATCGAGAGAGGTCCTCCTTCCCCTCTACTCCACCCTGGTGAGACCACATCTGGAATATTGTGTCCAGTTCTGGGCCCCTCAGTTCAAGAAGGACAGGGAACTGCTGGAGAGGGTCCAGCGTAGGGCAACAAAGATGATTAAGGGAGTGGAGAATCTCCCTTATGAAGAAAGGCTGAGGAAGCTGGGTCTCTTTAGTTTGGAGAAGAGGAGACTGAGGGGGGACCTTATTAATGTTTATAAATATATAAAGGGTGAGTGCCACGAGGATGGAGCCAGGCTCTTCTCGGTGGCAAACAATGATAGGACAAGGGGTAATGGGATCAAGCTGGAACACAAGAAGTTTCACTTAAATTTGAGAAGAAACTTCTTCTCAGTAAGGGTGACAGAGCACTGGAACAGGCTGCCCAGGGGGGTTGTGGAGTCTCCTTCTCTGGAGACATTCAAAACCCACCTGGTCATGTTCCTGTGCGACCTCACCTGGACGTTCCTGCTCCAGCAGGGGGATTGGACTAGATGATCTTTTGAAGTCCCTTCCAATCCCAAACATACTGTGAAACTGTGAATCTATGTTCTAAATTATCACACTCATACTAATTCTGGATGTTAAGATAGAACAAAATTGGAGAACTGTGAAATCCAAGGGCAGAAATTATGGGTAGCAACTAACCCAGGGAAAGGTGGACTCGGTGTAGGCTCTGTCTCCTGCCCCAGGGGAGAACAGAATATCCGTTTTACACAAGCTGGTATGTGGGGCTATTCAGATGGAGGGCAAGTGCATGATCAAGATAAGGAGGAGTTAGTTAAGAGTGCCACTCAGGAATTAAAAAGAGAGCAAGAGAAGCAGAAATTGGTACAGAAAAGCAGTGATTGGTATGAAGAAATAAGGCAAAAAGACAAGGAATTCCAATTACCAACAGTAGGGAAAAACCTGTTTATAGATCTTATGGAAAAGATAGCCCGGGAATTAAATGTCACCTTATGCTGGATATGTGGGGGGTGTCAAATGGCAGAACAGTGGCCTTGGAGAGGAGAGAGTGTAAGCCCAGAAGGATTACTAGTATGGATCCAGCCACCTGGGCCCAAGATGGAAGCTGGCGATACCATACCCCAATATATATGCTAAACTGAATTATTCGGTTGCAAGCAGTGATTGAAATAACAAGCAACCGCACAGCTGAGGCACTGAATCTCATAGCGAGACAATTGTCTCAAACCAGAGCCGCAGTGTACCAAAATTGGGTAGCCTTAGATTATCTTTTAGCTGAAGAGGGGGGGGTTTAGGAAATTGAATACTTGTGAGTGTTGTTTGGAAATAGATGATAATGGGGAAGCCATAATGAAAATAGCAGAAGAGATAAAACGAGTTGCACACGTACCAGTACAGAAATGGAATTTTATACTTCCTAGCCACTGGTGGGATAACTTATTTGGGGGAGCCTGGTGAAAGAAAATAGGGTTCATGATACTATGTGCATTTCTAGGTTTACTGTTCATGCCATGTATGATCCCGTGCTTTATTTGGTTAATACATTCAGTAGTCCAAGGCATGCAAATCTCAGCCATGCCTATAGATCCTGAAATGGCAACAAAAGGAACAGGGTATAAATTAATGATTTTAAAAGAGAACACAAAATTGGACCTAGCCGCCACTAGGGAGGTGCTAGCTAACTTTGAGGCTGAAGCACGAATCAAGGGGATAAAAAAGAAAAAGGGGGAATTGTGAGAAATGCAGCTGTGATTCGTGCTGTTGTTTACAGATATAACCAAATAAGGCATGGGCTCTTAAGAAAATGAAAAGATAGTTAAGTTTTCTGTAAAAAGTTGTGGAACTTGTTTTGTACCATATGCACATGTGGATAGGAAAGGTGGGAGGGAGTGACGTGAAGGAGAAGGTGGCCTTCCCCGAGATTGCTGCCACGGGGGAAGCGGGGGGGGAACTCGGTAGAAAAGACCCCTCAGTAACAACCTGGAGTCTGCACTGAGGAAGAAGGAACTCTTCAACCACCAATCAGAGTGAGAGAAGACCCCTAGTGTCAACCAACCACGGACTCAGAGTGCGAGAAGGGCTAGCCAAGGAAATAAAAGAGGTCGATCAGAAACTTAAGGTGTATGTGTTTAATTCACCTATTAAATAAACCAGACTCTTGTTTGGCAAATTATCGGAGTCTTGGTCATTTATCACACTCAGTATCTGTCCTGATGGGTTTTATCTAGTCATTATTAATGCCAGAAAGAGGTGGAAAGATAAAGATGATGGATTGTGCTGGACAGAATTACCTAATTTTTGCCAAATAAAGAACTGTAGCATAGTATATGCTGAGAGAGGAGCTATTGGTAACAACACTGCAGAAATGCTCTGGGGATTGTGGGTGACTGTGGGCTAAACATGAGTAAATATCAGTGTAAATATCACTCCTTTTTCTGTATGTGTTTATTGTGTGCCCCTGTAAATTGCTCTGTGCTACACCTCACAAGCACAAACGAACAACTCTAGCTTCATTTGCCCCAGCAGAAGCAAGTCACCTGAGCGAGGGGGTGGAACGTATGGGGATATAGCAAAAGATTTGGCGTGGTGATTAGTTAAATGTAAATACACTCCAGTGACTTGCACCTGCCTGTAGAAAGGGATCGCACAGACACTTTTACAGGCAGCGTGTGACACTGGCTAATTTAAAACATCTCCATCTACAGACACACTCACCCATCCTGCGCGGCATTCAGAACCTCCTCATTCACCAGAGCTCAGGCGGGAGCAAAACGAATCCTCCTGCTTTCCCCACACCAAGAGCAGCCAGTTTTCCCTGCAAGCACAACAGCAGCTCGTGCGCTGCATCTCCCAACCACGCTCGTTACTGCAGAAGCTTCGGCAGCGCTAACCAGGACAGTCTGTACTGTGCAAGTGATGAGCTCGGTCTCAGCACAAGGGCCGGGACGGCTGCAGCACACAGGGAGAGCGTTGTAGCTGTTTCTCCTGGAAGGCAGGGCTGCAGGAAAGGAAATAAATTAGTTTTTCAGGAACAAGAAGAACACATTCAAATCTGGAACAAAACACTAAAAGCCCAGGTTTTGCAGGAAGCTGGAAAAAACACCTAAAACCTGTCCCCGGACCCTTCCCTTTTCTGTCTCGCAGACAATTTCCTCACTCATCGACAAGAGCACGTGAACACTCCAGGGGTCTGTCTGTCTGCTGCGGGTAAACACAAACACCACCTTTTCAGCTGGTCCATATATCCCCAGATAGAAGCAAATGAACTCAAACGCTGTCGCCTGCCAAGAGCTTTGTCACCTCAAACATTATCTGCAGGGCCCGCTGGACAACTGCAGAGCGGGCGACTCACCCACCCTGGGCCACAACCTCGGCTGCCTGGAACGTTCACGGCTCTCTCAGAAATCTGGGCAGGAGTCAAAACCATTTTGGTTCGAGAGCAAGACCGGCTCAAGTTCAAGTTTCCTTTTGCATTCTCACACCTGGAAGCTCAATCATAAAGGCTCCACGGGTCCACACTAACGGAGCTCTCCCAACAGGCACTTCCAGTCATTCATGCCCAAGTCAACACCTCACTGGAACCTGGCCACGCATTTTCAAACAAATGTCCTTCTGAGGTCCAACCAATGCTGGGGTTGATGTTCTCCTGCAGAAATCCAGAAAATCCAAGCAATACAAGACGTGCTCCTCTCTGCTCCAACAACTCTCAACCTCCTGCACTTCAGCTTTCATGGCATTGCAGAAATAACAGAACAAACCCCAACGCAAAAGATTCAAGCATGCACCCTCCTTAAAAAGCAAATCCCAACACGAGTGCTCATTGCAAGCAAAGGAAGCTGGGACACCACCCTTCAAACGCTCTGGCTGTGCAGCCTGGACGAGACGGTGTCTGCGGTTCAGCAACATCCACGCTCGTCACGACCGGCTGGTGCCATCACCCCCAAATCTCGGCAGCAGCGTTTGTTAACACTGGTTAACAGCTTTGGGTACCCAGAGCTGCCTTCAGCTCACGTGAAAGCGTCTCCTCGTAACGCCCAGTGTGAGCCCAAGAACGACGCCTCCCTAACGCACACACTGAGGAACCTCAAACAGTGCCCCCTCCTCCATGGGCTGCGTCACAACCTGTGACAGAAAGGGCATTCCACAGCTTGGAAAAGCTCCACAAGGAACTGGAGATTCCTGGGTCTCAGAGTAATTCTAGAGCTCAGGTCATGACAGACATCAGCTCCAGCTCAGATAATACATGCCAACACCCATCACTGACCCAAGAAGGCAACTCCTCCCGCCCTGCCCAACGGCGTCAAATCCAACAGACTTTGTCCCTCCAACAGGATGCAACTTATTGATTTCTAACAGCATTCATCTCTGTCTTCCTCGAGATGAACTAGACATGCATTTTACAAGCAACTAAGTCCCCGCCTGGAAGCAGCGGAGCCTTTGCCTTCTCTTTTCCACCCCACTTTGCAGGAGAAGGAAAACAAACGGCAGCAGAGACAATGAGAAATTCAACCACCAAATGGAGAGGGAACCTTTGAGAGCGGGAAAACTTACCCGTACAATGGAGAGAGCTACGATGAAAGAATAACACTGAAAATGAATCCTTCTTGTCAGGGTAAAAGTGCACAGCAATTAAAGACCTGCTGAACAGACCCCTGTCATTCTCAGAAATAAACAACCCCCAAGGCTCAGCCAGCCAGGGTTACTGCTCTAAATCCAAGCGCAGCTGCACCGACCTGAGTCGACATGGACACAGTCACCTCCCTTGTCCCACACGAAGCTGCACAGACCACGTTCTGCTCCAACAGGAACGTGCTGGGGACACCCGGGTTTCCCATGGCGGCCTCTGCGCTGCCACCTGCACAAGCACCAACAGGCCGGCAGCTGTGGGCTCAGCTCCGGCGGGTCCCGGGACCGGGGGCTCCAAGGGCCTGTTCGCACACGGACCTTTGTGTGCGCGCTCCGGCACCCACTCAGGAGCCTCCGCTCGGCCCAGCGCTGCAGCCAGAAATTGCGTCACCAGGACGGGCGAGGCGAGCCGTGCTGCCGGCAGGACCCCGCCAGAGCTGTCCCATTATTCGCATGACCCGCCAAGTTTTCATACGAAATCTGATTGAGTTGAACCATTATTAAAATAAAAAAGTCTCTGGGTAGCCGTGCTGTCATGGTGGCTCAGTGCAGTGGAAAATCCACTGAACTGAAGATCAGGCTCGGCTCTCAAATAAACTTCTCCCTCCCCGGCTCTGCAGCCGCTGAACCCGCAGCACAAAGTGCGATCGGCACGTCCCGCGGTCACACGGTGTCCGCGCTCGCTCGTCACCTCACTCGCTGGCTGCAGCAGCACTAAGGGCCTGTGGATTCCACACCCGGAGTGTTCTGTCCTGTCACAGAGGAAAAGTCTTGGCTGCTGAGAACAGGTTCCATTTTAAAGTCGCTGAAGAGAAGTTTCCGCTTCCTGGAATCTCAAAACAGCAGCAGCTCTAACGAACGTGACAGACCATGGGCCGCGTGCATTTCTCAGTATCTGTCCTGATCGGTTTTATCTGGTCATTATTAATGCCAGAAAGAGGTGGAAAGATAAAGATGATGGGTTGTGCTGCACAGAATTACATCATTTTTGCCAAATAAAGAACTGTAGCATAGTATATGCTGAGAGAGGAGCTATTGGTAACAACACTGCAGAAATGCTCTGGGGATTGTGGGTGACTGTGGGCTAAACATGAGTAAATATCAGTGTGTTTTGTTCTTTATGAAATTAGAAAAAAAAAAAAAAAAAGGTGAGTCACTCCAGACTGTGCCACAATTGTGTCAGTACAAGATCTGCAAGATATTCAATGCGTGATACTCGGTGCTGGTGATATAGCAGTGGCAGTGTCTGCCCAGCTGGTGGCACCGAAGTGTCAGGCAGGAGGATCAGAGCCCAGCAAGAGTTGCCCAAGAGAGCAGCGTCACACAGGAACCATCTGCTTACAGAACGCCAAAGCCAGCCTTGGGGTTTGATCTCTGTTTGCTACAGGGCTTCTTCCTGAGAGTTCAGAAGCTCCAAAACTATTAGGGCAAGAATTCGAAGGAGTTACCACATCAGAAAAACAAAACCACACCACTGAATTCATCTCTCTGCTGCAGCTTTAGTTTTTGGTCCAATGCAAAGAGGTTTTTGTGCAAGAATTTGCCTGACTTGAGTACCCTTTCCATAAATTCAAGGATTATTTCTCTCATCCTCAAAACTTTTTAAAATACGTGTACATCATGGTTTCAAATAAGTAGTGGTTGGATTATTTTACGAACAATGTATGCATTGCTTAATAGATCACACTCCCTTGTTTACTTATCTGGTAGATTTTCGCATATCTTGTTAGTTTTTCTACAAGACATTCAGTATTAAATCCCTTTCCTCCAGAAATCTGCACTGTGTCTGCAGCGACTTGGTTTGCGATGTTGCCAGCGAAGGCCATCGCAATGGAAGCTCAGCAGGAGCTCCTGTGTCAGAGCTTCAGCTGGGAGGGAGTGTGGGGGCTGTAGAACTCCACTGTGAGAGAAGAGCTTCTTCTGGTTCATGGATGCTGAGGACCTGGGATGTGTCTAGTTTGGAGAGATGGAGGCTGAGAGGCGACCTCGTTGCTCTCTACAGCTTCCGCGGAGGGAAAATGGAGAGGGAGCTGCTGATCCCTTCTTCCCGGCAGCCAATAGCAGAAGGCTCAAAGCTGCATCCATCCATCAGGGGAGCTTTGGACTTGACAAGAGGAAAGTTTTCTTTCCCAAGAGGGTGGTCAAACAGGGTGGAACAGGGCTCCCGGAACCCAGCACTAACAGAAGGCATTGAATAACCTGAAGCGTGCCCCATCTTCGGCACTTGCTCTGTCACCTTGTTTAAGTTGTTTAGTCTAGGTGGTTATTTTAGCTTGGTTGTTTCAGGCGGTTTTAGGCTTTATGAGGTGGTTTGGAAGTTGTTGAGATTGTTGCTTTAGGTTGATTAAGGTGGGTCTGTTTAGATGTCTTCAGCTTGTTTGGATCAGCGTTGCCGAAGGTTGTTTGAGGAATGCTGGTTTATGTAGTTTGAGGTTGTTTTCGGTAGGATTGTTTAGGTCATTTGTTTTAGGTAGGTTTGTTTGAGGGTGTTGAGGTTGCTTTATTTGGTTTGGTTTAGGTTGGTTGAGGTAATTTGTTGTAGATGGTTTCAGGTGCTTTTTAGGTTGTTGGTGGCTGATTGAAGTTTTTGAAGGCAGATTGAGATTGGTTTAGGTTCTCGAAGGTTGATTGTTTTCAGCTGTTTAAGGTTGGCTTAGGTTAGTTGTTCTATGCTGGTTTAGGTAGGCTGTCCTAGCTAAGGTTAGGGCCGCCTCGTGGAGCAGCAGGCACCCAGCCCAAATGGCCCAAAGAAGCCGCGGCAAGTGGGCCATGCTCAATGCTGCAGAGGAAGGCAAAAAACCCCCAGAGACTCTTGGTGTCCCACATGGGGGGAAAAAAAAGCCTTCCTCCCCCCAGCTGCAGGGCACGAGAGGCCATCTTCCTGGTGCTTGAGCAGCAGGTAGGAAGCGAGCCAGAAGGGCCCAGAGGAGCTCTGAAAAGTGGTCATGCTCAATGCTGCAGAGGAAGGCAAAAAACCCCCGGGGACCAGTGCCAATCTGCCCCGGGAGAAAAAATTCCTTCCTGACCCCAGTGCTGGCGATTGGCTGTTCCCTGAGCATGTGAGCCAGACCGGGCTCCTTGTCCCACAAGCTGCTCACGCCTCCCAGGAGCTGCGCAAGCCCTATCCTCCCTTGAGCTGGAGCCATCTCGGGGACTTCCCAGAGTGCCCAAATGCCTCTGACCTGATGGACCTTGGGGGCGAGAATCCTTCCTGTGCCTGGTGGGACACCAGTGGGTGCTCCAAAGCACTGCAACCCCTTGCAAGCCCTCTGTATCCTATTTCTGATGGCTCCTGAGCCTGTCTGCGCATGGGATGAAGATGGTGAGCTCTGCAGTGCTCTTCAAGAAGGCATTCCCTTTGTCTTGTCCCACTGCTATGCACCTGAAGAGGCTTGCCAACCAGCCAGCCAGCCCGCCAGCCATCACATAAGCTTGGAAGGTGGCCCTGGCAGTCCCTGTGCCATTCCTTCCCAATGCAGCAAGTGATACGTGATGCTACGCTGTCGTTGATGGTGAGGTTGTCTGCTTGGGAAGAAGTCTTGAATGGTTTTGTGCTGTTGACCCTATCTTTGCTTGCACTCGATGGCTCTTTTCCTCCTTTGGCTTTCATCCTTGATATCTTGCTTGAGGGTCATGCCAGCCCTCTCAGGCTTGGTCTTGCTCCTTGCAGCTGTTGTCTTCTTCTGTAGGCCCTCCGTGATCCTAACCAACTACATAGTCTTGGTTTGCTTTCATCCCAGCTGGACTTGATCTTTCCTGAAGCCGAGGAATGAGAAATGTCCGTAGTCGTCCAGGCGAGTTCTCAGCGGGGCTTTGCACCAGGCTTGCCTTTCCTCTGGCAATGCCTTGTCTGACACACCAGAATCCATTTGCCTGTATCACATTTGTGGCTCGCAGTCGGGCTGTGACCTACTTGTGCCTGCAGGAGCATTTTCCTACTCTGCTGTGTGCAAGCAGTGCCGGAAACTCCTGGTGCTCCACGTGACGCTGTATTCCCTATTTCTAGGCTGTAGATCTTCAGGCGGGCTTTCTTGATGTAGGGGATTTCTCCTGTGTCAGAGCTTCAGCTGGGAGGGAGTGTGGGGGCTGTAGAACTCCACTGTGAGAGAAGAGCTTCTTCTGGTTCATGGATGCTGAGGACCTGGGATGTGTCTAGTTTGGAGAGATGGAGGCTGAGAGGCGACCTCGTTGCTCTCTACAGCTTCCGCGGAGGGAAAATGGAGAGGGAGCTGCTGATCCCTTCTTCCCGGCAGCCAATAGCAGAAGGCTCAAAGCTGCATCCATCCCTCAGGGGAGCTTTGGACTTGACAAGAGGAAAGTTTTCTTTCCCAAGAGGGTGGTCAAACACGGTGGAACAGGGCTGCCAGAGCCCAGCTGGGCGATGCCCCATGCCTGTCAGTGTTGAAGAGGCATTTGGACGATGCCCTTAATACCATGTTTCAACTTTTGGCCAGCCCCGAAGTGGTCAGGCCTTTGGACTAGAGGATGACTGTAGGTCCCTTCCAGCTGAAGTCTTCTCTCCTCTCCTTCTGTTCCTACCTCCTCCTTTCCCTAGCAGTAGCAGACGCTGAGGAAATTTCGGATGTCGTTGCTTCCCATCCCTGCACTAACAGAAGGCACTGAATAACCTGAAGCGTGCCCCATCTTCGGCACTTGCTCCGTCACCTTGTGGCAAGGAGGCACGTAGCTTCAGATGCGGGTGAGAGCCCTAGGCCCCCTTGCAACATCTGGGCATCCCACTTCTTAGAGCTACTGCCCCTGGCTCTGCAGGGCATGATGATGGTGAGCTCTGCAGTGCTCCTCAAGAAGGACTTCCCTTGGTCCTGCCACTGCTACCCAGTGGAAAAGGATTTCCAGGCATCAGATGAGTTTGGGAAGTGGCCCTGCCAGGAGATTGTCTTGCAGTGGAGAACCTCCCGTAGCTTCATCCAAGGTCTTCCTCCCTCAGCCGCTGCCCTGGGATTCCGCCAGCCAGCTCCCCAAGTGCTTCGTCTGGCATGTGTTTGGGCTGCCCCCGGGCCAGCTCTGGCGGTGGACACGGGGGGCTGCTCCTTTTTATCCTGCCCGGGGCATTGTGACCTCAGCGTTGCCAGGTGCTGGCATTGTGACATGGGGGTGACAGAGCCCCCGTGTGCAGCCCCGCCCGCCGCCCCTGCGCCCAGCGCCCTCTGGAAGAAGCCTTTGGGGTGCTGGGGGGCCCCAGATCAGTCCCCGTGCCTACGAGATAGGGGACTAATCAACCTAATCGTGTCCCTTTTTGGCAAAAATACAGTGCGGGTTTGTTGCCGGTCCAGCCTTCCTTCCAGTAGCGATACTGCCCGTGACCACCTCCCGTTCGATTCCACGAAGGGGCCTTGTGTCTGGCACCTGGGGCAATGTCTCGCTCTGTTTTGACTTTCTCTTCCTTAGACAGCTCCCGCCTCAGTGGGTGTTTTGGCACCGATGGGTTTGGGGACCCAGCGCGTTTTCTCTCCTTGGCTGTTTAACACTGGGACCTTCCTACCCGTGCCCTCTGACCGTGGCTTCCACAGTGAAGTGTTGGCTCTGGGCCAGTTTGCAAATCAGCCCTTCTCGTGCAGCTCTGCACAGTATGTGATGGGGAGAAGGTAACAGTGCAATCTTTTGCACGCATGCAGTCCAGTGACGCATTTTGTTTACAACCATGATAGGGCTTGTAAACCACCATTGTGCTCTCTCTAGATCGTGCTTTGGAGGGCTTGCTTTTGCTGGAAGCAGCCGCTAATGACCTGATAGTTAAGAAACAGTCTGCCCTGGACAGACACAGAGAGTTTTCTCATGGACACAGTGTTCCTATCTTGCTGCTTTTCCTGTGGCGAATTGCAGGTGGCATCTTGAATAAAAAGGTGAAGCTTGATTGCGTTGGGTTTAGTGTGACTTGTGCAGGAGCGAGGCTGATGAGAAGAGGCCCGTGTGTGCGTGCGATCCCACCCGTCTCTGTGCCGGCAGGTTGGGCAGTCCCCCTCATGGCCACCTTTTCACTCTGTGCCTTGTCCACTGTTAGTGCACGAGAGGAGGCAAGAGCCAAGAGGTGCCAAAGCTGGGGAAGTTTTCTGAGGTGAGGTGGCTGCGTGTAGGAGAGAGCCCTGGCAGAGTTTCCAGCTGGGCTGGACCCTTGGAGAACCCGGAGTCCCTGGCAGCTCAGCCGCATCTCTCGGCACTCAGGGACCCGGCTGCTGCGGGCACGTCTGCTGCCTCCTGGAACATCTCCTTTTCCTCAGTGCAAAGAGGAGAAAGCAACCATTCCTCCAGGGAGCCTGCACTTGGTATGGTGAGCAAGCACAGCAGGGCCGTGGATGTAGCCACAAGTGCTGTTGACAATCCCTAAGTGAGCACCTATTTCAAAGGCACGGAAGGAAGTGTTTGGAAGTCTACTTCTGCCAGGGTCCTGGGGGTGCTCCTAGGCCTCAGCGAAGGCCATCGCAATGGAAGCTCAGCAGGGGCTCCTTGGCTAGCGCCCACCTCCCAGGCGACTCTTTGGGAGCCGTCCTGGCCAGCTCCAGCTCCAGCGCCATCACGTCCGGCAGGAAAGACACTGCCTGGAGCCACGAGCGATGCCACAATCCAGGTTAACGTTGCCTGCTTAAAATGCTGTGACATGTGAGAAGAACATGTTCTTATTAGTTTCTGGATGTGCAAATTCAGCATACTCATGAAATGGTCCTTGGGGAGTTGTACAGGATTTGGATCAGGCTTTCATAGCTGTATGTTGAATCAGACTTTGCAGGTTTTAATTCTAAGATCCACTTAGTCGCAGGGATTACATACTGAATTGTGAAGCTCTGCTTTACTTTTCGTGGGACCTGTATTTCACTTGCTGTTTATTCAGATTGCTTTAACCACGGCAAGCAGTGTGACTGGCAATGTATTCCATGAGTGCTGATACTGTGAGTCTTGTTTCACGAACCTCAGGGAGGTTTTTTCCTTCCCAGAAAATCCCTGTTCATTAGAACTGAAGAATTTAAGTATGTCCAGACAGCACATGAGTTTCAGGGTTTGGGGCAGAGTGTTCTTTGTGATTTTACTGTGATCATCAGCAAGGTCTTGAAGAATGCCGGGAGTTGCTGCACAACCCAAGCAGTGGCAGAAATATAATAAATTGCAGGTCCTAAATATTAAGGAACGGCCTTGGGAATTCACCCATAGTCCATCTGGTATGAAAACATAGCTTTTTGAGATGTTTATCTTTATATCCAGCAGGATGGGGGAGAGAATCAGAAGACTTAAAGTGATAAAACTCAGTGGCTGACAGTTTAATCAGGAAAGTAAAAGCCACACACACAAGCAAACTGGCACCACTGGCACTGCCACTGGCACTGCAACCGGCACCTCTGTCCCTGTGGTGCCTCCTCCTGCCGCACCCCTGGGGCTCCGGCCAGCCCAGGGGCTCTTCCTGCATCTCCTGCACTGCGGCAGTGACCAGGGACCCGCCAGCACATGGTGGTGGTGACCTGGGACCGGTGCTGCAGTGGGATGGCCGGTAGCCATGGAGCCCGGGTAGCACTGTGGGTGTCACGGAGGCACCACAAAAGGCAGTTTTAGGCAGAAAACAAGTTCCAAAGCAGACTTTATTCTAGATGGAAAAGCATAGTAAATAAACTAGGAACAGGGTTTATACAATTATTTAGCACTCCAAGAACATAAAATTCAGCTTTGGATATCAGTTGAGGAGATTATTTGGGTACGACAACATAAGAACAACAAGGATCAACAATGTACCTGCATTCACTCACAAGAAATAAAACTAGAGGCCTCTCACTCGTGGGTGCCCCGAAGAAACAATCACTCACCTGGGCTGGGCGAGGGCTCTCACTTGCCTGGGGTGGGCAAGGACTCATTCCAGGATATATCCAGTAGAGAAAAATAACCACCCAGCACAGGAGAAGGTGAGGCGCTCTCAGTCCCAGGCAGTCTCCTTAGACAGCGTCCCAGTCTAAGGGGAGGGCTCCAGTTCACAGACCCGCTGCTCTGAGAAGACCATTCCAAGGGGGTCTTTGGTGAGGGCCCTGCTTTATAGTCTGGTCAGATGTGGCTGTGGGCATTTCAACATGGTCCAGAAGCTTCTCAGCTTCTCTGGGCACCTTCTTTGCTGAGCACCCTGTTACCGACAAAGGGTCCCACCCCTCCTGTCCCCCCAGCTGGTGGAGGTGAAGTCACCCTGCCCGGGGTAGGGGAGGACGTGACTGTGAGCACCTTGGTACCACCCTCGCTGTGTACGTGGGGACAGGCACAGTGGGACACAAAAGGTGCTAAGGAGCCATCAGCTGCCCCGTTGAAGGCTCCGGATCATGGGGGCATGTGCAACTGCCACAGTGGGGCATTGTGACGTCACTGGTGATGTCACAAAGGGCCCTGCCCAGGCACCCCTATAAAAGCGGGGCCGGCTTGCAGAGCTGCATCCTCTGGCAGGACAGGGCGGCGGCCAGCCCACCATGGCCCGGTACCGGCGAAGCAGGAGCCGCAGCCGCCGCCGGAGCCGCAGCCGCCGCGGACGGCGCCGCTACCGGAGCCGCTCTCGCCGCCGCTATGGGCAGAGCCGACGCCGGCGGTACAGGAGGAGCCGCCGCCGGCGGGGAACACGGCGCCGCTGCCGCTGAGCTGACCCCAGCACTGGCGTCTGCGGAACCGGCAGAGCCTTGGCCAGCACCACCGCCACACCAGTGCACCACCATGGCTCCACCAATAAAACTGGAATGATGGCACAAGGCATACGTGTGTTTCTGGTGTCCCTGTGGGCCAGTTGTGTGTCCCATGGGTACGTGTCTATGCTGGGGGCATGTATCCCTCTCTGACATGTCCAGGACAAGCACGTGTCTCCAGGGATGGAGCTGCTCCAACCTCCCTGCTCCTGTGCTGGGTCTGACTCGTTCCCATGACCCAGCCCACCTCCATGTCCCAGCCGGTCTCTGTGACCCAGGCCATCTATGTCCCAGCTTATCTCTGTGTCCTAGCCCACCTCGGTGTCTCAGTCCATCTCCATGTCCCAGCAAATCTCTGCATCCCCAGCCTATCTCCATTTCCCTGCCCACCTGCCAGAGAAGCCCTGACCATTCAGGACAAGGATCCTGGACCTTCCTGTGGTCCCAGGGGGGCCGCCACTGCAGTGCCCAAGGAGGGTGGGGCTGCAGCTTTTGTTGACTTTTGTTCACTTTTAAGAGAGACCTTTGGAGGAGTCAGGTGGGAATCAGGAGCTCCCTGCTGCAGGTTCCCTGTACACTGCCTTTTAGGCAGTTTCATTTACAGACAAACTATTAAACTCCACTACTTCATCAGATGAAGTGGAAAGATCAAATGCAGAACTTCGGAATATCACTTTGTGGAGCAACAGTGTCTAAATTCATGGCATCTATTAAAGACAGCTTTTAAATACAGATTCATAACTCTTAGATGATAGAAATTATTAAAGACCTTTGTTTATAATGTTCTAGTGTTGCACAGATGCATACCTTATGGTTAGTGCTTAAAAAAAGCTGGACACTCCTAAGTTTAGTTTTGCTTGTGCTCCATAAAGCAAACAACTCAAACCAAAGCAGCAAACAGAAATCACAGTAATAGTTATCTTTAAAACCAGATGGATAATACAACAACAGCAACAGCAGTGCATATGTGGATTCAATATAAATAGTTTATGCTGTGTGAAGCATTTTATAAAACATTAAAAGATCAGACTATCATGGCTTTACATATCAATGTTAATGTGCTTTATTTATAGGTGATAATACATTAATACAATTATTTTCAACTTATGAGCTCTATAACTTGTTTTGTAAAGTTGGTAGAAATTAAAATAGTGTATAATCTAGCCCATCTGTTTATAATGTGCTTATTACCAACACTTGGTAGTTCCATCTGCAATACACTAGATGTATCTGTGTTCTTATACAGTTATTATGATTTTTTTCTTCAAAATACACTTTGGTAATGAATACATTAGTCCAGTAACATAATCGGAATTTTAATATTTTTCAATTTTATTATAAAGGACTTACCATGCCAACAGATTAAATACTTTCCCAAGACTATGTAAGGTAATAGCCGTGGAGATTCTCATGCTGTCAGCACAAAATAAACCCAAACCAAAGTAAGAAATCTTTACTCAGATGCTTTGATCTGGCAGATGTCAACTGTGTCAACTGGAACAAATTGCTGTGCTTCAGCTTTCTGCCCCTAAACCAGGAATTCTGTTCCAGCACCGTGCAGGGGTGGTGTTGGGAAGCTCTCTGAATTTATAAAAATGCTTTGAGATGCCTGTGCCAAAAGCGCTTTGTATGTGCAAAGCATAGTACAGCTTATCAGCAGGGAAATGCGACCCCTGAGATTTCTTCATTTGTATATGATGGGTTTGATATAATCATGGAGTTTGCCTCCTTCCTGTGGTGCAAAGGGATTCCTGTAAAAACCTCTAGTTTGGGGCTAAAATGGCAAGCTTATGTTAGCCATAAGGGTGTTACCAAAATGGATTTCCTGACATTTTTCTTCCAGTTCATGTGTGTGGATTGGGAAAAAAAAAAGGCAGCAGAAGTAGGCACTGAGATATGAAGTCCTTGCTCCTGACAGACTTTCTCCTAACAGCCCTCTGGACAGGGGGCGCTCCTGGCAAGGGAATTCGCCTCTAGCCTCACTCTGCCTGATGATCCATCAGAACTACGGCTGGAGAGGTGCGAGGGCTCCTGGCTTCACATGGAGCTGGCACCAAAATGCTGAGATTCTTGAATGGAATAGACGTAGGCTGGCAGGTTCCTGCAGCCATGGCAGCACTTTTGCAGAGCAATTCATTACCAGCATGTACTAGAGGATTGTTTTTCATAGTTTCATTTGGTAACGTTAAAGGAAAAGAGAAGAAGTTCCTTTGTATCTGAATAACCTCCTCAGTAATTTCATGGCACCGCCATTCCCAGGTGGTTTCAGCCATGCCCAGTGCATGACCACCAAGAGCACGGACAGCCGCCTGGGCCTCCTGGACAGAAGGACAGCCTCGGGGCCAGCAGCACCCCGAAGTCCTTCCTCCAAAGAGTGCTGGGTGGATGGGCAGTGGGTCGGGGGGGACACTGGGGGCCCATGTCACCTCCATGTCACAATGCGACCACCGGGCAATGCTGAGGTCACAATGGCCTGGGACAGTATAAAAGGGAGCAGCGTCCCGTGTCTGCTGCCAGAGCTGGCCTGGAGGCAGCCTCGGGGCCAGCAACACCCCAAAGTCCTTCCTCCAAGGAGTGCTGGGTGCATGGGCAGCAGACGGGGTGGGACACTGGGGGCCCATGTCACCTCCGTGTCACAGTGTGACCAGCCAGCAATGCTGAGCTCACAATGTCCCAGGACAGTATAAATGGGAGCAGCCTCCCGTGTCTGCTGCCAGAGCTGGCCTGGAGGCAGCCTGAAGACATTGGAGAGGAAGTCCTTGAGGAGCCGGTGGAACCCCTTGACAGGTGCTGAAGGAGGAAGACCTGAATGAGGCAGCTGGAGTTTCTCCGCTGCAAGGCCATCTCCCAGCAGGGCCACGTACCAAGTTCATCTGGTGGATGAACATCCTTTTCAGCTGGATATCAGTAGCAAAATCAAGGGAATGCCTTCTTGAGGAGCAGTGCAGAGCTCACCGTCCTCATGGACTGGGCAGCTAGGGTCAGCAGCTGTAGGAAGGGGAATGCAGAGTGGTTTGAAGGGGGCCTGGTGCTCTCACGGCCACCAGAAGGTACATGCGTCCTTCCCACAAGGTGATGGAGTGAATGACTAAGCTGGGCAAGGTTACAAGTGTTTGTCAGGGATTTCCTCAGCATGTACTGCTAGTGAAAGGAGGGGGAAGGAAAAAGAGAAGAGATAGAAGAGAGAAGAAGAAGAGAAGAAGAGAGGAGAAAGAAGAGAAGAGAAGAGAAGAGAAGAGAAGAGAAGAGAAGAGAAGAGAAGAGAAGAGAAGAGAAGAGAAGAGAAGAGAAGAGAAGAGAAGAGAAGAGAAGAGAAGAGAAGAGAAGAGAAGAGAGAGAAGAGAAGAGAAGAGAAGAGAAGAGAGAGAAGACGGAGAGGAGAGGAGAGGAGAGGAGAGGAGAGGAGAGGAGAGGAGAGGAGAGGAGAGGAGAGGAGAGGAGAGGAGAGGAGAGAGGAGAGGAGAGGAGAGGAGAGGAGAGGAGAGGAGAGGAGAGGAGAGGAGAGGAGAGGAGAGGAGGAGGAGAGGAGAGG